>NC_136416.1:63395000-63995000 GCF_051521515.1 Lactuca serriola | reverse complement strand
ACTGATATTGTGGATGAACCATCAGGTCTAATCATTTCAGCCAAAATCGATGGACTGTAAACAGGCTGCATTCATACAGCACAATTTAGCATGACGTAAAGAAACTAAGAGAGGTTTGGGAATTTAAACGTGCAAACCTGTGTATCAAGAAGTATGATCCTTTCAGAAGTGATTCTAGGTTCGATACCAACTGTACAATGCCTTGCCATGGCCTTGGTTTCCATGGATTCTATCGGAAAAGGAGGCAACATCCCTACTCCGAATGATAACAGAAAATTAATCACTATTAATTGAAGTCACAAATGCAAGTGTATATACAGATGACTAGTGAAATAGAAGAAGCATGAATGCTAGGCTACCGGGGGAAGTTGCATCAAAGCCATAAATCTCATTCATGATAGTAGACTTGCCAACTCCCGCAGGACCAATCACTCCGATCACCGTAAAATCGGTATTGTCCGTCAAAAACTGCGATCAAACGAGTTCAATATACGACAGATAGATGGGTTGAGTTGAAAAAAGGCTAGCAACCTACCGGAAGGAAGCGATCGGTGTGGAAATCCCAGGAGTCGGATAACAGATTGAGAAAGCCAACGGAGGGAAGGCGAGAGCGGAGTGACGATGAAGCGTCATCGGGGCCACCGCCGCCTCCACCGCCACCAGGTCCGCGATTATACTTGGCTGCAGTGACTAGAGCTGGCTTGGCTAATAGGATTTTGGGGGCTTGATGAGAGGAAGCAGACGATGAGGCGTTTGCATTTGAGGAACCGCTTCCTCCACCTATTGCTGCCATTGCTGGCGACTCCTCACTGTGTGGAATTGCTGAACAGAAGGGGGGTTTTCAAGCGTATAGCATCTGAAAACTAGTTGGGTTTATTTTCATTTAAGCCCCCTCAAATTCTGACGTTGCTGCTATAGAACCCTTCAGAATTACAATTCTCAATCAGAATTTTATTTTGCTAATGAAACAAGTCCAGTCATCCTTTGCGATTTGAAATAGGAAAATGATGTGTATGGGTAATAAACTTTACTCCGTATATGCATTTATTCACTTATGTTTTTGTGTATATAACTATATATGACCATAAAACTTGTTTACCATGTTCAAAAAACATACATATGATTTGTTAGCGTAGGTTTAAGATCAAACATGAATTTTTCTACCAGACATGAGTTTTTTGGTCATCTTATCCGACCAAATGAAAACGCGCACACACATACACATACTTTCTTTGTTATTATGTTCAAACCCACAAATCTTCAAATGTTCAAGAATAAACACACACACATAATGCTTAAATCCAATAATCTAAAACAAATCTGATGAAGAACTCAAGAACTCAAACCCATAAATCATTTGATTATTAAACTCATAAATCTTTTGATGCTCAAGAAGTAGATAACATCTCAAGATGATCTTCGTCTTGCATCTTGCTCTGAAACGCAAGAACATGATGAACACACATACACACACATTAGAGCTGAAAAAGGATTTCTCGTTTCAGGTGGAATTTTCAAATTATAGGGTTTGAAACGAAATCAAAATTGATTTGCCTTAAAGTCATGTTCATTCATCAACCTTAAGGTTTTTGTGGTGGCTTTCTAGAGTTCTAGTGAGTTTTTTAAAATAAAAACATATGACATATTTGAAAATTGTGTTCCACAACCATGACATATATGAACAATCGATTATTGAGTTTTTGAAAATACCATGTCTTTGAAGGTTCATCAATGGCAGATCTGATTGTTCATATATGACATATCTAGAGCAATTTTGTGGTGGGAGAAGATGACGGAAGTCTCATTGGAGCTACGAAGGATGACAAACACAGTTAAACCTATAATGTTCTTATACGACAAATATATGGATTTTTTGTTGAGCTTTTTTCCGGATAAGATCTCTGAAATCCTACCGGAGCTACCAAGCACCCCGAGAACCAATTAAACCTACAATAGCCAATCATAAGTAATATTTTTGAATATTATAAACAAGTTTAATGATTATATGTGTACAAAAATATATATATGGGACTATGTATGTACATGAGATAATGTTTATTATACCTATAAGTCATTAACCTATTTGAAATTATATAGACTACATTTTTGATTTTTTTACTTTTAGAATAGTTAGACTTACAAAATCAAGTAACTAATAATTGTTGTAGAACTAACTTTTATGGTAAACATAAGTTTCTTTAGCTATTTCTGAACTTAGTTTAAATATTAAATATTTATTAAGAAATTTCTTTTATATAGAAAATATCTTACGACGAACTGAAGCAAATTTCATAAAACAAAAAATTATTCAGATATGTTGCAAACCCTATTGTTGTAGTTTTCAAATAATCATGTATTCTCATTGATGGTTATCGTTCCATGTATTTCTAGTTGTTGTATTGGTTTGTTAAAGATTTAGAGTAACTTACTTATAAGTTGTAACCATAGTTGGAACATTGTACTTGTATTTGTTTGTTGGAAAATTCTAGTTGATTAGTAGGTAATTAATGTATTTAGTAGTATTGTTTCATGAAATTATAGTTGATTTGTTGGAAATTAGTGTACTTTAGTAGTATTTTTTTTTTTGAAATTCAAGTTGTAATTGTATTGGTTTGTTGGAAAATCCTTATGTTTACTTTGCATTACAATATTTTATTGTGTTTAGGATGATGGTTATGTCATCTTTGTTGAGAATACCTAAAACCAAGACAATGTGCAATAAACGAGTAAAAGAAAAAAGACAACCTAATGAATCAAAGAAAAGAGTTGATGTTTGATGCTTGGAGATGCTTTGACGAGGTCATGATAAAAGATGATGATGGAGTAAAATGGGAGCATGGAAAATACAAATTTTGCGTCACGATTCTCAAAGCTGATACGCGGAATAACGGTACTTATAGCTTGAGAAAACATTATCCTAACTACAAAAAAAATCGGATAGTACTAAAAATTAAAGTACACCTCAATTTTTAAGAAAATAGTGGTGATAGAAGTGTAAGTATATTGAAGCTCGACGACAAAAGGATAAAAAAAAGCTTTATTAAGTTTATCCAACTATGGGTGGACTACCCTTTAAATTTGTTGAAAATGAAGCATTTATTGAGTATACGAGCACACTTGATGAAAATCTAACTTTACCATCTCGACATAAAATTAGTAATGATGTTGCAATTTATTATTTTGATGAAAGAAAAATTGTTGGATTACTTAAGTAGTACAACAACTACAATGCATTTGATTATGAACACTTGGACTAACTTGTGTCAAATGATCAACTATATGGGTCATGACACATTTCATAGATGAAAATTGGATCATGCACAAAAACATCATTAATTTTATACCTGTCGATAGTCATAAGCGAAATGACATAGACCGTGAGTTATTAGATTACATTCATGGTTAGGGTATTAAAAATGTTATGAATATGACAGTTGATAATGTGACTTCCATCAATAAAGAAATAGACTTCTTGATTAAAAAATTTCCAAACATGTATGTCATGGGCAAACATTTCCACATAACAAGTGAGTGTATATTAGATCCATACCGAATAAGTTTGTCGACACCTATAGTAGAGGTTTTGGTTTGCACCCAATATTGGGTTAGAAAAAAAAAATTAAGGAAAACAATTGTAGACAATATTGAAGATCTTTTAAAAGACGACGGTGTAGCGGTGAGTAATAAGTTTGAACTTATGTCTTGTTTTTTATACAAAATCATTGATTACATACTAACTTTGTTTTATTTCTAGTTTTTACTTTTATACCAGGTTTGAAGAGGCGACACACAATAAAAACGGACAAGGAAAAAGGTTGACGCCAATGAACATTTTAGAGTAGATAATTGATATGTTGAATTTTTAGTATCCATTTTTAACTTGATTTGGAATGGAATTGGAATGGAAGTACTTGTATTGGTTATATTTGGTTCTCGACTTTGTAATACTAATGATAGAGACTTTGTAATACTAATGATAAAGTACCCGTTATGTAGTCTTATGCTTATATGTTTTTTCACACTTGTTTTTTTCCCAACATTTTTAGTTTATATAGAATTTTGATCATCATTGAACTGCCATGTGTCTCTCTCATATGAGCCTAGGATGAGCTAATTTTTTTTTCTTGTATATTATCTTCTATGTTGGTTAATCACCTTTATTGGATTAGTATAATATAAACACCACGAAAAATTACTGACAAAACTAAACGGATTTCGAATGACAAGTCACATGTCGTTGCTCACCTTACCCTAAAAGAATCCCAAAATTCGAATGACAAGCCACATGTCGTTGCCCGCCTTACCCTTAAAAGAAGCCCACCTCAATCCCATATATTGTAGAAGAGGGAGAACCGACACAAACATGTCATTCACGAGATTTTTTTTGGGGGAAATGACTTATTAGGGTAATTAACTATTGTCTTTATACTCAATCGGTCACTTTATTTTTTTTTTGTATCTCATTACCATTGAACTTTTTGTAGGTGTGCACAGAAACCATTGAAACCGGCTAGTGAAGGTTTCCGGCAATTTCTTATCTCCGACGACTCTCTGGTCGTCTTCTCCGGCGAGCCTCCGGCAAAAATGAGTTTTTCCGGCGGACTTTTCTTGACTGTCATCCAAGCGGCATCCACCGCCGGTGTTGCTGCTTAGCTTTCTCCACCCTCCCCTCTCTCCCTCCTGTCGATTTGCTGCCACCTCCCTTTTGCCGTCGGTAAACCACTATTACCACCTCCTGCTGCTTGCTGCTACTATAAGTCATCAAACTGAGACCCAAGGATCCATCGAAAATCTCATTTTTGCCGGAGGCTCGCCGGAGAAGACGACTGGAGAGTCGCCGGAGATAAGAAATTGCCGAAAACCTTCAATAGCCGGTTTCAATGGTTTCTGTGAACACTTACAACAAGTTCAATGGTAAATGAGATACAAAAAAAGGAAAGTGACCAATTGAGTACAAGGGCAACAATTAATTACCCTAATAAGTCATCTCCCCCCCCCCCCCCCCCTTTTTTTTTTCCTTCACTCGTCGAGCTCCATGTAAAAGGTACATCCTTACTAGGGATGAGCGTAGGCGGGTACCCGCCTCATTTGGCGAGAACCGGAACCGGAACAGGAACCGGCGGTTCCTAGAAAGTTAGAATCGGAACCGGAACCGCTCTAGGCGGTTCTTAAATATTTGGAACTAGTCCCAGAACCGGCGGTTCCGGTTCCGGAAGCGGGTAACCCGGTCGCATTAATTTTGTTAACTTTTTTCGACAAAACCGCAATTTAGTTCGATCCAAATTAAATCAATTCGGACCAATGACGGACAAAATCGGACCAATATATTCTAAACCGGTCTAAGTAACACACCTTTATATGAAATTATATATATATATATATATATATATATATATATATATATATATATATATATATAAACCGGTTCCGGCAAGTACCCTACGGGTAGCGGTTCCGAAAAAACGAGAACCGAAACCGGAACCGCCTTAGGCTGTTCCATAACTTTAGGAACCGGAACCGGCAGTTCCGAGGCGGTTCCAAAAGCGGATACCCGGTTTCGATGCTCATCCCTAATCCTTACCGTGTCACTCTATTTAGCAGAGGAATCAACTTTTTATGTGTCTCATTATTCATGTGAATGACAAAAAAGTTGAAGGTGCTCAAATGAAATAACTAAAAACTAGATGGGGCTACAAGTTACAATTTACAACCCGTTTCGTACTTTGGTTCAATCAAATCGGCTGCTACAAGCACAAGAGGAAGCGCAGGCCGAGAACTTCAACCCTATTACCTACGATCTTCATTTCTCCATTCAAACCATCCTTGATCTCAATTGATTCGATGGCAATGAACGGGGCGAAACGAGGATTTTCCATGACTTCCAATTTTCTGAAAGCCCTGAAAACATCTTCTTCTTCATCGTCGCTCAGACCCTTCAGCGGCGTCGTTAACAGCGAAATCACCACCAGCCACACCGCTAAATGGATGCAGGTTAGTATAACCCCTAAAAAGGTGTTCTTTTCCTTGTATTACCAGTTGGTCGATTAGGTTTTCCATGTATATGTTATTCATTTCACAATGGGGCATACACATCAAGTCATAAACAAACAATCAGACGCTAATTTCATGAAGTTAACTAGTCATTTGTTAATAAAAATCATGAATTGTTAAATCTTGTAATCTAGAATCTTAATAAAGCTCAAACCAGTAAGTGTGCGTTTGGAAAACCAAACTTCGTCTAAAACCATTGGGTGGAGGTGGAGCTGCATTTTAGAGGGTTGGACAAGTTTCATGCCCCCTAGTAATACATACTGTTATTTGACATCTGTGTTAAGATTCAACAGTTAAAGATATATGCCCCTTGTGCCCTATACTTGTTTCTTGATTTTTAATCTGATTATTTCCTCTTCTCAGACATTTTTGCCATCAATGTGTTTCCGTGTATATTATAAATGGCATTATTTGTTCTTCATTTCAATCCAATACTTTTGATTCTGATAATCATCACTTGAAATTTTATTATTGGTTTGTGAATCTAAATTGGAATGAAAAATTTCCCCCCATGTTGTGTATGGTTGATAAATCAATGCAGTTGAATTCCATCAAAATCTTTATTTGAATGATGTTATCATTCCTGATCTTTCACTAAAAAGATTAAATCAACCTTAAAAACCCTTTTATGTTAAAAAATTACCATGGCCACTACATTATACATCTTTTTAGAACAATCTAAAAAAATAGCTGCCTTCTACCTGAGACAAATTTTTTAAGTATGTAAAAGATCATGTCTTCGTCTTAGTTATATGTGCAATCCATCTTTACTAAAAAATATAGCTTAATAAATATAAGTTTTTGTTGATTGCTAATTGTAATTCTATCATTTTATAAAGGGTTTTATGCAGAAAAGTCCCATTATTTTGGGAATATTTTGATAAAGTCCTAAATCTTTTTTTTTTTTAACAGAAAAGCCCCGATTATTTAACATTTTGTCCAAATTAACGAAAAAGTTTTTTTTTATTTTTTTTATTTAAACAGGAATTGATAGATTATGTGATTTTCCCAAAATAATGAGACTTTTCTGCATAAAACCCTACTTTTATAAAATAAAAAAGTAGTCGCATTAAAAATCAACAAAGGTTATTTTTCCATTTTATACAATTTACATTCCAATTCATTCGATATATACCCCCAAAAGAATTCATTCCATTCCATGTCAACCAAACACATGATCTCATTGTTTATCCCTTGTGATTGACAGGATACAAGCAAGAAATCTCCCATGGAGTTGATCAATGAAGTCCCTCCCATCAAAGTTGAGGGCAGGATTGCAGCATGTGAAGGAGGTTGCTTTCTCTTCCCACTCTTACTTATATAATATCTTGTCTAAAATACATCATATTTAACTTAGTTTTACTGTATTTTTCTTATTGCAGACACAAATCCTGCACTTGGGCATCCCATAGAGTTCATATGCCTTGACAAGAGTGAACCAGCTGTTTGCAAGTACTGTGGCCTACGCTATGTCCAGGATCACCATCACTAGATTTTATCTTAAAACACCACTCTTCTATATTCATGCTGCATGTTTCCAGCTTGTGTTCCATTTTCTATTTTAACAATGTACTAAATCTTTATAAAGCTTCTTGGCATGTGTCCAAATAATGATATACTCATCAGACTTTATTCAATTTTCCAATAGGTGCATAAATTCTCTTTGCAAAAATGGTCATTTGATATAAATTTCATTGAAAGCAAAAAAAAAAAAAAAAAAGACAAACACAAAACTGCTGGCTAAAGAAAATTCTGATTTTATTGCAACAAATTTCTGGCTACAAACAAACAAAACATTCATCTCATCTTGTTAAAAATAAAGTCGATTCTTTGCCTTAATACAAAGCCAATTAATAATATTGTTCCTGTTTGTATATCAATAACTCTTTATCAGATGTACCAGAATCTTTCTTTCATCCCAATTTGACCGAATGGGTTGACCACCAAAGACACAAAAGCAGATAACTCACCTGCATGCCCCAAAATGCCACCCAAACAACAACAAATAACTAACTAATCACCACCATCATTCCCCGCCAGCTTTCTTCTCTGTTGATGCTCAGCCACCTTATAATCAACCACTTCACGAAACAGAAGTGGATCAAGCACACAGTTTTCACTTCCATAAACAGCAGCTTGTACACTTGCCATAAGCTTTGCAACCTCTCTTCCTGAAAATCCATCTGTTTTTGCAGCAGCTTCCCTCAGTATATCATCAGTCAAACCTTTGATCTCTATCTTCTGCTGTTCTTTCTGAAAGAATTTTGAAAAGAATCCTGGTTTTCTTGCACCAGCTTTTGCAATGTACTTGTCTAGGTATAGTTTCAAAAGCTTGAATCTTTCTTCTTCTCCAGGCAATGGAAATTCCAGGACTTCATCAATACGATCTGCTACAGCTGAATCAAGATCACCAGGGCGATTTGTTGCAAGAGCAAGGACTATGTCTTTTGATTGATCACCAGTGCGAAATAGAAGGGCATTTAGGGCACTCCTTTGAGCTTCACTCATATATGTTTTATTCCTCCTGAAATTTTTTAAAACAAAAAGATACCCGTTTCTTGTTAGTTTTACCAATTGCTATATAGTAAAGAGAGTAAGACTAATTAATGACTTACTCGCATAAAAATGCATCTGCTTCATCAATAAAAAGCAACAAACCCCGATTAGATTTCTTTGCCCAATCAAACAACTGATGTATCTTTGTTACAGCCTGTGCACCTAAAGGTGCAACATCTCCACCAGTCATCAATGCATAATCAAGCCCCTGTAAACATTTCAAATCATAAATATACACAACAAAAAGCAACAATGGAAAAAGAAAAGATTAAGATTCATACAGATTTTCGGGCAAGCTCTCGGGCAGCCATTGTTTTCCCTGTTCCTGGAGGACCATAGAAGAGCATATTCCTGAATGGTGCCTGATGAGATTTTGTATTTGCAGTTGCACCAGCCAACTGTTGAATTCTCTTTTGAAGAGATGGATTAAGAATGACTTCACCAAATGCATTCTTCCCATTTTGAGATGCAACTCCACCACCACGTGACAGGCTGCTCAGCCCACGGGAAAAAAATCCTGACCATGGATATTTTCCTCTGGAAGATTCCCTGATCAAAGATGGTTGTCCCAAGATTCTGTCCACATAGCTCCACACCACCCTAGCACCTTCTCTGTAATACAAACAATTGTTTTTCTTTATCTTTATTAAAACTATAAAGATTAAGGGCATGTTACTTTTTTGATTCTTATTAACTCCTGAATGGGTAAAGTGTTGTATGTATGGAGTTACTCCTATATACACAAAGACTACTCCTTTTTTGGACCGAATAAACTGTCTAGATACAAGTAAATGACCATCTTATCCTTCTAACTATTTAACAAACGATTTTTACAGTACCAACAGTTTTAAACATTTATACAAATGAAGACATCAATTCAAATATGTACAAAAAAGAAATCAACATGTGAGAATGAACAATCAATTCAAGCTCAACGTAAAGGGATTTTTTTAAAGAAAAAACATAGAAACCAAATCCTCAGATTCATCCATGAAAAGATGTTTGTTTTTTTTTGCATGTCCCTATATTCATCCTATTAAGTCATTTCAGTATGGATTAAGTCAAAAAGAAACAACTATATATAACTATTGACATTAAGAGATGTACACACTAAGTCCACTAACTCAAAAAGAAACAGCACCTAAGCAATTATCACTAACTAATTACACTTTGTATATCAAAGTGAAAAACTATACCTTGTTGTGTAGATCCCTGCAGCAAGAGCTGTGACACCCCCAACAGCCACAACCATCTTGTTCTGATCAGTTAATATTGCACGCAATCCCCCTACAAAACATATATGATTTAAAAGGTTTTATCCATTCAAAAAATAAGAAATAAAAACCAAGATTTTTTCACTACCTCCAATGTGCTCAAAGGTAGTGTTAATGGCAGAAACCCATTTTTCTCTTTCTGCATTTGCACGTTCTACAAGCATTCGTTTATTCACATCTTCTGCTAATTTAGCCTCATGGGCTCTTGCTTCTGCTTCAGCCATAGCCCTAACCCTAATTGTTTCTCTTTCAATTTCAGCTTTTTCTCTTTCTGTTTGTCTACGTTGTGCTTGGATTTGCTCTTCTGTTGCTCTTCTAGCTTGTTCTTGTCTAATTGATGATTCTTCTTGCATTTTAACAAGTTCTTGGTTTCTTGTTCTGTGATGTTCATTTTCTGCCTGAAAGATTTTTTGAAGTTTATTTCATGCCTCTATGAATTAAACCATAAAAATATGAAGGGAACAAAACATGCCTGCATTCTTTTTCGTGCCAATTCATCTTCATATCGAGCCATCTGTGATTTTATTTGAGCTTGTTGTTGAGCTAGCTTTTTCTGTTCATCATATATTACTCTTTGTCTCTCCTGGCAAACATAAACAAAAATATAAAATAATAGTAAGATGCATATTCTAAATGCAACTTTAAATGAAGATTGAACACTTATATGACCAAATTAAGTTGGCATGTGCAGTAATTGGATAACTATCATTCAGGACTAACATAGAAGTGATAAGACTTTTACACAGACATATGCTTTAATATTAAACATGGAAAAAAAAAAAAAAGAGAATAATCTCAGCTTATATGAAAAAGGAAGGTGGAGGGAAAGAAGGAAAGTGAAAGGGGAAAATCTTGAGTCACTGCTTGTAGCCAAGAAATGTTATTAATGGTCATTGTTATACATGTTAGCTAGATTTTCCAGTTATTTTCATGTTGTAGAAGTAAGCACTATGTTCCATGATTAGACCCCTATGTTTATTCAGAACTTATTTCCAAATCAACTTTGTTTGCTAAATCAACAATAAAGAAACAGCATGCACAAATCATTAGATAAGCACCACAAAGCTATTAGTCAGTATCCTAGGCCTAATTAAGATCCTTGAACATCTCAGATTCTTATGAGTTACGAGAGACAAAGTTAGAAGTCATTTCAATTGATAGTGCCTATCCTGATTAAAGATCCCTGCAAGACTTTTCAATTATGTGAAATATGTGTGCACACGAGAGTATATAACATTTTAAGGGGTTGGTTGAAACAGGAATAAGACTAACCCAAACACTTGATCTAAATAAACACAAGTAATAAACTCGTCTATAATCAGAAGTTCAGAGCATGTGATTCACATGCATGAAAATATATCATAAAGTCATCTTGGAAGCAGGGGCAGTGTCAAACTTACAGTTTCAGCCTGAGCTTGCATTACTTTAAATTCAGCCGTCTTTGAAGCTAATTCTGTCTGCCTAGTCTCTTCCTGCTTCTTCATCAACTCAAAAGCCTAAAAGCGAAGAATAAGCAAATGTTAATTTAGTATAAACGAATTCAATTCGTTGCAAAGTTTACAAAACAGATCAAAACAATAAAAGAAATAAAAACTATGCCAAAGATTAGACCTTTTTGGCTTGAGAAGAGGCCGCTATTTCCCTAAGAGCCTTAGCACCTCTTTCCAATGCCTCTGGATCAAATCCAGATGATGTCGTTCTTGGGTTGTCATTACGAACCCGCGGGGTGGTGGGTTCCTCATTTTTCGGTGCAGACGATTGAGGATCAACAGACCCACCAACAGCCGGCGACGGCGAGGGTGAGGGTGAGGGTGAGGGTGAAGAAGAGAACGGAGAAAAGTTAAAAATTCCTGAAGCGGATGTCTTTGCCATTGATGTTGCCTGATGCTTCCAAGTGATATATCTGTGATTTCCTTCAAACCATCGATTCTATAGGCACTGAAGCTTGAAGAAGAAGAAAGGTGGATGGAGGCTTTATTTTGCTATTTTAAGAAACCGATGGCAGAAATTGATTCAGGGTTTATGTAGGGTTTCGGAATTTCTTGACGGCGGTTTTGGGCCCTGTATCGCATTTCGGGTGAACCGGGGGATTCTTTTGTAAAACTAGCTCGATTTCTTTTTAGAAAAGTCTTGAACTTTTAGTAAAAATTTCAATTTAATCTTTAAAATTTTTTTAAACAAAATAACCTAGGAAGCCGGATAAATTGAACAAATTGGTCAATCTCATCCGGTCACCCACGTTTAGCCGGTTGCATATGTTGATTTGGCATTAGATGGCTTATGTGGACTCGGTAAAACAAATACCCTCATTTTATTGAAAACCCTCGACATTTCACCCTCTCTTCCATCTCCATTCTCTCGTTTTCACCTACCTCAGTAAATTAGGGTTTTTACCCCGTCTTAAAGGATGAAAATGGACGACATGTATGATTTGGATAACATAGATGTGGAGCTTGATGATTATTTTAAGAGGAAACCAATTTCCCAATGCAAAGATGAATTTTTGAACATTCTTTGTGAAGAAGACAATAACGTTGATGCAGCTGATGATCCTCAAGGTCATTGTCACAATAATGCTCAAACACAAATCCATAACCAACAATTGGACACAAAGTATATGCAAAGTAGTGATGAAGAAAAGACGTATTGATGATGATTTCAAGTATTCCACCCACAACCCAAAGGTGAAATGGAACTTAATGAAACCAATGTTTGGTGAAAGATATGAATCCCCACATCTGCTGAAATTGTTTTGAACTAACTATGCTATTAGTAAGGGTTATCAAATTCGTTTCAAAAAGTGTGATAGTATTAGACTAGTCGTAATATGTGGAAGTGCTCCAGAGAAGTGCCCATTCCTGGTTAGGGGTTCTTGGATGGGTACTGAAAGGTCATTCCAAGTAAAAAATCTTGTATACAAGCATACTTGTTTTAGGAGTTTTAACAATGCAAAGCTTTTGAATCCTACTTGGTTAGCAAAGAAGTTTATGAAAGAGTTGATTAGGCAACCTAACTTAAAATGCAAGGAGATGCATGTTAAAATACAAAGTAAGTTTCATTGAAACATCACATGGTCAAAATGCTATAGATCAAGGATGAGGGAATTGTCATTAATTAATGGGAGATTGAGTGACCATTATGCAAGAGTTTGGGACTACGCGCATGAGTTTATGAGATCTAATCCAAACAGTACAGTTAGGATTTCTGTTACTGTAAACCCTGATAAAACCACAACATTTCACATAATATACATTTGCTTTAAAGTAATTAAAGAGGGTTGGAAAAGGGGATGTCGTAAGGTACTAGGGTTGGATGGTTGTTTTCTGAAGGGACAATGCAAGCGTAAGTTGTTAACTGCAATAGGTATGGATGCAAATAATTAGGTGTATATTGTAGCATGGGCAATTGTTAAAGTAGAGTGTAACGCCCTGTTCTGAATCGATTCCTAATTCGAGGTTGTGGTCCGAAGATAGGTCATCCTTAGGCTTAGGGCCTTTGAAAAGGTAAGTTCTAGACCCATTTGGGTGCGAGTAATGTAATTGAGGTGATCCGGGTGTTCGGTTCGTGTTTTGGAGCCTAGGGGTATTTCGGTAAAGTGTCAGTTCAGGCTTTTATGGAAATTGGATTTTTGATCTGTAACATCCCGACTCTCAGGTATAAGATTTATGGCTTAAAAGACAAATTATCCTTTGGAACTCGTTGAGTTGATGGCCTCAGACTTGATATGTTGGAAGCTCTCAACTCGACGAGTTGTCAAGAAAAACGCGACGAGCTGACAGCTACTTATGAAACCCTAATTTTTAGGGTTTTGCACCCAGTTTAAAGAACTTATCACTCATTGTTGGCCTCCCTTATCGTCCCCTTGGTCCATTGAAACCCTAATTTGTGCCTCGTCTTTCATTTTGAGTGTGTTTGAGCTTCGAGTGTGATTTTGGTGCTCTTTTGGAAGGAACTTGAAGCTTGAAGTGGATTGATTCAGAGGAAGGCTTTAGATCTGGGATTTTCATTGCTGTTGCAATCATTTTGAGGTATAAAGTCGATACCTTGACCATCCCTTTGCTAGATCTCTTCATTTGAAAGTTTATGGCCATTATTAACTCATTTTGGGACCATTTTGGGATTTTCAGCATGTTATGAAGCTATGACTTAGATCTGGATATCTCATGGCCTCCATAGACTTAAAGTCACCAACTTTATCAAGTTTTGGCCCTCCTTCATGCTCTAAGTCCCTTAATAAGCTTGATTTTAGTGTTTTAGCCTCTTGATGCCATGCATGGACGTAAAGTTAGCAACTTTATGTGGTATTTCAGTTCTAAGGGACCAAAGCTATGGTTTGTGGCACTAGATGCGCTTGGGAATTGGCCGAATGCTTTAAGACTAGGAAAAGCTCGACGGGTTAAATCAGGTCTTCCCGTTTTCTAGATACTGTAGAAACTCGACGAGTTGGTTTGTTTTTTTCTCATTTTCTGAAGTACTGAAGGAACTCAACGAGTCAATAGATGCACTCGACGAGTTGGGTTAACATGTGTGTTGACCTTGGCGGATGACTTTGACTTTGACCATGGTTGACCAAGTTTGACTTTGAGGACATTTTGGTTGTATGGAGGTTTTGTTAGAATGATTATATGGTGGTTGTAGGCTGTTGAATCCGGAGTTGGGTCTTGGAGTTGGATTTTACCGGTTCAACACTACTTGAGAGGTGAGTTTTCCTCACTATACTTGCGGGTCGAAGGCACCAATGCCGACCCAACGGATTGATATTTTGTTATGCATATTGCTATGTTGTTATCATCTGTTGGATCGTTATCCTGGTAGATAGGATGATGCTATGTGTATTGTTATGCTGTTAAATCTCTCAGTGTAATGTGACTTCATATCAACACCTGTGATATAAATAAACTGAGTGGGTCAGGTTGGGAAACCTGGTGAGTACATAGAGATTTCAATCCCACAATGTTATACATATATATATATATATATATATATATATATATATATATATATATATATATATAAATCCACACAATATACGATCTCCCCATATATATAATCAGCTCTTACCCCACCCCGTCAGTCCTCACAACGAGACTATCCATACTCACGGACCTTAAATTTTACCTCTTACTTCGGATCTAATCCATGCTCTTGAGTCCTTGATTGTACCTATTCCATACTCTCGAATGAGGGACAATTGGTCTGTGTCTAAATCCATACTCCCGGATTAATGACAAATGACTATGTCCTGTCCATACTCCCGGACTAAGGACAACTGACTATGTCTTAATCCATACTCCCGGATTAAGGACAACTAACTATGTCTTAATCCATACTCCCGGATTAACGACAGTTGACTGAGTCCAATCCATACTCTCGGAATAGGGACAAATGACTATGTCTAATCCGTGCTTCTGTATCAATGACATGTTTAAGGGTTCTATTCCACGAGGAGTTGGGCACTCAACTACATTTTAGCATAGCGTATCGCCCCCAGACTGACGGTCAGAGCGAGATGACGATACAGGCACTGGAGGATATGCTGCGGGCATGCGTGTTGGATTTTGGAGGGAGTTAGGATACATATCTCCCACTGGCTGAGTTTTCGAAATGTTATACGGTCGAAGGTGCAGGACCCCAGTTTGTTGGGATGAGGTTGGACATCGGGTCATGGGGAGCACTGAGGTAGTGCTCAAGACCTGGAATTTCAGGTGGGGGATTTTGTACTATTGAAGGTGTTACCTTGGAAGGAATCATCAGATTTCGAAAGAGGGGTAAGCTAGGACCCCGATATATTGGGTTATTCAGGATTTCAACCCAAGTGGGTAAAGTAGCCTACCTTCTGGATTTACCGGAAGAGCTTAGCTAGATTCACAACACCTTCCATGTGTCTCAGCTTCGGAATTGTGTCACTGACGAGGCCGCGGTCGTCTCGTTGGTTGACATCCAGGTGGATGAGATCCTGAACTACATTGAGAAACCCATTGCGATTTTGGATAGGAAGACCAAGGTTCTTCGGAATAAGGAAGTAAGATTGGTAAAAGTGCAATGACAGCATCGGAGGGGCTCCGAATGGACTTGGGAGCCGGAAGAAGAGATGCGAGAGCATTACCCAAATTTGTTTGGGTTAGTAGACTTCGAGGACGAAGTCTAGTTCAAGCGGGAAAGACTTGTAACGCCTGTTTCGGGTATTGGTTGAAAATTTGCCAATTGGGGAGGTTATATGCATGGACTCGGCGAGTTGGGAGTCCAACTCGTTGAGTAGGGTCGTGTATCATGGACGTAGGTCGGAAGTGATTCGGCGAGTCAGAAGACTCGACTCGGTGAGTTGGGGCTGTTTAATGAAAACCTTAATTTTAGGGTTTGCCCTTATATAAACATCATTAACAACCTCCATAGCCTCTCATTTGCAACATAGGAACTGTTCATGGCCGCAAACCCTCTTGTGAGAGAAGTGAGAGCCTTGGTGAGATAAATTGGTGAATCTTAGGAAGGATTTCAAGTTGGAGGAAGAAGGATCAAGGGAGAAACATCAGATCCAACATCTACTTCGTTTTGGGCACTTTACTGAGGTATTAATTCCTCATCTTAAGCCTTGAAGTCTTAGATCTCCATTTGCATGATTATGGTCATTATTGAGGGAAAATGGAATCAAGCTTGGATCTGTAACTATCACAACGATATGGTTCCAGATCTAGAACTTCTTAGGTCCCAAATAACATAAAGTTGCATCTTTTTATAAGCTTATCCCCTCTCCATGCATGAAAATCTTATTTGAAGGTTAGTTTTGGTGTTATGGCTATGTGAGGCCATGCATGCACGTAAAGTTTGCAACTTTACGTGACATCTCCCCTAGAAGAAGATAGATCTAAAGTTTGGGACCTTAATTCCCACTGGAAAGGACCGTAAACATGTTGGACTAGGGGAACTCGGCGAGTAGTGAAAGTGACTCGGCGAGTCGGGAATGGTTTTTTCATTCACAGTCAAGGGTTCACGGGCAAGGGTTCACAGTCATGGGTTTCCGGTTGGGAGTTCACGGCTGTGAACATCAAGGAACTCGACGAGTCAGGTTGAACATGGATTATAGACCTTGACTTTGACCAGGGTTGACCCTGGGGGTGTTTATGGGATTATGCTGAGTTATTTACTCATTGATTATAGGTAGTTTGGGAGGAGCAGCGTGGGATATATCTGACTTCAGTTTGCCAGTTCAGCCTTTGAGAGGTGAGTCTTCTCACCATACCAATGGGTCTAATGCACCAAGGTCGACCCATTTTATGATAGTTGGTATACTTGTTGTGTTGAGATGTATGATATATTTAATTGTAGCGATATGCGGTAGAGATAGCCTTCGTGGCTAATGGTAGAGATAGCCTTTATGGCTAGTGGTAAAGATAGCCTTTATGGCTAATGGTAGAGATAACCTTTATGGCTAATGGTAGAGATAACTATTATAGCTAATTGAGATGTGTTATGTGGTATTATGGCTAATGGTAGAGATAACTATTATAGCTAATTGAGATGTGTTATGTGGTAGAGGTAGCTTATATAGCTAATATGACATGTGGATGTTGTGTTGGGTATGCTCTGGGGTACTCACTAAGCTTTCAGCTTACCGTTTGTAGATTTGTTTCAGGTACATTAGAGCCCAAGGGCAAAGGCAAGGTTTGATGATGCGGCGTTCACTCTATCTCTCTTTTCCGATATGATTTGGGGACACTCCGATGTTTTAAAATTAATGTTGTAATGATGGTGGTTTTGAAAACAGTTATTTGGATTTTCATGTCTAATGAATTATGATTGACTAATTAAAAATGAAAATTTCCATTGAAAAATTTGGGTCATTACATATAATTGTTAATCTTGCGCGAGCCATAAAGATATGTATAGATCTCTATACGGGGATGACACCCCCACATGCGATTGCTAGCTACAATCCCGACATGATAACTTTCTTAAGTATTAAAATAATATTATTTGACATCCGATGAAGCATCATGTGGGGTATATATCGGTCCACAACGTCGATTATAGGGGCTCATGGTAATACTATTTGGAAAATCTTAACCTAACTGCCTAGAGAGACGCCTTCAAGTAGTTGTATAATCCTATTCGATAAAGAATATAAAGATTTTGGATAGAAAATATATCCTAAAAGAAAGAAAGGCTTATAAAATTGAAATAGTTTTCAATCAAATAAAATAATAAAAATAGAAAACTATAAAACCTATGAACTCACCAACTTTATGTTGACGTTTTCAAAATACATGTATTCTCAGGAAGATGAGTGTGGAGGGTAGCTATGGAAGGAAGGAACTCGTCAATCAAGTTGTTGGAAGTCATTTTTGTTTGTTTTATGCTATTTATGAGTAGGAAGTGTGTCTGAACTCTAATAATGTAACCGCGAAATAGTTTATAACAAATAAAAGAAATGTTTGTGCTATATTTCTATATTGTTAAAGGTACATGTCATCGTGATCCAATGTCCCTAGACGTTTCCACCGTCGACCGAGGGTGTGACATAATAATATGGGTTGGAGAAACATTAAACCTCGGTGATAGCCTTGGTGGTCATAATATCACGTGTGAATATTATTGAAATACAGTGGTAGCCTTGGTGGTCGTAATACCACATGTTGGAGACTGAAGTGTCAATGGTAGCCTTGGTGTTCGTAATACCATTTTGTCTTGTGAACATAGTTGTGTAAGTTAATTGAAATGCATGATATGAAGGATTATTGTTAATTATTATCATTGATATGATCTATGCAGTTATCGCGGTCGAAAATCAAATAGCGGTCGAGGTCCGCTATTTGAAATAGCGGTTTTTACGGTGGTAAAGCGTTGATATAGCGTTATATATATATATATATATATATATATATATATATATATATATATATATATATATAATAGTTAATATTTAATTGGTATAGACCATTCGAACATTTACAATTATTAAGTTTAATGTTTAAGCACTAGTTAGTTTATTAGTATTTCTTAATAATAGCATAAAGAGATAAAAAAAAAAGTCAAACAAAAGTAAGGGATAGTCATACAAGACTCAACAAGAGGAGGGGTTTGTTTACATGCAGAAGATCATCCGGAAAAAAGGAAAAAAAAAACGGTGGAAATTTTTATGATAAAAACACACTATTGGGTTTGAGTTTTGACTGATTGGGCATACTATAACCATATATAACCAAAAAAAGTAGTGGGCTCATTCATTTAATTCTGGATCTAATAGCCTAAGTAGCCCATTATGGACGAAAATCGAAAAGCGGTAATAGCGGTGATATTGCGGTCATAAGTTTCGCGGTTAATAGCGGTAAATAGCGCCGATATTAGCGGTACCACAATTACTAAACGCTATTTTGAAAATGTAGGTCCTGGAACACCGCGAACCGCTATAGCGCCGCTATAGCACCGCTATAGCGCGTGATTGATAACATAGGATATGATATTGATTGTAAATTGTTCTATAGGTAGAATTACTCATTAAGCTTGTAACTTACCTTGTTATTTGTTAATGTGCCTATCAAGAAAATACATATGCTTATATTCCTAATATTAAGTCAATCTCAAGGCCTAAAGCTCACATTGATGGTTAGGTAAAGGCTCATACATGGTGGACCTATCTACTCAATACACTATACATGCTCATTTTAAACTAAGTGACTTATAAACCATCATAAAAGCTCCACATAAGGAATAACAAGCCTCAACTTACATATAGTGACAAATTTCTAGAAATCTAATCACTTTTGAAAAGTCAAATCTCATATGGATCATGCTTAACTTACATTTAATTACTCCCAAAGTCTTCCACCTTATATGAATGCACAAGTATGATACTCAAAACATTTCCAAATCAATAAGGTTTTTCAAACTATATAAAACTCTTTTTAAAAATATTTCTTGAAATGCACAAGTTAAATACAATAAACATGTTTCACATAGAAGAATAGTACAAGAAATCAATTCAAGCAAAGTTTTAGAGTTAGAGACATGTACTCCAAGTACAAACTTACCTATGGTATTATAAGCACTTCTAAACACTTTACTTTGCTTTCAAGTGTTGTATGTACACCTTTTAACTATCTTTTGTTCATAATTAAAACATTTATCAAGGACTTATAACATAAATCTAGTCCTAAACCTAGTTTTTAGCTCAATTCAACTCATTCTAATCATTGCATAACATTAGGGAAATACTAAGGAAGATATGTGAGCATTTTGGGCTACAATATACTTAATAAAAAATACACTCAATTCAGGAGGGCACGTGTCCCATGTGAACTATTCCTTGGCATACACATGGTCCATGTAATGTCCAAGCCATGACAATTATGATTTTTTTTCTCATTTAGGTATTGTACTTTGGTGTATTTGCTCCTAAATATTCCATAAAGCTTCTCAATGACCTTAATGGATGAAATCAACCATATCAACTAGTTTTACTGCTCACTTACATATAATATCATTAACGACTTAATGATTAAAGATCTTAATGATTCAAAAGTTTGGTGAACTTCGTAGAAGTCACCAAACTCTGAAATGAAGCCATTCGCTTTATTTAACCTCATGTACTCATCTATATTGTTTCACATTTGTCCTGATTGACTTAAATGATCTCTAAAACGTGTTAATAAGATTTTTTCAAACCTAATTACACATGGATCAACGACTTAAGAGTGATTATCTAATGATTTGAACATTTTTTAAGTTCCCTAAACATCATATCAAATTCACAAAAATCCTTTTATAAACCTAGATCATAACCAATCGCCTTTCAATGACTTAGTAAATCAAACTTATGGCATTTCAAAGAGTTTTAATAGATTAAAAGTTTGGTTAAATCATAATTAAAGCTTGAGTCATCATTGAGACTCTAAGGCAACACTAGAATCACAAATTATCTATGAATGCAATTACTAGAAATGGTGAATTCCTTAGCTTACATAAAGTTTAAAAACATCAAAATAATCTTGGAAAACATCATCCATTTGAAGCCCCCAAAAAACCTTTAAACTCCAAATTATACAATAAAAGAGAAGAATGAGAGTGTACTAGTAATCTAAGGACCAAAACTAACTTGAGATATGAGAAATATGTACCTTTTTTAGTGTTTCAGTAATGAAATTTTAGTCTTCGATTATTCTTCAAATCCACTTCCAATTACTCTCAAACTATTGCCCTGAGTTTTATATTTTCTCAATTTACCAACAAATAAAACCCTAAACAACTAGTTCTTTATATATTTACATTTTTAACCTTTCCTCCCAATATTTCTATCCATTTGATCCATAATATGTTAATTTCATTAAGTATTGGTCAAATACTAGACGTTTTCCTAATTTACGAAATTAGCCTTTAATTTATATTTCTTTTTACCAAGTTAATTATTTAATAATTTTAAATTATGGAGTTTTTCTTTCCGACTAGTAAATAAAATATATTTTAATTTAATTTAGTTTATTTTTTTTTTCAAAATTAAAATATATACAAACAAGGCAAAAATTTGATACCCAAAATAAGGATGCTAAAACTTTTACTCAAACAAGGATGCTACAACTATTTACTCGTTCTCTTCTTGGAATTACTGTAAAAAATTAAAATTTATAACTTTCTCTAACTTAAATCATGTTGAGTTATATTATATATTTAAGCTTAACACATATTTATGTTATTCATGCTTATTGATTTTACACTAAATTTTCATTCCAATTAAATTTCAATCTATGGTTAAGTAATTAAGTTCAATTATTTTATATTCTATTTCTTACATTTCACAATATGAGTAATTTATTGTTTAAACAAATTTTATGGATATCTCTTATAACTATTTTACCATGTAAAAAAAATTCCAGGCCTAATACATTATTTACTAGGTTATAACCCGTGGAAACCACGGTCGATATATTTAAAACTTTTATATAGATAAAAAATAATAAATGTCAAAAAAAAAAAACAATTGTCGATTGTAAGTAATTATGAATTAATTTGTTAAGCAAACTAAACATAATAATGTTATTAGGATATGATTTTGTATTTTCAAATTTTGAAATGAATTTGATTTGTTACCAAAAAAAAGAAAATAATAAAAATCATAGAAAAATGACACGTATCAAAAAAAAAAACATTTTAAAAAACTGACACGTGTCATTTTATCAAGTTAATTATTTAATAACTTTAAATTATGGAATTTTCCTTTCCAACTGGTAACTAATATATTTTAATTTAATTTTAGGTTTTTTTTTTTCAAAATTAAAATATATACAAAAAAGGCAAAAATTTGATACCAAAAATAAGGATGCTACAACTATTTACTCAAATAAGGATACTACAACTGTTTACTTGTTCTGTTCTTAGAATCACCGTAACTTTCTGTAACTTTAATCATGTTGAGTTGTATTATATATTTAAGCTTAACACATATTTATGTTATTCATGCTTATTGATTTTACACTAAATTTTCATTCCAATTAAATTTCAATCTATGGTTAAGTAATTAAGTTCAATTATTTTATATTCGATTTCTTACATTTCTCAATATGAGTAATTTATTGTTTAAACAAATTTTATGGATATCTCTTATAACTATTTTACCATGTAAAAAAAATCCAGGCATAATACATTATTTACTAGGTTATAACCTGTGAAAACCACGGTTGATATATTTAAAATTTTTATATAGATAAAAAAATAATAAATGTTAAAAAAAAACAATTGTCGATTGTAAGTAATTATGAAGTAATTTGTTAAACAAAATAAACATAATAATGTTATTAGGATATGATTTTGTATTTTCAAATTTTGAATTGAATTTGATTTGTTACCAAACAAAAGAAAATAATAAAAATTATAGAAAAATGACATGTGTCAAAAAGACATTCTAAAAAAATGAAACTTGTTATTTTTAGGTTTTATTTATTAGAATGGATAGATAGAATAGAATAGATTTATTTTAAAATTAGTTTATAACCCGTGAGAACCATAGTTATAAAATTAATTAAACTTTCATATTAAAAAATCAAAATTCTTAATCAATTATTTTAAATAAATTATTACTTAAGAGATATTTTTTAGTTATATAAAATTATAATAGTTGATTTACATAAATACGTAAAGTTATATCACCTTATAATCTGTATTAATTTAATTTTATTTTTTTAATCTAATGTTATTAATTTAATATAATTAGAACGAAAAAATTTAAACTTTGAAATTTAACATGAAAAGTCAATTATTAATTTAATGTAATTAGAGTGAAAATTTTTAAATTGATAATTAATAGGTTGACAAGTGACATGATAGGTGACATACAACATTAATGAGAAGTTTTAATTGTATGACAGTTGTCAATAAATGAATATACCTATTCATTTATTACAATAGGGATTAAGTTTGTACTAAGAAAGGCAAATTTCTGTACCAAAATGCAAAATAGGATGTTATATAAGTTGAGACTTGAGATACACTTAGATTGGAAGGAGTGGGAGGGATGGTTCCCTCACTTTTGGTGGGCCATACCCTTCTATCCCTCACCTAAAAGCCAAGGAGTGGGAGGGAAACCCTTCCCTCACTTTTTTTTTAATATTTTAAATAAAATTAATATTTTTATTTATAATTTTTAAATTAATATCAAACATAAAATTTAATTAAAAATAAAAAGCATTTCATTAAGTAAAATAAAAATTACATTAACCATAATATTTAAATAAGTAGAACCCCCCCCCCCCCCCCCCCCCCAAAAAAAAAAAAAAAAAATCAAACAAACTACAATATAGTAAAAATTATTAATTAAAATTCTAATTTTATTTAAACCTAGATACGTCACTCGGAATCATCGTCTTCGTCCTCGCCTAGATCATCTGCATCATTCTCCCCAACGTCACTCTCGTCGTCGGAATCTTCACTCTCGACGAACATATCAGAATCCTCGTCTAATTCGTTAAACAAATCATCATCGTAAGATAACTCTTGCGGGAGCTGAACATGAGCCCTATAATTGTGCTCCACCAAATCAACACGAAGGGCCTGATGAAGGTCGCGATTGTGTACTCTTCTGTTCACCCTATACTCTTGTGTACGAACGACTACTCCTTCGACATTTGGCAAAACTTCATTTTCGTTGTATCGGCATATCGCTCTTCCTTCATCTTCAAGAATCATATTATGCAATATGATACATGCATACATTACGTGTTGTAACCTTTTCACCTCATATGACTTTGCCTCGACCGTTAGTACTTTGCCAACGTCTCTTAAGTACACCAAATGCTCGCTCCACATCCTTCCTAGCTGACTCTTGCGCCTCTTTAAACTTTTTCCTTTTCGGGTCGTTAGGACATGTAAACGATTTCACAAAAACAGACAAATGAGGATATATACCGTCAGTAAGATAGTATCCACGCTTATATGCTACCCCATTTGCTTGAAAAGGTACATCGTGTGACTTTCCAAGGTAGATATCGTTGAATACGGGTGACTGGTCTAGCACGTTGATGTCATTGTTTGCACCAGCTAGACCAAAGAATGCATGCCATATCCAAAGATCATGTGATGCGATAGCCTCTAGAATAATCGTCGGCTCTTTGTGGTCGCCTCTCATGTACTGACCACGCCATGCATTGGGGCATAATTACCAACTCCAATGTATGCAATCGATACTACCTAGCATTCCAAGGAATCCATGTTTGCCTTCATGCACCGTATACAATTGGTGGATATCGTTGATAGTTGGTTTGTGCAAATATCGTTGCCCGTAAACCAAACAGATCGCTTTGCAGAACTTGTACACAGAGTCCCTCACGGTACGCTTTGACATTCTAAAATACTCGTCCCATTTGTCTGCGCCAATGTCGTATGCTAACTGACGAATTGAAGCCGTGCATTTTTTAATGGGAGTGAAACATTTTTTCCCCTTGCATCCATTTTCCATTGGAAATATGGAAAACGGCCTTCCAAATCGCCAACAATATGTGAAAATAGTTCCTTCCTCATCCGGAACCGACGTCGAAACTTTACAGCGTAGACGACGTCATCTGCAAAATAATCTTCTATAAGACGATCGTGTCCGACTTCGTGATTTCTACGTAACGACGACTTTCTTAGGTTAGGTCGTGCACGTGATGTTTCACCAAGTCGGTTTTGATAGTATGCAACCGTTTTCGCTATGACGGAACCGATAAACTTAGCCTCCTCTACTGCCGTCGAATCGGATGATGAAAATGATGACATTTTGAGTAATATTTTTAAGAAAGAAATATAAAGAAATATAGATTATGGTTTAAAAAATAATAGAATGTGTGAGTATTTATAGATTAAGAAAAGGAAAGGAAAAAAGAAAAAAAAAATACAGTGGCCAATAGTTGGAAGACAGAGAAAGAGAGCGGGACTCTCTCCCCCCGGTAGCTTCCCGCGGTTCCTTTCCCGCACCCACAGTGCGGTGTGCACAGGTGCGGGATCGGTTCCCGCTCCTTCCCCGCAGTCCCACTCCGTCGGGCCTTAAAAAAAAGATGGAAAATTGAGGAAAATGAAAAACTATCTATCATATGAAGGCCCATTTTGTAGTGGGCCCTTTAAAATCCATGATCATTGATAGGATCGTCCTAATTTTTGTTTTTGTTTTGGAAAAAACTCAACAAATTTAGATATATTTGTGATTTTCCCTCAAGCCAATCACAAAAGAAACGGGGTTTAAACTTTGAGACCGTTTTGTTTAAACTTATATTTGATTCTCACTTAGGAAGAAGCTACAGCAAAGCTTGATTGCATGGAACACATCTTGTGCTTGTGTAATTATCTGGAATTTTTAGCAAGTTTGAATTTTTCATAGTTTTCCAACGCAAAATCCCACTTCTATAGGCCTGTTTGTAAATATAACAAGTTTGTATCTTTGATAAAACACTAAAGAACCTCTTTTTGAGTTGAAAAGGCTACAAAACAATAGAAGAATTGAACATGTGAAAATGGTGTTTTACCATCTCTACTAAAAAGAATGTAATGAAGCAAAAGAAATAATAGTTAAGGAAACTGAAACGAGCCTCCGATCTGGTTTTGACCTTGTGGAGGATTGATCGCCACCCACAGAAGTGAAATGGTGATTGCAATCAGTCCAGACCACACAAACACAATGGTTGGCGTTCTCCCTCTTCTTCCCATCAACCCTTTTGCAAATGGATACAGATGTGCCAAAACCCAAAAACTGAAGAACACACCTCCAAGAAGACGACTCCACTGTGGGATTGTACTGTAAATTGTCCGGCTGAACCCTACAGCTATTGCAATCAAGTTCACCATCATTATAGTTATTGGCGGGATCATCAGGGATGTCCATTTCACAGTGTATAAATCTGCAAACTCATCATCTTCATCATCTGCACCGGATTTTGACGTCAATGTGAACGAGATTTCGATTCCGGCAACCACTTTCAGAAGTCCTTGAAGAACAGCAGCCAAATGAGCGCTAGTCCCTCCGATCAACCAAAACTGTTCGTTCCTCCACCATTCTTCTAACTCGATCCCTGACCATTTCACCTCAAGCACAGCAAGCATCACGATGCAGAGAGTAATCGTGAGTAGGTAGACGAGAAAAGTCACGTTCAGGGTTTGCACGATGAACTGGCCGGAAAAGAGGGAAAGTGCAGGGAGGAAGCAGTAGACGATGAGGAAGATGGAAGTGAAAGGATACATGGCTACATTAAGGTAAGCGACTCTTTGTAAGATCTTCATTCTCGAGCTTGCTAACAGAGCATTATTACGTGAGAAGAAAATCTCGACTGAACCAGTAGCCCACCGGAGCACCTGATGAAGTCGATCTGTCAAATTGATCGGAGCTGTACCACGGAAAGCATCTCGTTTTGTCACACAATACACCGATTTCCATCCCCTGTTATGCATTCTGTAACCTGTCACAACATCCTCCGTCACAGATCCGTAAATCCACCCAACGCGTTGCCCCCATTCCGTTTTATCCTCATACCAACATGAAATCACGCTGATTGCTTCTGCAACGGTGGATGCGTCAAGAAGCTCTCGTGGAATGGTTAGGGCTCCAGGTGGTCTTCCGTTTTTCACCGCCGGATGATCTGCCAGTGGACGTCCTTGGAACTCCGCCACCGGAATGGAATCAATTAAAAGAGTAGAGTTTCCGAATTTCTTGGGAGCAAGAGAGAGATTCATGTCTTCTTCATCGGAATCGCCCATTCTTAGCGCACGATTCTCTTCCAGAGTGCTAAACTTGGCTTTTTTCCGACCACTACAGCAGCAGCTACAGAAACTAGGGTGGCGTTCTTTGGATCGTGGTGGATCAAATCCATAAAGCGCGATTCTACGAAACAGGCATCCAGTTCCCACGTAAACCGGCCCTTGAAGCCCATCAAGTGCCCTCATGTTTCCATCGAAGAAGACAGTGTTGTGATTTGCATAACGATCGGAAGGATCAATACCTTCGAATCGTTGAGGAAATTGGACGTAGCAAAGACGATCTCCACCTCTATCCATCATGAAACACATGCCTTCTCTCATGGCTTGTGAGTTGTAGATGTAATGATCGCAGTCAAGATTGAGAATGAAAGGACCATTTGACATGATTGCAGAGGCTCGAACCAGTGCGTTCATGGCTCCGGCTTTCTTGTTGTGATCGTAACCTGGACGCTTTTCACGGGACACGTATACAAGCATGGGAAGACGAATGTCAACATCAGTAAAATCAAGCATTCCAGCATCATCTTCTGTGCCCTGTAGAGGCTCATCACTCGGAGGTTTCAACATCACCTGTAAGACACCACTACAATCAAGCAATTTTTTCGATTAACACCAACTGGATCATCAAGAAGAACAAGGATTACCTGAATGATTCCAGAATGATCGCCTTTGGAGTGTTCTGGAGCAGGATTCAACCAAGTTCCAGGCCAATGAGTTCCATCTGCCATCCATGTAGCTTTCTGAACCTTGATAATCTCGATAGCTTCATCATCTCTCTTTTGTCTCTGTTGCTTCATCGCCTTTATCTCCTCACGTGCATGATAAGCATCAGATCGACGGCGTATAGAGTCTGGAAGACCATTGATACGAACTTTAAATTCATCAAATTCCCGCTTCACCCTTCTACGATCCTTGACAAAATCTGATTTAACCTTATTTTTATAAGGATCCTTCTTCAAACCAAAATACGAATCCGGATTCCTAGGCTCAATATTATGCTTCCGGCAAAAAGGCACCCACATGTTAGCAAAACTTGCAGCTTCCGCCATAGCCTCAAAGGTCAAAAGTGCACCACCATCATCAGAAACGTAACACGCAAGCTTCTCGACAGGGTAATCAGCAGCTAGAATTGATAAAATTGTGTTTGCAGTAACAAGTGGAGGTTCCTTCTCTGGATCTGCAGTCGATACAAAGATATCAATGCCTGGTAGATCCGATTTCCCAGTAGGGTTGTTTAGGGTTGGTACTTCGAATTTCTCCTTCAAAACAGCAAGATCAGTTGCACGATTTACAGGGTTGATTTTAGGCAATTGGTCAAGGACCCACGATAAAGCGAACCATAGTTCACAAACAACTGACATTCCCCATAACCAGATTGCATCATTGTTTGGATGGTTGATCCTCCAAGCTAAGAAGAGTACAAGAACAACCATTCGAACAACTATAAGAAGCCTGCAAAGAAACGATAACTTACTGTGAACCAGGGCTCCATAGTGGAAACATAAGAACAGAGATGATGGGGACATGAGAAGAGATGCAGTACCTATATGGGCTGATAATAGCAGCGGGAATTCTTAACTTGCGAGTGAGAGGTCTCCATGGTTTGTTCATCAATTCCAAAGACTCGGCATGATCGTTATCTTTGCCATTCTCCATGACTCCTTCCTTCGGCCATATAGCATTGCCATAACCATAAGTCCCACTGGTTTCAAACAGCCACCGGTTGTGGTCAAACTCGCCTGTTTGACTTCTCATCAGCACCGATTTGGTTGATTTCATCAACGACAACCTCCTCTCGTTTTTGGACATTCCGGAAGGCGCTGGGAGTGGTAGCGGCCTGGCACCATTGTCGACCAGTTCATCCAAATCGGTGGTTTTATACTGCTCCTTGCAACCTGGGCAGATTCCATCTCCGGTCTTGATGGCATCCAGGTAACAGTCCCTACATATCTTAAAATCACATTCGCATGGAAGGATATCTGCTCCCCGTTCATCGCTCATGACCTTGGCATCACATCCAGGAACAGAGCAGGAAGATCCTTTCGCACCCGCCATTTGAGGGTGGTTGATTTCAGAGTCGATTACCTTGTCCATGAGATGGGCGCGAGTAACAGCGTTGAATCCGCCGGTGAAAAGCGAACTGGAAACATACTGTTCTTCAACCTTCTGCGAAATCGCATCCATCGGCTGGTTGTCGGGAGTCGGCGGCAGGTGGACTGTGTAGTTCATGAAATCTTGACTTCCGAGTTCACTGTCGAGATCGTCCCTTGAATAATTTACATATCTCCCTGACGAAGTCCGGCGGGCGAATGTGACTTGTGGTGGCAACGGCGGTTTGCTAGGCTGTGAATCCGTAGCATCGGAGCTGATAGATAGATTGGAGCGAGTAGCTTTGAATGACTTGGACGCCATATTTCAGTAAATTCACTGGATCCTGAAACACCCAAAAGCAGAGTTATTTGCTTTTTCGAAAAGGGTAATTGAAAGAGTTGAAATGCGATTGAAGTTGAAAAGAGTAAAGTTGAAAGAAGTGATACACACCTTTTAGAAAGACATGGTTGAAGGATGCAATGCAGACGGATGAAGAGTGGTGAAATTTTAGGGCTTTAATGGAATTGGAATGGGAATGGAGAGCATGAAATGGCAATTATAGTAGAGGAGTAGGATTAGATTATTTAGATCTAAATCAGCTGAGATCAAAGCTGTCATCCATGCCTTCCTTCCGACATCACATGTGAACGTGAAGCCATGTATGTACGCGTCATTTCAAAACTACCCTTTTCTTTCTTCTTTCCTTCAAAACCGGTGACCATTATCGATCTTCTATCATCCCACGATCACCGCCATATTATTTTTTAAATTAAGCTCATGGGCCCACTCAACACTAATTTACTTCGACATGAATTATATTTCTGGTCAAACAAAGTTTTTGACACGAACATGACCACGTAGTAGTATTTCATTTGAGTAGATCTAACAATATTCCTAACGGGACCCACTACAACACTAAAATGTTTGTTAGTTGTCACTGCCAAACCAATCAAACAAAATTAAGTTGTTGACATGACGCATTATAATGAAAAAACGTTTTGTTTTAGTTAAACGAAGATGATATTGAAATATACATATATATTTTTTGTAGTAGCTAATTAAATATTGGGAAGGACATTGGTTATGTTTTTATGGAATTTATTTATGGAAGAGATCGTATAAAATCATATGTTGTAATATAATGATTATAATAAAAGGGAAGCATGAAAGTGTGATTCAATCATGGAATGCATATGACGAATGTGGGTTGCACGTCCCCATGATGCTTCTTCACATCCCTTTAGTATATTATGATTACTTATACTTATTAGATTCTCTCACGTCCATCATCACCGTTTTTATGAATCTTGATTCTCAAATCTCTTTTAGAAACAATTATGGATACAAACCATCTTACCAAACAATGTTGAATCTTTTACATACATGTCTCCTATAGTTTCTATGCTTAAAGAAAAAAAGAAAACAATATGGGAAATGACTCCGTTTTGTATTTAGAAATGGGAAAAACAATGGAAGACAAGTCCATCAGGGGGGCAGTGGGGTAGTAACAGTAACGTTTGGACGCTTGCAATCACACATGCAGATGCTTCTTGAGTCTTTAACAAGGCGTTGTGATCTCCTTGTGTGAAGCTTGATGTTTGCTAATTTACCAGCCATCTGTTAACAGTTAACACACACAGACACCAAATAAACAACATATCAGTAGTAGGTAAAGAAAGAATTATAATGTCTAGAATTAGGATAAGAGGCATACCATTCTCCAAACCAAGTCCTCTGGTCCCAAAGGTTGAGCAGGATGGGAGTATAAGAAATGTCTCGTATACTGTCATATCATATGTTACAAAAATATCAACATTAAATTCAGGAACAAAAGGAACATTGCTTCTACATCATTTTTTTTCTAAACCGACTGTAATTATTTATTTTGCATTTACAAGATGGATTCAAGCAACAGTTGTGATGAACTATAAATTTAACTGAGAAATGGGGTTTCAGAAAGATAGGGATAACTAGGCAACCGGTTTATTAAAATAAACAACCACAAAACAAAATTATAATCTTGTAGCATACACAGCATGTCTGGTTGATGTGAGAAAAGGGCATATAAAAAATAATTTAAGTTTCATATTTGGTTAAACTGGGATCAAGTTGAGCCAAGTGAACAATTTATATATTAAAACACCTGCTCTACTTTACTGCCATCGAGAGTATTGGCGAAAATAACTTTAAAAAAAATCATTGATTCCTCCCCATTTGGGTATAGTCCAGCCCAATTTCTAGAAACATGTCCCTTTGTTAATTTCCCACTGCCGATTTGTTTCTTTGGATAAAGCTCAAGTAAGTACATAAAGGCCTCTTCCCCTCATTTGTAAAACATATATTATAGTTGATTGATACCCTCTAACGTCCTCACAGCAGGGCTTTGTTGTTCTGGATTCGGCCCCTCAGCCTAATGTCTTAAATTACCATTATAACCTTATTTTTCTATTTTATCATTTATATATAATTATTGCCCCGTATCCATCATGAGCCAGATTATTCAAGAATTCTTCTTCAATTGCCTCAGATCCAAGGGCTTCATCAGTAGATTCTTCTTCCCCGCTTCACCATTTTTGGAGCAAAAGAAGAAGCTGAACAGCATTTTTGGAGAATGTGTGAGAAAATGAATCAGAAGGTGCAAAAAAAAAGAAGTTGAAGAGCATTTGCGAAGCAGAATCATCTTCTCCAAGTAGCAAAAAATAAGCAGCAAAATGACTGATTGTCTTGCACATGGAGAGGTCAAATTTGGGAGGGGAGATTACAATGATGGAATCCGACAATGTTCAAGGATCTAAACTTCAGCCTCAGGAATGGTGGGTGTTTGCAGAAAGAAAAATCAAATTGTGTGATAGATTTTAGTATTTTGTAAAGCTGAAGATTAACAAAACCTAAATAGACCTCTCCAATAGCTGCTCTGAGAAACCAATGCCCTTGAGGAAGACAGAGTAGGAAGGGTGGGGTAAGAGTCACTGGCGTTTGTGGTGTGGGAATCATCTCTGCCAGGTGGTTGTGAGGTTCACCTTTTGACCAAGGCAGGTGTGCACTTGTTTCTTAGTCGCCGGAGAAGACCACCGGAAATTATGGCAGAACACAAGGGATCGGATTTTGGAGTGGGGAATATTAAAAATATATAAATAACAACAAAAATTATTAGAAAATATAAAGGGTAAATTTGTCATTTTATAAGAATTTAACGGTGTCAATTCCACAACAAAACCTTGTAAAAAAGGTTAAAGTAACATTAAGAATAGGATGCAATTTTGGTAAACCACAGGGACAATTTATGCAATTTACTCTTTGTCAAAACATTCCTATGCTCTGTGTAACTGTTGACTAATCCTCTTCCAGATCTTTGGCTTTCTTTTGATAGCAAGGATGGGTTATATATATGATTTCAGGTTTTGTGTTGATATAAAATAAAACAATCCAAGTTACTATTAACCTTAATTTGAAAATAAGTTGATGGTGTTTGACACATAACATGCTTCTAAACTAGCATTTACAACAGTCACATACCTTAGCCAAGTTATCTTGCATTTCTTTTATCTGAGTAGGTTTAATACTTCTCAGGTAAGCCAAAAGCCAGCCTGGCTGCACAGCATCACTTGAAGAAACAAATATAGACATCTGCAACAACACAGTCAATTCAACAACTCACAAACCCATAAACACTCTTTCTCATTACTACTTACTAGTTTACTACACTGTTCATTGATTAGCAAAATGGCATGCTTACCTTACGATAATCAAGTATTCCTTCAAAAGGAAGCTCTAATTCATCACTAACTATAACAGGTATGCACCCACTCACAATCGCATCAAACAATCTAGCAGATGATGGAGTATCACCAGCTGGACTCAAACAGAACACAGACCTGCATACCAAACAAAAAAAAAAAAAAAAAAAACTCATCATTTTTACTAAAAAAAACACAGCCCAAGTGAAAAACACATGATTCAGAAACATAAGTTTACTTGCGCATGCCACTCTGTGCTGCTATTTTCCCTGCTTCCCCAGCACTTCCCTCTTCAATAATAACATCATCAGCACCACCAAGTTCTGACCCAAGTTTTGACCTTATTTTCCCTCCCTAAAATCAAGATATTAGAATGAAATCTGATTTTCCCACCATGATAACAAAATTAAAACATACAGCATTTCTTTTAAGCCTCCCACGAAAATATAGCAGTGTGGTTCTTCTTGGTGCACTTTCTGATAAGCATTTGGCATCACATAAATCAAGATTGGGAACATATGGCAGTATCAAATCTTTCTCAAGTGAAACTTGGCCAGGCTTGTACCTGAAATTGTTGGTATAATTAGTTAAATTAAAGGTCACAAAATGGGATTCATAAATTCCATGAATGTATAGTTATAAGAGTAAAAAAGATACCAGTTCCCTGTGGAATCCATATCTGGTAAAAGCCATATTGCATTCTTCACAAATTTGCGAACAGATTTGAAGGACCATGGATGATGAATCGGAAATATGTGATCTCTTCCTTCTGATCGTTTCCATGCAGGCTGATCAGTAACCCACTTCAAAGCTTCCTGAAATCATATGTTACAGCAAATTTAGCAAAAAAATGGAGGTCGGTTATAGAAAGAACATATGAAAGAAATAGCTATGAAAGCTTGAATACACACTCACACCCTGTAAAGCGTCTTGCATTGTTGTTTCTCCAACAAGAAGAAGCTGATAGTTGTGAAAAATGGAACATAGAAAAGATCAGCATCCTCCTTCCGATGAACTCTTACAACGCTTTTCAAAAGCCTTTCGGATTCTGGAGCAATCAAATCCGCCCACAGCCAGTAGTCAATTGAGTGCTGCAGAGATCGACAATCAAGATAAAACAGGTTGATACGGATAATAAGATTGCATTTTTTGGGAAAATAAAGAACCTACCTGTTCGATAAGCCGGTGAACAGGGCTTCCGTTAGAGGTGAGATTGAAGGTTTCTTTGTAAGTACTTTGGAATAACTGAAGCATATCATAAGTGAATTTGGCTGGCATCTCGTAAACATAAACCCTAACAGGCGGAGAAAAGAATGAACTTTGTTCATCATCGTAAAGCCTAGCAGTCTCTGTTTTCCAGATGAGATCATCTAGTTTCCTCACTTGCTGCTGTTCTTCAGTCTCCGGATCACTGACTGTATCTTCGGGAAGATGACGAGATCTCGAAATGCTCCACTTTTTCAAGAATATTTCAAGTGAATCGACGAAAGAATAATGAACATTAGGGTTAAGATGCGGTTGATTTGTATAGGAAGTACGTAAGAAGTTGGGTTTAGTGGGGGAAGAGGGAGAAGTGGTGAAGATGTAAAAAAGGAGGAAGAAACAGGTGAGGGAGACGATGACTAGAAGGAATGGAGATCTTGTTATTCTGGTGATAGGGTTCATGGAGGAAGAAGAGTAGTGCCTACCACCAACCATTTTGCCCATCAAAGAAGAAACACATAAAGGAATTGAAGAATTAATCGATGCTAAAATCTTGAATCTTGAGGACTAACCCCATGAAACTGAAGACTGAAGTAGCAGAGATCAAGAAATCTTGAACCTGTTTACAAATAAGCAAGACTGGTGTTCTCGAGTGTAGACCACTAAATTTACACGAGCTCAAGTATTGCTGGTGATGCTAAACTTAAAAGGGGGCAGCAAAAATTTTATGAAGTCAGATCAATTTTTTTAATTTTTAGTTTTTTTTTTTTTTTTACTGTGCAGCAAAAATTTTACGAAGTCGATCAATTTTTTTTTGTTTGTTTCTAGGGTATGGGTAAGCATTTGGATCTCTCGGATCGGAGCCTCAACAGATCCGATCCAATATACCACTTTATGCAAAATCGGTCTGATTTAAGAGTCGATCCAGTCCGATTTGATCAAAATACTCACCCTTGCTATCGTAATAGATAAACTAACTTTCAATAGGCTTTAAAGAGTTGCACAATATGCACCTCATTCCTTATGACATGTTTCTTCAAATGTTGCTCATGTGATATCCTACATGATACAATAATTAATGAGGTATTCTCATACGTTGCTTGTCGGGGCAGTGAAATCATATGTCATTTGTCTTGGTTTTGGTTTGGGAGTGGACCATATAATACCATTTAATAGAAACAAATTAATAGCATTGTACTTTTAATATCATTACAGAAGTTTTCAAGTTATTTTAACCCTATGATTATATGAATTGCTCTTCACGTCATTAACATTTTACTTAATAAACCTCCTCTTTAACAACTGCAAGTTCATCTTCAAAATCCGGGTTCAATTTGACATGTTCTTCATCAACCCATTCACAAAACTTGTACTTTTTAAGTAATTGATTTCTTTGATAACAAAAAAAAAATCTAAGCAGGTAAGGTAAGAAGGAATGTCAATTTAAAAAGAACCACAATCCCATTTGTAGAAAAATGGTCAAAATTGACATACCAAATAATTAAGGAAGTCTTTAAACTTTTTGTTAGGACGTTTTTTTGTCTTGGAAGTGCAACTTTGAGGTGGGATGAATCAATCACAAAGAATCTCGTTATCTGTTTTGAGATATGTGAACCGAAGCCAAAGACATCTTCTTGGAGAACATTAGGGCACCATTATTATTTGACTGATTCATGAATTAGGTTATCGATATAAGTGATGGACGAGCCACATATGAGAACATCTCATTGTCGATTGTCTCATGTGTTAGCAAAACTTGAAGAAAGCAGTCATAATGACTAAATGCATACAAAAACAACAATGACTTATTTTGGAAAAAAAATGGCTAAATGTATACAAACTAAGAACTATATTACCATATCAAGTCATTTTTCTTTTCTTAACCTCGAGTAACCGGTTATAAAGATTGAATGTGTACATGAATAAGTTCAATGACTTATTTTGAAAAAAGAACAATAATTACTAAACATGTACAAACAAAAAACTATATTACCATATTAAGTCTTTTTCCTTTTTAATTGATTTATTCTTATACCTCCAAGTCAATATAACCGATTATAATGTATATTACTTTTACTAATTATTTTTTGTCTGAATGAATTTTGTCAAAATTGACATCTTTGACATTTATCTATCATTTTAGTTATACATTCTAATTTCTTAAAATCATTATTACATTTGAAATATACCAATTTTACTTGTTATCAACCATCTAACGGATTTTTTTATTAGAGATTGCATCTTTATGGCCAAGATCATTGAGGTATGCAATGTATAATTCATCACATTTAGATGGTATGGTAACCTTAATAGGAGTCTCCAAATATATATAGCAAAAATGAGCTCAAACTATCAATATAAGACTTGTGAATTAAAACGATATATATGTATGTGTTGTCCAATATATCGTTAAACTCACCGAAGATGCCAACTCATACCCAAAACTGGCTACATAGATGATAAAATGTTATATTTAAATCAATTTTATAGCTTCAAGGTGATATTGTTTAAATTAAAATGACATTGGCCAATCGTATATATTAGACATAGCTTTATTCTTTTTCAGTTCCTTTCAAGCAAATCCTAATTCAACTTTACATAACTCAGAAAGGGATCAGGATACCATTCCCATTTGTGTTCGAGTTCGAGTGTTATAAAACGGACAATATCTTAATACGTGCATCTCATATATTACAAGTGGTATCTTTGGTATCAAAGATATGGTAGGAGTACAAAACTAGTGTCATGTCGGTTTGACAACGAAATGAACATTACTCATGAAGGTGTGCATGACTCTCCTTTCGAGACAATATTTTAAAATTGTGTAGCAGAGAGATCCCATCAAAACTCCACTAGTTAAGCATGCTCATGCAAAAGAAGTACCATAATGGTTGAACATGTTGCTTATAACGGACTATCTTGGTATGTGAACGATGTTACAAATAACACAAATTCACAAGTAGATAACTAGTTTTCATCATGGCACATTACAAGGGTAATAACCGAACATTTATGCAACAAACAAGAACTTTAGGAAACTTGGGGCTCTAACTTGAAAAACAAGGTGAGAATATGCCAACAGATTGTTACATAACTTCTTTTGTTTCTATAGAGTAAAAATCTAGCAACCGTTCAAACCACAACCAAGTTGTTTTAACACAAAATGCTTGTAGAAATAGTGGTAAAGCTACACATATAATCTTTCCCAAACCAAAAATTAAAAATAAAAGAAGACACAAAATAAGAAACCAAATTCATGTTCATAAAGACCCGAGCGACAAAGTGATGTGCTATATAACCCTAAAAACTAATAAGATCATCTTTGGGCTTTTGATCCTTTCTTGGTGAAGCAGATGTACCAGATTTCTTCCCAAAGATCATCTCATCAAGATCATCCATCATATCATCATTGTTGTTGTTGTTGCTGCTGTTGTTCCCACGAGACCCTGCAGGCTTTCTAATCAAAGATTCTTCTTTCCCCACATGAGATGGCTCATCAGGCTCTGCAGCAACAGCAATCATAGCAGGTTCTGGTTCCCGTTGCACCTCACTAGGTTTCTTCATTTCTTCATACTTTGACAAAACCTTCTGGATCTCATCATTCACACTCAAAGCCTCAAACAACAAGGCCTCATCATCTCCACCTGTCTCCACCATTCTTTGAACGGTAAGTTGTGATTGGCGACATTGCAGCACGAGTGTCGAGGTCAAGTCATCCTGTAATTCACAACATGTTAGAAAATCCCATACCAACTTAAACTCTCTGTATCATACTTATAATACCTGCAAAGCATCCTGTTGAGGTGATGAGGATAGAACAGTAGACAGAAGCTCAAGACTGTTTCTTGCAACATCAAAGGCTTCTTTTGTTTGTTCTGCTGACATGCTTTGAATCGGAATCTCTTGAGGAATCTGTTGTGGAGGATGAGGAATGGGATATGATTCCGAAGGTGGAATGGAACGAGGGGGTGTGAATATAGGAGCCAAGCTCTCGGAATCACGTCCAGGGAATCGTATTCCTCTTGATTTCAAACTCTGTTGTTACATAATCAATGAATAGATAAATATGTATAGTAATATAACCAAAATCATTAAGAACATATAGATGCTAAAAGGGTTTAATAATACCTTGTATGTTTCTTCATAAACAGGAAGATACCGGAGCTCTTCAGTAGACTCTCCCCATGCTTCAATTAAAATTAGAGCTTTGTTTCGGTTATTGACAACAGTTTGGGGATCATCAATCATCTTCACCATTTCATCAAGCACTCTTTCTGCAGCAACTTCAGAAAATGCCTTCTCGCAGTTCTTGACTACAGTCTCGAGTAACACTAGAGTTAAGTACTGAATCCTAGCGTTCTTCAGCATGATTCTTTTCTTTATGGCTCGAATCATGTCGATACTGCTGATTTTTTCATGGTTAATCATGTCACAGAGTTCAAGATTTGTAGCCCAATCAGGTTCATCTAGAGACTCGGCTGTTGCTTCCTCAACAAGATTATCAGCTTGGTTAGGACCTTGAAAGAACTCCTTCATCTTGAAACTCATGGAGCTCATGCCTGCAGTAATCTTCTGGCTGACCTCAGATCCACCAATTTTGAGGCGCTCACCGAGAGCATTAACTTTGTCCATTATGTTATCACTCATGGCTCCAACTTCCAAAACCAGAATTAAATCAGATCTCTTCAAAACCCTCAACCCTAGTTTTCAACTGTCCGCTAAATCTCAAGAAACCTACAGTAAAGTCCGATGATTTTGTTTTAAGTTGAAAGGGGAAATATCAAAGAAGGATGTAAATTGGACTACTGAAATAAGCAACTGTAAGAATCCGAGTATAAATAAAACAAACGCAGCAAAGGATCGGACTTCTCAAATGAATAAACGACGATCAGTGATCAAGAAATTCAAGGACGGTTACACGATTACAAGCATGGGCACTAGTATCTCAATTTCGACAGATGTGAAACAGCAATGAATGATCACACAAGATATTGTAAACAAATTCAAGAACTATGAGAACATAAAAATCAGAAAATTAAACAGTACCTTGTGAGGTAAAATCGAAGGAAGATGGAATTGTTAGGTTGTGAATGCGTATAAAGTGGATTCGGTACTTGGTCGCAGAGAAGACTTGCAGGTGGGTCTGGTGTTTCCTTGAAGTTGCCGCAAGTCTTCTTATACCCTTGACCTTTGATGGATGAATATATTCTTCAAAGTTCCCCAAACAGATGTATGACAAACACTTTTTCACCTCTAATATCTTTTTTGATACTTATAGTCCCTAATAATCATTCTTCACCGTAATCAGTCCCTTACTTTGAAAAAAAAAAGTATATTATTACAAAATCCTTAGAAAAGTATTTATATTAAATTATTAAGAAAATCCTCTTTACACAAGTCTTTATGCTTGTGTCTTAGATTCTCTTCGTAACAAGCTTCCGGACACTGACCTTAACGGTTTTACTACTAGGACACCATCCCCCCTAAATCTCATAATATGTTGGCGAGTGCCCTTTTTAGTAAAATTATCCAAGATATGGAAGTGAATTTCAATATGACGGCTCGACAGAAAACAGTTTTCTAGTGTTTACATGTAACACATGCTCAAGATTTTCTTCTAGCTATCCCTATAGATGAGTTTGGCCAACATATGTCTTCGGTAGAGTATCGTACCATCCTCAAATATCGACTCATGATTCCTATTTTCCCAGCCGATGGGATATGTCCGGTATGCCGCAAGGCATGCTTGGACTCTTTCGACGAGCATGCAGTTCATTGCAAAGAACTCCTAGGATTCAAATATAGACACGATATGGTTAGGGATGTTTTGGTCGACATATGTAAGCGTGCCGGGGTTTCCGCCAAGAAAGTGGCTCCTGTGAATTTCCTGACTGACCTGACAGAAGGAAGGTCAACCCTTAGACCGACTGACGTTTTGATTTTTGGATGAGTTGGAGGGAAACACACATGTGTAGACCTTACAGGGGTATCCCCTTTCGTAAGCTTGAGTGTCGGGGGTTTCACGGCGAGACAGACTACATTAAAAGCTGTTGCATGCAATGCGACCAAACATGAGAAACCGTGCATGGAAAATCAACACACGTGCATACCATTTTCATTTGATACGTTTGGTTTCCTTGCGTCGGATGCGATGAAACTTCTTAGTAGACTACAACGGATCATGCATATCAATGTTATATCCCCTAGATCTATGAATGTAGTCTTCAAAAGAATTGATTTTACCATACAAAAAGGCTTAGCGGCGCAACTTGTTGCCCGTTTGGTTTCTCATTCGTTGTATGATAATAACTAAAATCGTATATATTAATTTAATTTATTAAAAAGAAAAATAAAAAAAAAACTATCTTCAACAAATATTTACAAAAAAAGTAAAAAAAAAAAAACTAACAATCATTTACACAATTAAGATTTTAGTTAGTAATCTTGGAATTTTTTTGGTAATATTCATAAAAAAAAATCCATTTTCGTAGCTTCGATAAAATCATGATTTTTTTGATTGGAAAAAAACAACGATTATAATCATATTGTATTATGTGAGTATGATATAGATATTATCTTACTACAATTATATTGTATTTTTGTTGTTTGATACTTAGTCTTACTATAGGATTAAAACATTTGATATATTTGGACATCATAAAATAAAGTAATTGATGTTAACAAAAATAAGTACAAATCAAAGAGAATCATATCACAATCACGGCGTTCATAATCATGCTTCCCTAAACTATGACCGCCATAAAACCTTCATATCTTATGCTATTGTTGAGATCTTATTATGGCATGTTTTCCATTTATAAAGTAACATATTACATCAATATTAGGTTGAATGATAAATAACCTGATAATGGTAGATGGTGAGATTATAAGATAAAAGAAAAAAAAAATGATGTAAAAAGTGATGATGATTTCTACCAAATCTAACAATAAAAGTTTCATGCATTTAGTGAATGCCATAGCGTTTAAGTCGTCAACCAAATGATTTAAAATTAAATGAAAAAATAATTAAAAATGGATTAAGTTTGATTACAAATGTTCATGTCCCTCAACATATAGGTGATACATTATGCATGTATAACTTTTAGAATTCTATAAGGTAGTTTATTTTTAACAAAACTATAAAATGGTCTCTGTAGTATGTATTTTTTTCGAGGTTTAGTTCAAACCTTGATTTTTTGGCTTCGTGATCTTTTTGAGCTAGTTTCGTTGTATTTTTGGTCTCTCAAAAAATTGAAAAGACTATCATACCTTTATTATATTTATTTTTCATTTTTTTTCTTTTTCTTAAATATTTTATAATTAATGTATTAAATATACAAATGGTCTCTCTCACTCACTCACTCACTCTCACACACACCGTTGATGAAGTAGACATGAAATCACCATATCCATATTTTGAGAACAACGTGTAGGATTTAGCAAGAACATGTAAAACCCACTTGGCAAATACAAAAAGGGTATTAAAATAGTATTATTTTTTTAAGAAAAAATGTCTGGCATTTAGATCTAGCACTTGGAGCTGCATAAACCTTGGTTGTAGGTTAATCCTAAAACTTCCAAAACATAAAAAGGATGAATAAGAATTGTAAAAAAAATATTGAATGAGTGATCAAATCATATATCGTAAACACACACAAATACATATACATTCAGGAACATATAGACACACACGCTTATAAACACATACATATTAAGGAATGAGATATCACGTATCTTTCATATCTGTACTGTGATTCATATTGTAAATAATTGGTTATATACAGTTGTATTTTACCTGTATCCTTTCATAGTTTAGTACCTACAACTGTGATTATATTCTAGATATAAGAGGCTCTCATTTGTAATGTTACACAAGCAATTTTATATACAGAGATTCATATTTCCATACCTTTATATGGTATCAGAGCGCTCCTAGCTCTCATGAGTCTTTCGATCCAATCACTCTTTTTCGTCCCAATTAGGGTTCTTCAATGGCCAGCAAACTGACACAAATCACTGTTGCCACTCACTTAACCACAAAACTTACCCCTAACAATTACCCAGTGTGGCGCAAACAAGTCAAATCAACACTCGTCAGTCTTGAGCTTGAAGACCATATCATTGGTGAATCCAACAAACCCTCGGAAACAATCAAGGACTAATAAGGCAAACCCATTCCCAATCCAGAATACCGTCCCTAGTATCGTCAAGATCAAATGATCTTTAGTGCAATCTTAGGAAGCTGCTCCGATTCCATTCAACCCCTCGTCTCCTCTGCATCTACAGCACGCCAAGCATGGGAACGACTTCACTCAAATTTTGCCTCCGCCTCAAGGTCTCGCATCATATCTCTGTGTAACAACGTAAATTTTCAAAACAATTTTTCATTTTTAAATCATGTTTTTAATCATCCAAAAACAATATCATAACAAATTGTATCCAATGTCATCATAACAACAATTCCCAGAATCTCAAAACAAAATCTCTATGAGTGTGTACAGATCATGCTGGCGCCTTCCCGCGATCCTCGCTAGTGCCTGAAACACATAACACAACAACTGTAAGCATAAATGCTTAGTGAGTTCCCCAAAATACCACATACAACACATACGCCTTTCCAGGCCATAACTCTGTGGGACCTTCCGGTCCAAGTGTCTCAGGGGACTTTCGTCCTGAATCCCGATAGACCTTCCGGTCCTACCCGTATCGACCTTCCGGTCCGTAACCTCCTGACCTTCCGGTCCATGTCATCTTGACCTTCCGATCCATACCATCTTGACCTTCCGGTCCTTATCATACATAACATACATAACACATGCATATCACATAACAACATATAGAACATACATCTCATAGCATACAAGACCTTCCGGTCACACATAGGTACCCTTCCAGGTACAGTATAGTGAGAAGACTCACCTCGGGTATCTCGGATAATCTGTCACACGAGAACACTGATCTAGCCCCCGCCTAATCACATAAACAATACTAATAAATAATGGCTCTCAAAGGCTAGATTAAATCCATTCCTACAATCCCACAGAAGGGTAAAAGACCATTTAACCCCTCCCAGACCCAAAAGTCCAAATGTTCACCAAAACCCTAAAAGTCAACAGGAGGCAGTACGCGGCACGTACCTTCTCTGTACGCGGGGCGTACGCCGGCAATCCATAATTGGGGTCTCAACCCCTTACGCTGCGTGTACTGAGAGTTACGCCCAACGTAAGTCTCAGTTTCAGCCTTTTCTTGGATTTTGGTCTTAAACGGTTAAGACACTCATTCAACTTTCAGATCTGACTTTCCCTAAGCCTCTTATTCCATAAAGTCGGAACCTTTAAGCCTTTTCATGGCTGTAAAGGTCCCTAATCACTCTAACACCTTTTCCTTCTTCCTCATAAGGTCTAGATCTCATGCATGGCTCAATATACACGTCCAAGATTGGATTTTTATGTACATACAACTCATATAACCCTTAAATATGGCAGATCTAGGCCAATGGAGACCATTTGCGCATAAAGTCTCCACCTTGGGACCAAAAACCCTAAAAATTGGTCCAAGAAGCACATATCACAAATGACAAGGAAAGTTTTGAGCTTTTTACCTCATAAAGAAGCTCCAACCTCTTTAGAACTCGGATCTACTCTTGTCCACCAATTTCTAGCTCCTAAAATGGCCTCCTCTTCTCTTTCACCACCTTGAAATGGCACTTTGAAGCTTAGAACACAAACACACAAGCTAGGAACGAAGGATAACTCTCTATTAGGGTTTCACTCTCTGAAATGGTGGTTGAGGATAAGGCCTTAGCATTCCTTTTATAGTACACAAGCCACAAATTAGGGTTTGCATCTAGGCCCGCTACGCCCAGCGTACGTAGGCGAATTCACGTCCAACTTAAGCGCATGAGTACGCGTAACGTACTCTTCAATACGCCCAGCATACTCATTTGCCACAATAATTATTTTAAGGGTTAAACTTGGCAACTTGGAAAAGAAGAAGGATCTAAGAGACGCACCTGAATTCGGGATGTTATAATTCTCCCCCACTAGAACTAGACTTCGCCCCCAAAGTCTCATGCCGCAAACAACTATGGATGTTGCTCCCGCATTTCTGACTCCGGCTCCAAGTCAGTCCGGACCCTCTCCGATGTTGCCACTAGACCTGAACTAGAGGCACCTCCTTGTTCCTCAGAACCTTGATCTTCTGATCCAAGATCACGATCGGTCTATCAACATAATTTAGGCTCGCAGCCACCTGAATATCCTCCAGCGGCACCACTGCCGGCTCGTCGGCTATACACTTCCTTAGCTGAGACACGTGGAAGGTATCATGTATCTGACTCAACCCTGCACGTAGCTCCAAACGGTACACTACCCTGCCCACCCTCGCAGTCACCCTGAATGGACCGATGTATCGGGGTCCCAACTTGCCCCTCCTCCTGAATCGGATCACTCCTTTCCATGGAGACACCTTTAGGAGTACAAAATCTCCGACCTAAAACTCGAGCTCAGATCGTCGCCTATCCGCGTAACTCTTATGGCGACTCTAAGCTGTCAACAACCTCTGCCTGACCTGTTGTACCTGCTTTGTCGTCTGAAGCACTATCTCAGTGTTGCTCATCACTCGCTGCCCTACCTCTCCCTAACAGATGGGAGTCCGACACCTCCTCCCATACAACAACTCGAAGGGAGGCATACCAATGCTCGAATGGTGACTGTTGTTGTAGGAAAACTCAGCTAACGGAAAATACGTGTCCCAACTCCCTTCGAAGTCCAACACACATGCCCGTAGCATGTCCTCGAGCGTCTGAATCGTCCGCTCACTCTGTCCGTCCGTATGTGGGTGGTATGCGGTACTGAATGCAGCCTCGTGCCCAACTCCTTGTGGAACTTCTTCCACAACCTGGAAGTGAAACGTACATCTCGATCTGACACAGTCGAGATCGGCACTCCATGCCGCGATACCACCTTCTCACATACAACTTTGCCAGCCTCTCAGCAGAAGAGCTCTCACTGATAGCAAGAAAGTGAGCGCTCTTCGTTAGCTGGTCGACGATCACCCAAATTGCATCGACACCCCTCGCGGTCCTCGGCAATTTGGTGATGAAATCCATAGAAACTGTTCCCACTTCCATTGGGGAACCTCAAGTGGCTACAACTTGCCATGCGGACGCTGGTGCTCGACCTTAACCTCGCGACAGGTCAAGCACCTCTCAACGAACCACACAACATCCCTCTTCATACAGGGCCACCAATACTCTCTTTTCAGGTCCAAATACATCTTAGTGGCCCCGGGATGGATCGAGAATCTCGATCTATGCGCCTCCTCCATCAAAGTGGCACGTGTCCCGCCTGTATACACCACCCAGATCTGACCCTGAAAAGTCATAAGCCCACGGCTATCGCTAACAAACTCAGACATCTGCCCGATCACCCGCTCTCTCTTACGGTTCTCCGGTCTCACAGCCTCTGCTGGGCCTCCCGAATGGTGTCCAACACCGGAGTCATCACTGTCAATCGCATACAAATGTCTTGGAGCGGGGCACTCTCCGCCCTATGGCTCAGGGAATCAGCTACAACATTAGTTTTGTCCGGGTGGTACAGGATCTCACAATCGTAATCCTTTACCACGTCCATCCATCTCCTCTGGCGCATATTCATATTGGGCTGATCCATCAAATACTTCAAGCTGTTGAGGCCTGTGTATATGGTACACCGACCCCCCATACAAATAGTGACGCCAGATCTTGAGGGCGAACACCACTGCCCCCAACTCCAGATTGTGGGTGGGATACCTCATCTCATGAGGCTTCAGTTGCCTCGGTTTATACGCTATCACATGCCCCCTCTGCATAAGTACTGCACCCAACCCCGATATGATGCGTCACAATACACCATAAAATCCTCCATCCCTTCCGGGAGGGCTAACATCGAGACTTCGCATAATCTCTGGCGAAGTGTCTCAAACGAGGTCTGCTGCTCCGGACCCCATGAAAAAGCGACACCCTTCCGAGTCAAACTGGTGAGAGGCACGACGATCTTGGAGAAATCCCTAATAAATCTCCGATAACAGCCGGCCAATCCTAGAAAACTCCTGATCTCGGTGGGTGATCTCGGCACCTCCCACCTCATAATCGCCTCAATCTTGGCCGGATCGACCAAAATCCCATTCTGGTTGACGAGATGCCCCAAGAACTGGACCTCCCGTAACCAGAACTTGCACTTGGAGAATTTATCATAAAGCCTTTCCGACCTCAATACCCCGAGAATCTCTCTAAGATGCTCCTCATGTTGCTCTCTAGATCTCGAATACACCAAAATATCATCAATGAACATGATCACCGAACGATCCAACATCCGCCAGCACACCCTGTTCATGAGATCCATGAACACCGCCGGTGCGTTGGTGAGCCTGAAAGGCATCACCATGAACTCGTAATGCTCATAACGAGTCCTGAACATCGTCTTCTGGATATCCTCATCACGCACTCTCATCTGATGATATCCAGACCTGAGATCAATCTTGGAGAACCAAGACGCTCCCTGCAACTGATCGAACAAATCGTTGATCCTCGGTAATGGGTAACGGTTCTTGACCGTCAACTTGTTCAACTCTCGGTAATCAATGCACATCTGGTGTGAACCATCCTTTTTTCTTGACAAAAAGGATCGGCGCTCCCCAAGGTGAGCTACTTGTCTAATAAACCCCTTCCCCAGCATCTCTTGAAGCTGCGAGGACAACTCATGCATCTCTGGTGGCGCAAGGCGATAAGGCGCCTTGGTGATAGGTGCTGCCCCCGGTACCAAATCAATGCAGAACTCTACCTGCCTCTCGGGAGGCACACCCGGAAACTCCTCGGGAAAAACATCCGAGAACTCGCGCACTATCGAGACATCATCAATCGAACTTGGCGTCCCAGCGGCCACTCGCGTATCCATCACATAGGCTACGAACCCGCTGCAACCCTACTATTAACTATGTCTCACTCTGGCAGCCGAACAAAACGCTGACCCATATCGGGTACCCTCGCCGTACACCGTAAGTACTCCCCCATTAGGGTCTCGTATCATCACCAACTGTCTCTCACAGTCTATAACAACCCCAAATTGACTCAACCAATCCATGCCCACTATGACACATACGTCCCCCATTGCAATCGGGACTAGATCTATCGGGAACTCAACACTGAAGATCTTGAGTACACATCCTCGAATCACATCCGTAGCATACACCGCTCACTCGTCAGCTATTGAAACTCGCAGAGGTCGAATCAACGCCTCTCGTCGGATACTGATGGGCGGGCTAACTGCTAAGGAAACAAATGACCGACTCGCACCCGAGTCAAATAACACCAAAGCAGGAACAAAATTCACAAGAAAAGTACCTACGCATATCATAATATAAGCACAACACCTCAAAATCAGCGTAAATAAATGAAAGAATACATACCAGCCACGACATTGGGCGTTGCGCAGACCTCCTCCGCTGTCAACTGTAAGGCTCTCCCGCGAGCCTTCGGTGCCTCGGCCTTCACCGGCCGAACCTCAGTAGCTCGCACGGCGGCAGAGGCAGATCCCTGCAGTGCTCCTGTGTTGTCCCCCGCAGCTGCGGACACTCGGCCTTCCGATGGCCCGTCTGGTTGCAATGAAAGCAAACCATGAACCCCTTGGGGCAATCCTTGGCTATATGCCCTTCCTTGCCACATTTGTAGCAAGCACCCGATCGACAAACCTCGTCATGTCCCTTGCCGTACTTCCTTAAAGTGCAGCCCTTCTGGCCTCCAGATCTTGAATCGGCGGGCTTTGCCCGCTTGGCTGCCGGCTGAGACTGTGTCGGCCGCCGATCCATCCCCTAAGACTCGGCCTCCTCCCTGGCCTGAGTCTCCAACTCAATCTCCCTCTTCCGGGCATTTTCATGGAGCTCAGCAAATGTCCGGTAAGTCGAGTTCGATACGAAATCACGAATAACCCTCCTCAGAATGCTCAAATACCGACTCATGCGTGCCTGCTCGGTAGACACCTGCTTAGGGTAGAACATCGCCCTCTCATGAAACTTCCTGGTGATCACAGTAACAGAATCAGTACCCTGCTTGAGGGTCAATAACTCCTTAGCCAACCGTTCCCTCTCCACTGGGGGAACATACTCATCTCTGAACATGGTGATGAACCTCTCCCAGGTCACCTTTGAAATCTTTGCAAGAGTGAAGCTCGCCATCACGAACTTCCACCAGTCCTTCGCTCCCAAGCGAAGCTGGTTCAGCGCGAATCGTACCCTCAGATGCTCCGGACATGAGCACGTGTAGAAGCATCCCTCGATATCAGAAATCCATCTCACCGCAGCGATCGGATCCTGCGTCCCATCAAACTCTGGTGGCTTCGTGTTGCTGAACTCTCGAAACAACAACGAGTCACCTCCCTGAGGTCTAGTAGCAGCCACAGCTGCAGTAGCTGCAGCAGCCGCAGCCTCAGTCACCACTGTGTACCGCTCATCAAAAGTCTCAATCAATGTGGTCTTAATAGAACCAAACATCTCCGGAATCTCGGCTCGGATGGCAGCGACCACCTCCTCATTAATCAACCTGCGGATCTCCTCATCACTAACATCACTGCTCTCAGGTGTGTGGCGTGTCCCAACCATGTTGTCTCTCTGAAATACAACATAAAATATTAGAGATCCGCTCGAGCATCGATAACTCAACCCTACTTGTTCCCTAGTACCCTAAGGATTCTTACTTGGACTGCGTACTGATACGGTGTCTTCGGTAGTACATGCCCTGATGCTACCGTCCACACCGCATCAATATTCACCCCAAGTCCTCCTCCTTGGATCTCATATCACAAGTACTCTACATCTCGCTAGCATAGGCTACCCTTCGAGAGACCTCTCATAAGCTCCTCACTGCTACCTACTCACTCTCAAACATCTAATAGCAGCAGAAATCTTCCAATGCTAAGTCATCACAAATCAGGCAACTCTAGTCCTAATATGAATACCCAACCTACTCTAGCATGCATATCATATCACAACATATCTCATAACACATAATGTAAGGGTATTTTGGGAAATCACCGTTCGAGCACTGGCTGATCGTACACACTGCTCCGTTCTGCCTTTCTCAAAATCTTTTACTCTCTTAGAAAATTTGTTTATTTTATGAAAAACTTTCTCAAATCCTCAGTTTGAGTTCAGATACATCCGAAGTTGCACCCGAATCCCTCAAACCAAGGCTTTGATACCAATTTGTAACAACGTAAATTTTCAAAACAATTTTTCATTTTTAAATCATGTTTTTAATCATCCAAAAACAATATCATAACAAATTGTATCCAATGTCATCATAACAACAATTCCCAGAATCTCAAAACAAAATCTCTATGAGTGTGTACAGATCATGCCGGCGCCTTCCCGCGATCCTCGCTAGTGCCTGAAACACATAACACAACAACTGTAAGCATAAATGCTTAGTGAGTTCCCCAAAATACCACATACAACACATACGCCTTTCCAGGCCATAACTCTGTGGGACCTTCCGGTCCAAGTGTCTCAGGGGACTTTCGTCCTGAATCCCGATAGACCTTCCGGTCCTACCCGTATCGACCTTCCGGTCCGTAACCTCCTGACCTTCCGGTCCATGTCATCTTGACCTTCCGGTCCATACCATCTTGACCTTCCGGTCCTTATCATACATAACATACATAACACATACATATCACATAACAACATATAGAACATACATCTCATAGCATACAAGACCTTCCGGTCACACATAGGTACCCTTCCAGGTACAGTATAGTGAGAAGACTCGCCTCGGGTATCTCCGATAATCTCTCACACGAGAACACCGATCTAGCCCCCGCCTAATCACATAAACAATACTAATAAATAATGGCTCTCAAAGGCTAGATTAAATCCATTCCTACAATCCCACAGAAGGGTAAAAGACCATTTTACCCCTCCCAGACCCCAAAGTCCAAATGTTCACCAAAACCCTAAAAGTCAACAGGAGGCAGTACGCGGCGCGTACCTTCTCTGTACGCGGGGCGTACTATCACGATCGAGATTCTAGACTCTTCCGGAGTACTCAAGAAAATGGGAGAACTTACAAGTATAGCACATTAGACCCTGGAACGTCCTAGATTTCTCTAGGACATCAAAGAATGATTTAGAACGTTTCATGAAGACTTGTAAATATATGTAACTTGGTAGAATATTCTAGATTAGTCAAGAATATAGGACTAATGTAGTAATATCTAGAAACTTCCCAAGAGGGAGAAGGACAAGTATAAATAAGGAGGAGCTCATTTGCTCCAAACCATTGGAAAGTCTCTTGTATTCTCTCGAGCTCTCTAATAGAAGTTCTCTTTCATTTGTAGAAACTTCAAAGCCTTTATTCTCTTGCTTACTTAGTTGTTTATACATCCAAAAAAAGTGTCATAGCCTGACTTAGTCGAAGTTACACTAAGTGGCACATGGTGATTGTGTTGTCCCGTGACAGTACGCCGACAATCCATAATTGGGGTCTCAACCCCTTACGCTGCGTGTACTGAGAGTTACGCCCAACGTAAGTCTCAGTTTCAGCCTTCTCTTGGATTTTGGTCTCAAACGGTTAAGACACTCATTCAACTTTCAGATCTGACTTTCCATAAGCCTCTTATTCCATAAAGTCGGAACCTTTAAGCCTTTACATGGCTGTAAAGGTCCCTAATCACTCTAACACCTTTTCCTTCTTCCTCATAAGGTCTAGAACTCATGCATGGCTCAATATACACGTCCAGGATTGGATTGTTATGAACATACTGATGGGTTTTGGCCATATGAACATTCTTATGTGCACATACAAACCCTAATGCTTGGATCTAGGTTTCTCTAATTAAACATGCATTGGATCCAAGACTTCTAATGACTAATGGAGTATAAGAACAATACAAAATCAGAATTAGAAGCATACCTTGAAACACTTGTGTGATCTTCTAGTTCTTGGACCTTTAGAGTCATAAATGTCACTCCTCTAATGGCTTACAAACACCAACTAGGAAAAGGATGATTTGAGAGAGAGGAGAGGGAATAGAAATCAGCCAGGGTTTCTTTGCTTTAGCATAGGTGCCGATTTCCCTTGCCCCAAGGGTCTATTTATACTTGTAAGGCTCCTAGGGTTTCACCTTTAAACCATAGTTGGATAATCTTTACTCAAAGCAATCCAAATCCTTTCCCAGATAAGCCCTTGGACGATTTGTGGCTTATCCCAAGCCCTAGAAATCGTCCAACCCTATCCAAGAAGGATTTACAGCCCAAAGTGTAACTATCAAACAATTGACAGTTTATACCCTCTTATTTAATTAATCTCTTTAAGTCACCAAATTAATACTAATTAATTTATGACTTATATTAATCAAATAACAATATTATTATTCCTTATATTATTCTTATAATATATTAATAATATTTATTCTCTCATAATAAATCATCCTGTCAAGTTGCTATGGTGAAGGCAACCCAAAAGAACCATGCACAATCGGGTCAAATACTTGCCTAATATAGTTGCAGCCTTAGACACTATTCCAACAGTCTCCCACTTGGATAAGTCTAGTAACTATATGCACAAGTACAATTCGATTTGCAATCGTAGCTCTCAAAGACGCTATCAAACTCTGATCAATCTTGTCATTTAGATAAGGGATCGTACAGTCCTCTGTTAGATATCATGCTGACAATTCTATGGAATAATTAGTCTAGCACTTGGTTTCTCGATTTCCGATTCATTTGACATAGAACTTAATCGAACACATCAATTTAGTTCTGACCGGGCCCGGGACATAAGTCAAATCAAATCATCGAGCGGCCGAGATATCGCTTTTACCCTCTTGGAATAAAAGTAACCGATAAACTTCGACTTATATGCATTTACTTATTCATTAATCAACTATACACAACAATGCGTTTTATAACACCGAGTTACTGATGCGTTTTCGTATTATCAATGTACAACCAATTAACAAATAACAAACCATATATCTAGGTTTTAAGACTATATGATATTATCGTCTTGCGATCACCCTTTTATATCATATTCCATAAGGTGATTCCAGCAAGCGCGGGTTTGTTCCAATGCTCAAAACCAGTTCATAAGCACTCACGAACGTTGCATCAACCCTTTGATATGTCTAAAACCATTTAGACAATCTACACACCGATTCATGACAATCTTCATTCATATCTACTTCCAACATATGAACGATTGTGGACAATTTATGAATAATTCGATTATTCTTAATAAACTCAATTATTCTGGAAGTCAAAACATGCAAAATGAAACAATAGTTAAACAATTAACACAAGACAGTAACATTACTCATAAATAATACTCCTTTATTTAATCATCAAATGTTAATTACATTTATCTATTACATGTTTCTACTACAATCTAATCTATGCTAATATCATCCTTCAGCCCAATACTCTTAGCATGCTGCAAGTGCTTAACCCTACTCAGTCCCTTCGTAAGCGGATCTGCTGGGTTATCTTATGATGATATCCTCTTCACTACGAGTTGTCCTTCTTCTACACGATGTCTAATAAAGTGATATTTTCTGTCGATATGTCGAGATCTACCATGATCCCTTGGTTCCTTGGTCAAGGCAACCGCTCCTTCATTATCGCAGAAAATTTCCATGGGCTCCTTTATGGCAGGTACAACTCCAAGATCACCGATGAAGTTCTTCAACCATATTGCCTCCTTTGACGCTTCGCTCGCTGCAATGTACTCTGATTCGTACGTTGAATCAGCTACAATTTCCTGCTTGGAACTTTTCCAAGTTACTGCTCCTCCGTTTAGGGTAAAGACCCAGCCCGACTGCGAACGGTAGTTGTCCCTGTCGGTCTGAAAGCTGTCGTCACTATACCCTCGCACCTTCAAGTCATCACTCCCTCCGAGGACTAAGAACCATTCCTTCGTCCTCCGAAGGTACTTAAGGATATTCTTAACCGTAATCCAATGGGCTCTGCCAGGATTCCCTTGATATCTGCTAACCATGCTCAAAGCAAAGGCTACATTAGGGCGAGTACAAATCATAACATACATGATTGAGCCAACTGCGGAAGCGTATAGTACTCGGCTCATTTCTGCTATTTCAGCTTCGGTACTTGGACTTTGAGTCTTACTCAACTTGGCATTACTTTGTATCAGTAGTTCTCCCTTCTTTGAGTTTTCCATACTAAAACGTTTTAGTACCTTCTCTAAGTAAGTGTTTTGACTAAGTCTTATTAGTCTTTGACTTCTTTCTCTTACTATCCTTATTCCCAAAATATAAGAAGCCTCTCCGAGGTCCTTCATAGCGAAGCACTTCCCGAGCTAGGACTTAACCTCCTACAGAGTCGGACGTCGTTTCCTATGAGTAATATGTCATCGACATATAGAATGAGGAAGCTTACTATACTCCCACTGGCTTTGACATATACACACGATTCATCTTCGCTTCGTACAAATCCAAACTCTTTGACTTTCTCATCGAAGCAAAGATTCCATCTGCGAGATGCTTGCTTAAGTCCATAAATGGACTTCTCAAGCTTACACACTCTATTCGGATGCTTCGGATCCACAAACCCCTCTGGCTGAGCCATGTAAACATCCTCAGCCAACTTTCCGTTAAGGAAAGCGGTCTTGACATCCATTTGCCAAATCTCATAATCATGAAATGCGGCAATAGCTAGCATCACTCTAATAGACTTAATCTTCGCAACTGGTGAGAAGGTCTCATCATAGTCAACTCCTGGAGTTTGAGTAAAGCCCTTCGCAACCAATCGCGCCTTATACGTGTGTACTTTTCCATCCACGTCGGTCTTCTTCTTGAAGATCCATTTGCACCCAACGGTCTTACGTCCGGGCACATTATCATCCAAATTCCAAACTTGGTTATCATACATGGATTGGATCTCACTATCCATCGCCTCTTTCCATTTCGCAGACTTCGGGCCTGCCATGGCTTCCTTATAGCTATTGGGTTCATCAAGGTTTATTAGTGTACCATCACTAATATACGTGTCCCCTTCGGTAGTAGTATGAAAACCATAAAACTGGGGTTGAACTCTAACTCTTTCGGAACGTCTAAGAGGTAAGGATTCGTCAATCGGTTCAACCGGAGTTTCCTCCTTGGGTTGAGTGCCAGCGGTAGAGGTTCCTTCATCTATCGATTCTTGAATCTCTTCAAGCTCGATTTGCCTCCCACTGTCTCCTTGGATTATGAGTTCTCGCTCTCGGAAAACTCCTCTCCTCGCAACGAAGACAACATTGTCCTTCGGTCTATAGAAGAGATATCCAAAGGGTTTCTGCGGGCAGCCGATGAAAATACATCGCTCACTACGAGGTTCGATCTTGTCGTGAGTATCTCGTCTTACGAAAGCCTTGCAACCCCAAACCTTGATATGTGCCAACGAGGGAGCTTTCCCTGTCCACATCTCGTGAGGTGTTTTGGCAACCTTCTTAGTAGGGACTCGGTTAAGGATATGGGCGGCAGTCTCTAAGGCATACCCCTAAAAAGAGATTGATAGTGAAGCACGACTCATCATAGAGCGAACCATGTCCAACAAGGTTCAATTACGCCTTTCTGCCACACCATTCAATTGTGGTGTCCTAGGTGGCGTCAATTGTGAAACTATTCCACACTCCTTGAGATAATCGTGGAATTCAAGACTTATGTACTCTCCTCCTCGATTGGATCGAAGCATCTTGATTTTCCTGCCCAATTGATTCTCCACTTCATTCTTGAACTCTTTGAACTTTTCAAAAGTTTCTGACTTTTGCTTGATTAAGTAGATATACCCATATCTACTATAGTCATCGGTAAAAGTTACATAGAAGTGGTTCCCATCCTTCGTGGTTGATCTAAACAGTCCACATACATCGGTATGTATTAGGTCCAATAGACCCCCACCCCTTTCACACGTACTTGTGAAGGGTTACTTAGTCATATTTCCAAGTAAACAAGACTCGCATGTGTCATCTTCCCTAAGGTCGAATGACTCCAACACTCCATCCTTTTAGAGTTGGGCTATGCGCTTCTTGTTGACATGTCCAAGACGACAATGCCACAAGGATGCTCTATCCATACTATTGGAAGAATCCATGCATAAAACATCATTTCCTAAGTTATCTACAATCATAACGGTTTCATAAATTCCATTACATGGTATAGCTTCAAAATAAAAGACACCATTTAGACAAGCCAAAATAGAACCATTCTCATTATTAAAAGAAAATCTAAAACCTTGTCTACAGAAACCATGAAATGAAATGATGTTTCTAGCCATTTCTAGCGAATTGCAACAATTGTTCAAATCTAAAGATAAACCATTCCTAAGCACTAAAGAATACACTCCAATCTTGGTCACAGGCGACGATCTTCTGTTCCCCATGATTAGATTTATTCTTCCATGCTCCACGTCTCTATTTCTTCTTAGTCCCTGCACATTAGAACAAATGTGGTAACTACAACTGGTATCAAGAACCCAAGAAATAGCATGAGATGAATCGTTAGATTTAATTGTGTATATACGTGCGAAAGACGGCTTGATCTTTCCTTCCTTGATGGCTTGTAGGTACTCTGGGCAGCTTCTCTTCCAATGTCCTATCTTGTGGCAGTGGTGGTACTCTGCCTCCTTTGGGTTAGGGCAGGGTTTAGCAGGATCAACTTTGGTCCCACTAGAAGAGGCACCATCTCAGGACTTAACCTTGCGATGGTTCTTAGATGAAGCCTTCCTCTTCTTTCCCCTTCCTTGTCCAATAGCCAAAACAGGAGCAGCGGGTGGATTGGGAGTTGGTGCAACAGACTTGTCCTTGAAGTTGCTCTTAGCGACCCTCAAGAGACCTTGGAGCTTGCTTAGGGTGACCTCTTCTTTTTTCATGTGGTAGTTCATCCTAAATTGATTGTAACTTGGAGGCAAAGAGTGAAGCACCATGTCGATTGCCAAGTCTTCCCCAAAGTCAACATTCAACTTGCGAAGACGGTCGACATACCTTTGCATCTTTTGTAGGTGCACGGTAAGAGACTCTCCATGACCCATTTTCGCGGAAATCATGTTAGTGAAAATCTCATAACGCTCTTGTCTCGCGTTTTGGTGGTATCTCTCCAATAAGTCTTGGTGCATCTCGTACGGGTACATGTCCTCATAGGACTTTTGGAATTCGGAGTTCATAGTGGCTATCATGATGCAATGTACCTTCGTTGCATCACGCTCGTGAGTTTCAAAAGCGGTCATTTCAGCCGGAGTAGCGATTTCAGGGTTGATTTTCTCGAGCTTCTCATCGAGGACATACTCCTTGTCCTCATAGCGAGCAATAGTGCAAATGTATCTTATCCATTCGCTAAAGTTTGTTCCATCGAAAGTGACCTTTTGACAAAGGCTCATCAATGTGAATGAACTAGCAGCAGCGTCGTTTGCGTTCGACATCTACAAATAGAAAGGACAAAGATAGATTAGAATATGAATCCCTAATTATCACCTAATAAGAAAATTAGGGCTAGGATCCAACAACAATATTTACATATTAGAAAAGGGATGCCGTAATCTAACATGTAAACAATTTGAAGGTAAGTGAATGACGATTCACTAATTCTCCACCACAAAACATAACTTTAAGTTCTAAATGTATTGAGAATACCTAGGTTTAGATGAGATTCATTGAAACCTTTCAATGGCATGTTTAAATCTCGATATGTCATCTTGTTTGTGACTGGGATACCGAGGATCACAAAGCGGGTGTGAATTACCATGCAAATTTACATGGTGCCTTCATTATAACGATCACCTATTCGATGTGCTGGTAAACCACACACGCTCCATCGAACTATGATAAACAATGAATCACCCTTTGCCACCTTTGCTTAGAACCAATTAGTGTGCCGGTAAACCACACACGCTCCATTAACTTCTTAGCAAGCGTGCAAAGTGTAATTTCATGGGATTGCATCAATTCACTTTTCCTAAAGTAACTAAGATTGAGAAATTTTTGAAAAACATGTAGTTACTTTGTATTTCATATTATACTTTTAATGAGAGATGAGGTTGCCCTATCCTACCCGTTCGGCTAACGACCCTCCACCAATCATGCAAGCGGTGGTTGTGAGTGTACACCCATTAAGCGCCATTTTATAGGCCGCAACCTTATACCCACCTTATAGACCGACTTCGTGAATGAGGCCTACTAACGGTAAGACTAGCATTTTAATTATACATATATATATATATATATATATATATATATATATATATATATATATATATATATATATATATTATTCTTGTAATATTATATTAGTATAGGGTTGGATTTTAAACTTGTAAAATTCTAGGGTTTGAAATTTAAATTGTCTAAATTAAACTTTTAATCATAAAACATAAATTTCAAAACTTGAGGGCAAGTTTTAAACATTTAAAACATGGAGGATCAAATAACAAATAATCTTAATTAACAATTAATTCCATAATTATCCATATTTGATTTATTTAATGATTTCTTGCAAAATAATTTACCAATTTAATCAAAATAATTAATTAATTATCACATAAGGAAATTAAATATTTTATTAATTGACAAGTATCTTTAATTAGATCAATATTATAGTCATATATATCATAAAATCGGATTATGGTTGATCTAATATGATAAAGGCAGGTTTCCATAAGATAAATATCAAAAAATCCCGATTTTTGGCCCTTCCTGACACTCGGACTCGCCGAGTTCCCAACTGGACTCGTCGAGTCAGGCCAACTCGCCGGATCCACCATGGGACTCGTCGAGTTCATGACACAGAACCACAAAATTCGAATTTTGCAAGTAAGAAACAAACAATCATGCATCAATTTAATAGAAACCAATCTAGGCTCTGATACCACTGATGGGTTTTGGCCATATGAACATTCCTATGTGCACATACAAACCCTAATGCTTGGATCTAGGTTTCTCTAATTAAACATGCATTGGATCCAAGACTTCTAATGACTAATGGAGTATAAGAACAATACAAAATCAGAATTAGAAGCATACCTTGAAACACTTGTGTGATCTTCTAGTTCTTGGACCTTTAGAGTCATAAATGTCACTCCTCTAATGGCTTACAAACACCAACTAGCAAGAGGATGATTTGAGAGAGAGGAGAGGGAATAGAAATCAGCCAGGGTTTCTTTGCTTTAGCATAGGTGCCGATTTCCCTTGCCCCAAGGGTCTATTTATACTTGTAAGGCTCCTAGGGTTTCACCTTTAAACCATAGTTGGATAATCTTTACTCAAAGCAATCCAAATCCTTTCCCAGATAAGCCCTTGGACGATTTGTGGCTTATCCCAAGCCCTAGAAATCGTCCAACCCTATCCAAGAAGGATTTACAGCCCAAAGTGTAACTATCAAACAATTGACAGTTTATACCCTCTTATTTAATTAATCTCTTTAAGTCACCAAATTAATACTAATTAATTTATGACTTATATTAATCAAATAACAATATTATTATTCCTTATATTATTCTTATAATATATTAATAATATTTATTCTCTCATAATAAATCATCCTGTCAAGTTGCTATGGTGAAGGCAACCCAAAAGGACCATGCACAATCGGGTCAAATACTTGCCTAATATAGTTGCAGCCTTAGACACTATTCCAACACATACAACTCATATAACCCTTAAATATGGCAGATCTAGGCCAATGGAGACCATTTGCTCATAAAGTCTCCACCTTGGGACCAAAAACCCTAAAAATTGGTCCAAGAAGCACATATCACAAATGACAAGGAAATCTTTGAGCTTTTTACCTCATAAAGAAGGTCCAACCTCTGTAGAACTCATATATACTCTTGTCCACCAACTTCTAGCTCCTAAAATGGCCTCTTCTTCTCTTTCACCACCTTGAAATGGCACTTTGAAGCTTAGAACACAAACACACAAGTTAGGAACGAAGGATAACTCTCTATTAGGGTTTCACTCTATGAAATGGTGGTTGAGGATAAGGCCTTAGCATTCCATTTATAGTGCACAAGCCACAAATTAGGGTTTGCATCTGGGCCCGCTACGCCTAACGTAACCCTGGGTACCCCCAGCGTACCTAGGCGAATCCGCGTCCAACTTAAGTGCATGAGTACGCGCAACGTACTCTTCAGTACGCCCAATGTACTCATTTGCCACAATAATTCTTTTAAGGGATGAACTTGACAACTTGGAAAAGAAGAAGGATCTAAGAGACGTACCTGAATTCGGGATGTTACACTCTGAAATCAAAACTCACTACAAACCCTAAAGGTTCTCGATATGTCACTGAATTTCTACATGAAATGCGATCTATTGTTGATTCGCTAGCCCTTGCTCAAAGTCCAATCTCAGAAGAAGATCTTATGATTCACATTCTCTCTCAACTGGGAGATGATTATAACACTATTACCACAGCTCTCAAGGTGCGAGAAAATCCCATCTCTTACCCTGAACTATTTGACAATCTCACAGACTATGAATGAACCATTAAAGAAATATCACCCACTCTTGAATCCATCCCCACAATTGTGAACTTCACAACTCGCCAACAGGGGTCCACCAATCGCAACCCAAACTCCTTCACCAGAAACAACAACAGACCCTATCAATCAGGGACCCACAAAGGTGCTCACCGAAACCAATCCCAATGGTCAAACACTAACCACAACCGCACCAACAGAACTAATGAATTCTGCCAATACTGCAACATACCGGGTCATCTAGCACGTGACTGTCGCAAGCTAGCTCGCTTCCTAAAAGAAAACAATGTCCATCAAGAAAAAAACTCCACACCAATAGCAAACGTGACCACCACCTCTCCAACATCACCATCTTGGTTATTTGACACAAGGGCCTCTAATCATGTCACATCCGATCGCCACAATCTTCACAATGTATCCGAATACGGTGGCCCAAATGAAATTGTTCTTGGGGATGGTACATGACTACCCATCTCTAACATTGGTAACACATATATCAACACTACTCACAAACAACTGTTACTATCTAATGTTTTACATGTCCCACGATTACATCGAAATCTTGTTTCAGTTGGCCACTTATGTGATACTAACCATGTTTTGGTGGAATTCTTTCCATATCACTTTTTTGTGAAGGTTCTATGCACGGGGGCGCGTCTAATGCGAGGAGAGAGAACTGAAGGGGTATACCACACTCGTTCGTCTCCTAGACTTCAAGTTCATGCCACCTTCAAGCACACTCATCTTAGTCTCCACCACAAACTTGGTCATACATCTGCTAAAGTTTTCAAGTCTATTGTTTCAAAGTTAGGTCTAGGTTCAAAAATTGCACCAAATGTTCATTGTCCATCTTGTTCTATTAATAAAAGCCATAAATTACCCTTTGGTCCAAACTCCTTTAGTGCCACTCATCCGATTCAACTTATTTACTCTGATGTTTGGGGACCAGTTCAAAAATCAATTGATGGTTTCACTTATTATGTTATTTTTGTTGACTATTTCACGAAATATGTTTGGATATACCCCATGAAACGCAAAAGTGATGTAGTCCAATTATTCCCTCAATTCAAACTTCTTGTCGAAAAATACTTCCAACAACCTATAGTTTCTCTGTTTTGTGACAATGGTGGTGAATATCTAGGTCTTCTCCCCATTCTTCAAGCTCATGGCATATCACACTACACCACCCCACCACATACCCCATACCAAAATGGTATAGCTGAACGGTGACATAGACATATTTTTGAGACTGGCCTAGCTCTCCTTCATTATGCCAATCTACCTCTCACCTACTGGTCTCATGCATTTCAAACTGCAGTCTACCTTATCAATCGCTTTCCTACTCACTTACTCAATGAAAAATCCCCCTATGAATGCCTATTCCATCAGCCATCAAACTACACCAAGTTAAAACCCTTTGGATGTCTCTGCTATCCATGGTTGAAGCCCTACACCACATCCAAACTCCAACCCAAGTCTACACCATGCCTCTTTCTTGGTTACTCATCTTCAAAGTCGGCATTCAAATTCTATGACCTCGAAACAAAGCGCATGTATCACTCTCGTCATGTGGAGTTTATTCCAAACCAATTTCCCTCTCGTCAACTACAATCCGAAAATCCCCTACCCACACCAGACATATTCCTTACCCCATCACCACTAACTCTGGTTGTCACAAACACTCCACCTCCATCAACCACCTTCAACACATCAGCTATGCCACCTCCACCAATTATCCCGCAACCACAACCCGCCGAACCACTGTACACATCGTCCCATGACACCCAACACTCATTACCCTCCGCACAATGTCCACAATCTACCACCTCTTCAACTACACCATCGCCTTCTACCCCCCACAATCTCCATAATCACCGCAAGTTACACCCTCACCACCACCACCACCATCGCCTCCACTCCCTCCAACTCGCCTACGTAAACAAAACCCCAAATACTACAACTCCTCATTTGTAAACACAACCACACTACACCCATTACCTCCCACCATTAAACCAACAACTCACCATCAGGCTCTCAAAGACCCTCATTGGCATCAAGCAATGGACCAAGAATTAAATGCATTACTCACTAATGGCACTTGGGAACTCGTTCCTAAGGCTACTCACTCACCCATTGGATGTAAATGGATCTTTCGCATCAAACGAAACCCTGATGGTACCATTGCCAAATATAAAGCTCGCCTGGTTGCAAAAGGCTTTCACCAACAATATGGAAAAGATTACTTCGATACCTTTAGCCCTGTCACCAAGCCAATCACCATTCGTGAAATATTAAGCATTTTTCTCTCTCAAAATTGGACACTCCGTCAACTGGACGTCAACAATGCATTTCTCCATGGCACTCTTCATGAAGAAGTCTTTATGTCACAACCCCGGGCTTTATCTATCTGCAATTCCCTAATCATATCTGCAAATCAAAAAATCATTGTATGGACTCAAACAAGCGCCAAGAGCCTGGTACAATGAACTCACCACCTTTCTACTCTCTGTTGGCTATCTAAAATCTCAAGCAGACCTGTCCCTTTTTATCCACAATCACAATAAGATCCTCAACTACCTTCTTGTGTATGTTGATGACTTTGTTCTTACGGGCAATAACTCCTCCTTTCTAGATACCTTTGTTACCAACCTAGCCAACCGGTTCTCTCTCAAAGACCTTGGTCCCCTCCACCATTTTCTTGGAGTCGAAGTCATACCTACTAACACCAACCTTTTCTTGTCTCAACATCGCCATATCCAGGACCTCTTAACTCTATTTCACATGGATGGAGCAAAAGAAGTAGCCACCCCGCTCAACCCTTTAGTCTCTCTCAAGCTGCAAGACGGCTCTGTTGGTGTTGATCCCACACCATATCAAAGGTTAGTTGGTTCTCTGTAATACTTAGCGTTTACACGACCGAATATTTCCTTTGCGGTCAACAAATTGTCCCAATTCATGTATTCACCTTCTGAGATTCATTGGCAATCCCTAAAACATGTTCTAAGGTACTTGAAAGGTACGATACACCATGGTTTGTTTCTCAAACGCAGGTCATCTATGGATCTCATTGCATTCTCTGACTCTGACTGGGGAGGTATTGAATGTGGAGGTCGATCAACTACTGCCTATCTTCTCTACCTCGGTTCCAACATTATTTCGTGGAGATCCGCTCGTCAAAAATCTGTCTCTCGCTCCTCCACCGAAGCAGAATACAAAGCTCTTGCTAATGCAGCCTCTAAGATTGCCTGGGTTCAAAATCTGCTATCCGAATTGGGTATTCAGTCTAAGTGTTAGCCCACTCTATACTGTGATAATACTGGCGCTACCTATTCCTGTGCCAACCCGATTTATCACTCCCGTATGAAGCACGTAGCACTTGACTATCATTTTGTTCGAGAAAGAGTCACAGATGGATCCCTGCTTGTTCGCCACATCAACACATTTAACCAACTGGCTGATGCTCTAACGAAACCACTCACTCGTGCTCCCTTTCTAAGACTTCGTTCCAAGATTGGAGTCTCCGATGGATCCTCCATCTTGCGGGGGCGTATTAAGGAATGAGATATCACGCATCTTTCATATCTATACTGTGATTCATATTGTAAATAATTGGTAATATACAGTTGTATTTTACCTGTATCCTTTCCTAGTTTAGTACCTACAACTGTGATTATATTCTGGATATAAGAGGCTCTCATTTGTAATGTTACACAAGCAATTTTATATACAGAGATTCATATTTCCATACCTTTATAATACACACCAAGAATACTCCCTGAAATCATTCCGGAAATGAAAACCACACACGAAATATGGTTTTGTTTTTGAGTTTGTCCCGAGATATTTGGGTTTGCTCTTAAGTTCCAGAAACAAAAATCAAAATAGACCTCGTTGTCGGAATCCGAGACGGAACATACAACCACACACACACACACACACTCAAATTAATGATGGTTGCCACCATCATCCACCTCTCAATACTCATATTCTTCCATGACTTAGGTGTCTCAGGCGTGCTTCGTCGACCGAAAAATCTCTGCTACACTGACGGAATATTATGTGAACAAAGGATTTCTTCCAATAAATTCGCCGATAACTTGGGTTTCTTAAAATATTACCCACACCTCGAAAAACTCTCCCTTGATGATATCATGTTCACCGAAACAGTATCAATTTTATTACGTTCATTCTAAAAACCTCGAGTTCTTCAACATCTTCGGCAATAGTTTTTTAAAAGGCCCGTTACCAACGTTTAACCAGGTGGAATCTCCATCGACGAATCTGAAGAAGACTAACTGCAATGTGTTCCAAAACGTTATATCTTTGACGAATCAACAAACTCAACCAGAAAATAGAAGGTCTGATTCAAACAATGTCCAAGCTCCGGCTCCGACGCCATCTCCGATGCAAACATCAAGTAAACATAACAAGAACATAAAGAAAACAATTGGTGTGATCCTTGGGTTTTTTTGGATCAGTTGCTAAGTTGCAGTACTCATTTATGTGATTATCTTCTCACTAAAAATAAGATGAAGGGTATGTGTGTTTTGTTTTTTTAATTAAAGAAACCCAACTGTATGAGAGAGAGAGAGAGAGAGAGAGAGAGAGAGATATGGACCATCTATATATTTAATAATTATAAAATATTTAAGAAAAAAAATGAAAAATGAAAAATAAATATAATAAGGGTATAATAGCCTTTTCAATTTGTGAAAGACTAAAAACACAACGAAACTAGCTCAAAATGACCACGAAACTAAAAAAATCGAAGTTTGGACTATATCTCGAAAAAAATACATACCACAGAAACTATTCTTGCAGTTTTGTCTTTATTTTTATATGAAAATATGTACCTATTTTTATATGAAAATATGTACCTAATAAGTGATATATGGTAATTTATTTTAATATGAAAATGGGGACGTTAAAATTTAAAAGTTTAATTTGGTTAATTGATTAATGTTGTTAAATATATTATTTTGAGGCTCATGTTTGTCTAAATGAAAGTAAATATATTATTTTGAGGCCCATGTTTGTCTAAATGAAAGTTGGAGTTTAATTGCTAATAATACAAGTGTAAGGGCAAGTGTGCCAACACACTATATTTGAAAGAGAAATTAAATTACCTCCTACCTTTTATTCCTACAATTATTACTATCCATTAAAATTATGACAACTCATCATTCAATTTAATTTTATTTGATACATTCCTAATATAGTCTTGATGAGTTTGTTAAAAAATATGGAATGATGACATTTGTCATAATTTTATTAGGTAGGAATATTTGTAGCATGAAGCAATTTAATTTCTCCACTTGAAAGAGTCGTTGTTAACTATAAATGAAAGCAAAATGCAGATTTTCAACCATTTCGCCATTTTATGGAAAGTTGAAGAAAACCATGCATAGAGAGAAAGACAAATTAAAAGCATGGCATGTTCATACCTTTAACTTTGTATTAATATGTATTATTGTGTGAATGTTGCTAATCATATCATGTTTATAAGATTATTTAACACCATATTATGAGATATTTTGCAAGTAAAATAATAACGTATTTAAGGCAATTTAATTCGAGCATGGACAATTCCTTGCAAGAAAAACTAGTGTTATTTGTTGGAACAGACTCATTCTATTTCTATTTTAGCATCAAACAGACGGTGTTTTATTTAAAAAAAAGTAGAAAAAAACTGGAAATTAGTTACCAATATGATCAAGAACGACTTATTATTGGATTAGAATATCAAATATATAATATTATAAAAATGAATTGTTTTGAATGTAAGCAACAATAATACATATCAAATCAAGCATATATATATATATATATATATATATATATATATATATATATATATATATATATATATATATATATATATATATATATATATATATATATATATATATATATATATATATATATATATTCACACTAGCCGTTTACCCGCGCAAGCGACAGGTACCAATAATTTTTCAGAAATTAATTTCTACTAACAATTAACTCTTTTATGCAAATAGTTAATTACATTTAATCATTTATCAATAAGAGTCATGCTATTAGAAACAAAATCATTAAAAATTAAAAATAAAAACTTTGGGATTCTCTACAGACATGAATTATTAATCATGCAATACTTTTTTATACATTATATATTATGTATATATTTCACTTTTATTAAATTGCTTGTTAGACTTCACTAATATTTTTGTATTTACATATGATATCCTTGTGGATGATGCCTCAATGTGAAGTCGAAAATCACTTTCCTCTCGGCGGATAAGTAAGTTTCTTTTGGCATACTATTTTGGAATAAAACTAAAAGTTCATTGAATGAGAGGGAAAAGTTTTACTTTAACAAAAGAAAAAAATTAAATAGCAATGGTCTTTTTTGTGTCGTAGGAAATAGTTTAGTTTTGATAGGTTCACATTTTCAATAACATGTTAATTGGAACGATTTTCAATGTAAAATTTTGTAATTGACCAAAATAAAAGTGGATATTGTAATAACCAAATTATTATTATTTTATGTTTAAAGTAGGCTAAAAATAATATTGTCCCGTCTAAATTATGTAACAAAATTGAAACTTGCTATTTAATAATTATCTCATCCATAAATTGTTCGAGTTTGTCGTATAATTTAAATAAACCAATAACTTATATAAGAGAATTTGGTCGAAACTAAATAAAACTAAATCTTTGATATGATTAAAAAAACATAATATATTTGTTAAATGCATAATAGATATTATAATGGTCTACCATAAATAAAATGAAGATATCTGAAATTTATATTTTTTTGTTCAACCAATCAAACTATAAAAAATTAAAGAATCAATAACTACATTAGGTCAATCAAATGCAGGCCTAAGTAAAAAATGTATACACTGGGATTAAAACGTGGAACATTAGGTTAAAAAAAAACAAAATTTAAATACTATTACCACCTGACAAAGTATTTTGATGATACCTTTGAAATTAACTCTTATGCATAAAGGTGTGCATAAATGTAATTAGAGCAAAAAATTAAATAAATGAACAAATCCATACACTTTTGAGGGTTAAAAGAAAATTTATGGTATAAAAAAAGTTGCAAAATTGCTTCCATCAGAAAGAAGACAAACATTTCTCATTCACATAACATATACATTCAAAACAAATAATAATTAATTTCAAAAACAGGTTCTGACCTTTATAAATGAACAACCCAAATCCCGAATTATATTTAAAATAGATTTTACCTTTGTTATTAAATTTGAAATCTTTGTCAAGGTAGTGATGGACACCCCTGGTTCACAAAACATAGGTAAGTTAACGTTAAAAGGCAAAAAAAATTAAAATGGTGTGGCTTATATATAATCACACAACTGTTCTTAATTTTTCCACTTTTGACCTTACACCTGATTCTATGCAGTCTACCATTTTTTTTTATGAAATTCTGACAATGTCCATAGTCGCCAACCTGACAGCCCTCCTTGTTGAATAAACTCCATGTCATCATAACTAAAAAAAGCACAAGTGTTGAATCTTTCACGAAAACAAATGTTCTTTCAAGTAGTAATCAAGATTTTTAATTTTTAGTACATAATTAGAACAAAATGCATAAGAAACTAAATTACCTTTTTATAGATCCACTCGATGTTGTATTCTTACCCAATCAATTACATTCAATATCACCATCCAAAATCCAAATATGCACAAAAGATGAAAATGGTAAGAAATATTCATAAAATTTAATTACCATACTTGTCCAATTCAAAGTCCATACAAATATGAACATGAGTTAACTAAATCCAAAATATTAGAAACAAAAATACAAAATGAATGATGAACAATAATTTTGCATTTTATTAGAATAATACCCCTATGTAGCAGCCATGTCTTGTGATAAAGCTCTTCAATGGGTCAAAAGCCTGCCATTTAAATAACAACTTTTAAAAGCATGAATTAAGCTCTCAGTTTATAAAAACAAAATGGATGATGTAATCATCTTTCTCAATGAAGAACAAAAAGGATTTCACAACCTCCTATTCCAGTAATTTGAGACCTACATCAACAGAAAACATCAAAAAATACATGAACAATGAAAGCTATCTACTTTTTGTCGGGTAAAGCAAATAACCTCAAGTAAAAGAAGATTAATAAAAATAACTAAATAATAACTAATTTTGGTGATATGCCTAATCTTGTTCCTCTATACCAAATCCTTGAAACTACTTATAGACACTTCCTTTTTGCAAATTCTTTTCTTTGTCTCGGCTACCTTGCTTCCTTCTTTTATTCTGTTGACTCGTTTTTGCACAGCAAATGATCTACACCTAGTGTTCAAGCAGTGCCATACACATTCAATTCATAATAATATACACATAACCACACACAAAGGCTATCTACTTTTTGTCGGGTAAAGCAAATAACCTCAAGTAAAAGAAGATTAATAAAAATAACTAAATAATAACTAATTTTGGTGATATGCCTAATCTTGTTCCTCTATACCAAATCCTTGAAACTACTTATAGACACTTCCTTTTTGCAAATTCTTTTCTTTGTCTCGACTACCTTGCTTCCTTCTTTTATTCTGTTGACTCGTTTTTGCACAGCAAATGATCTACACCTAGTGTTCAAGCAGTGCCATACACATTCAATTCATAATAATATACACATAACCACACACAAAGGCTTTATATCCCAATAACCAATTTGTGTTCACCTATCAGGTCAAGTGCTGATATTAATTTGAAAAACCATTAGAAACTATTGGTGAATGTGTGATCTGAATTCATAACCATTTAATATTAAAAGTCTGGAAAGATACAAAGCTACCCTTGAGCTTCAAAACTGATGTATAATGAGCTAAAGGTTCAAATGGCCAGAATCAGAATATGCTTCCCTGCTCTAATTCTGAGTTTTGTCAAAAAGAATAATATAAGATTAAAAAAAATACACAAACAAAAGACTAACAAACACATTAAGGGCATAATAACACACACAGACACACACATATATCTAAAATATACATAAAAAGATACCAAAGATCTTACCAGAATAGGGGTGCATGGTGTTTGTGGTCAGATAAAATGATCTGGTGAGTTTTTTTTAATCTCTGATTCCAGATCTGGTGAAACTAAGAAAAACACACACACACACACACACACACACACACATATATATATATATATATATATTGTAGATCTTGTTTAAAGATATTATAAAATGAAATAAATACAATAGGTTAATCTTTACAAATCTTTGCTTCCAGATCTGCTATATGAGTTTCAGTTCCCAACCCAAGAGCCACTCCAAAGTTGAAGAAAAACTCCTTCAGCCTCTCTGTTCACTGTGAAATCTCAAACCAAGTAACTACGTTCCCTTAACTAAGGCCAATACAATCTCCAAAATTTAGAACTACTAAAATAAATTTAAAACAACCAAACTAGTTCAGAAAGCTAATACAAAATGGGAAATATAAACTATAACAAGGTCAACAGATGAGTGTAGTAAACTTGGGTCATAGTTTCAATGAGACATTTCGTCAAACACTTGGAGTGCTTGTTCTACAACCCATCTATTTGTATCAACCTGTGAGTGCAACAAATGTCGCAATAAAAAAAGCAACATGCCACAGTCGAACACATTCACTCATGCCACTACATAGCCACCTGTCGTAGAAAGGAGAATCGATGGTGGTGGTGGTGTTGTCGGGGATTGACGCCGGTAAAGGTTGTCAATCTTCCGATCGAATTTTAAGGTGGATCTTCTGGGTGGGTGGCTGATGGAGGAGATGATGACGACTGTTCTCAGAGAGAAGAGGGATGGAGAGGAAGGAATCATGGCTTGTTGCAGTGTTTGACAAAAGCAAGAAGCAAGAACCCAACAGGTTCTATTTTTAAGAGAGTGTGTGTAAGGTTTATTGGGATGGATATGGGGAAAAGAGAATTGGTGGTACATATAACAAAATAAGGGAATGTATGCTAGAATCGATGGATATCAACAGAAATATCAGGATTCAACATTGACTCCGTTAGGGATTAAAGGGGCTAAGTCAAAAGCAGAAGAGATAAGAACGGAGACCTATCTAAACGTGCTTGATTCAATAACCTATTTGACCAGATGAGATTCACTATTTTATAATGCATAAATTGATTGTACATAACACAATTAGGTTTGTACGACTTAAAATTCAACATTTGATTAAAAATGCTTTATAAGGTAATATATATATATATATATATATATATATATATATATATATATATATATATATATATAACAAATTCATGACAAATACAAATCCTCTTAATAAATGAAAGTTTTTTTTTGCCACATGTCAATCTCTCATGAGTTTTGAAACTTGCCATTTTGTGGTATTTTTGAAATAAATATTATTCACTTGTCAATTTTTGATATGTTTCAATTTTTAAACTTAAAATCATATACTTATATATGTAAAGTATTAAATATCATATATATGATATTAAATTGCAATAAATATATTTTTTCTTTCTTATTTTAAAGTTATACATTAAAAAATATTTTCTATGTATATTTTAATTTAATGTTTAATTTTTTTTAAATCAACCCGTGTAGTACACGGGTCTCACACCTAGTAGATTATAATTGTTAAGAAATGATTTGTAAACGTTTTAAGAATACATGGATGCATATACAAATGGAAAACACCAATAATACATACCTAATCAAACAAATAACACAAATATATACCAATGAAATCAATTCATCACACATAAAGTATGAACGATATGTACACATACAATCTCTATGTATCACAAGTAATCCAACCCATCAAAATCTCATCAAAAATCATTTTCTTATAGCTTCTAAATCTCATTCAAGGCACACAGAATCACCAATCACTTAACCGACAGCCAAAATTAGATGAAACTTATACACTACTCAACTATTGTACAACTTCTTCTAACCTTCAGCTTATATAAAACCACACTCAATACAATGATAAAAAGAATACTCAAACTACTCCATATTTCTTCTTTCTGTATGCTTCTTCGTATCCAACCAAGATCAAACCCAAACATCCTTTCCCTATATCGATTTCTGTCAAGACAAACAAAAAGGAAAAAAAATGAAATGAATTAAGAAGATCACCTATCACCGATCGGATCAACATCCCGTTCACCCACCTGTTTTCATCACCGACGACCAGCCAACGGGACATCAAGTCCGTTTTTCCCCATCAACACCACCGAAGCCTCGCACTCCTCTTCATCTTCTGTCGAGCAAACTCAACCTACGACTTAGTCTTCATCATTGCTGCTGCTCGCGTCGCCTCGGAAACAAACCCCCTTTCCCCCTTCGCACCCTACTGCGGAAGAGGAAGGACACAACCCCACTGCTCCTTCGCATCCCCTTCATCGGCCTAGTCGAACCTCGGAATCGGAGACAATCACAGATGCAAATCGACTAACGAAGCCCTATGCTCCGTTCTGCCATCGTCATTGATTGTATCTATGGCGATTCCATCCAGTTCGACTTCCTTTCGTTTGAACGATCGAACCTTCGCTATTCCTTCATTCACGTCTTCGATGCTCCGGCCTCGTCAAGCCCCGGAGACGGCGATGCTCCTCCCGGTGTATTGATCAGTCTCTGCCTTCGTGCCTTTTCCCTCCCATCGTTCGTCTGCCTTCATCGTTCCCTTTCCTCTTTTTTCCCGATTAAATCAGAAAAGAGACGTAAAAGCCCTAAATTAGATTAAGTTTGGGCCATTAATAAAAAATGGTCCCTACATGAGATTTCCTTTTATAAAAGCCCTCAAATCATTTATATTTGTAAAATGAGCAACATAAACCCTCGCTTGAACCATTTCAGCAAAAACGAGTCTATTCCCCAAACTTTGGTCTATTTTATTCAAAACGGTCTCTCCCATGGGGATTTCTTAATAATATCAGCCCAAGACTCAAACATTAAACCCATTTAAACCATTTCTGTCCCTCCCTTGAATTACTTTAACCAAAACAGTCCTATGTTGGTTAAACTAAATTATCAAACAGCCCCCAATAGTTATATTTGTTACGAAACGGTCCTAAGAGTATTTCAAAGTTCAAGAATGGTGGATTTGCAGTTTCTCACGACAATTTTCTCATAAGAATCCGAATTCGAACAACTCGAACTCACGCTTCAAAAGTGAGTGCTTATGGCCCTTTTTTATATTTTAATTATTTCCGCGGGGGGGGGGGGGGGGTAATAATGTGCCTAAATATTTTGTTTATACAAATCAATAACCTTTTTATACGAAAATACAATAAAACTAGTTTATAAAAATATTATTATTTAGTAATTTACCATATTGTTACGAACACTACTAGAAAAACAGCCTTTTACGACGCTCATTGCGCGTCGTAAAAGGCTCAGACGATACGCAAATGCGCGTCAAGGAAGGCCCTGTCATAAAGAGAGACGACGACGACGCGCATTTACGACGCGCAGTTACGACGCGCGTTTACGACACGCAATGCGTATCAAGGAAGGCCCTGTCATAAAGGAAGACGACACGCATTCGCGTGTCGTAACCTTACGACGCGCGTGTTAATGACACGCAATGCGTATCAAGAAAGCCCCTGTCAAGAAAGGCCATGTCATAAATGAAGATGACACACATTGTAACAACTCAAATTTCCAAACAAATTTTTCTTTTTATAAATAAGTTAATTTCATTCAAAACAAGGCATAATTAATTTAAGTGTCATGTCAAATATAAACTGTCTAAATCCCAAGATCATAAAAACATTCTTCAGTGTGTATCGATCACGCCGGCGCCTTCCCACGGTCCTCGCTAGTACCTGAAACACATACATAACCACTGTAAGCATAAATGCTTAGTGAGTCCCCCAATATACACTTACGCACATATGCCTTTCCAGGCCCTGACCTTTCGGTCCTCAACACAACGCCTTCCGGCCCATAACATAATCGCCTTCCGGCCCATCACATATTGCCTTCCGGCCCACATAACATACATAGCACACATATAACAAATACTTATCACATATAGCATACATATCACATATCATATCTGACCTTCCGGTCTCAAGTCAAACCCTTCCGGGTACAGTGTAGTGAGAAGACTCACCTCGTAAATGCTGAAAGTTAGCAAGTCCTGAAATCACTCGTGCACAATCCGACGAGCTACAACCTCCCTATAACATCACATATCTCTCATTAACACTTATATCTTCTAAGTGTGACTATCCCTAAGAAGTCAGACTTAGGTCAACTCTGGTCAACGGTCAACGGTCAACTCGACCGGACTCGGCGAGTGCCATGGCGACTCGGCGAGTCTATACGTTCTCCAACTCTCTGAGAGTCCCTATCTACTCGTCGAGTATCTTCCTTGAACCGACGAGTCACTCCTGGAAGAATCGCGGGGCCACCCCGACTCCACTCGCCGAGTGTGAAGAACAACTCGACGAGTTCCAGTCAACCTCCAAGCTACTCGCCGAGTCTGTTCATCGGACTCGGAGAGTCCACACCATGCAGTCGATCAACTGCTTCCTGAGATAAGTTTCGTCTCGAAATACACAAGCATGGGACCTTCTGGACCTCTAAAGGTCCTAATACAGGGTTATAGTCGTTGGGTAACAAGGTACTAGTTCATTTAATCACCAAATGGGTTCCATAAACCCTAAATCCATGCACACATCAATATAACAGAAGGAATCCGAATTATTACCTGAAATATGCACTCTCTGTGTCCCCAAACCGCAGAACTCGAATCCCTTGCTGTTCCTTTAGCCCAAAGCTCTTCTCCTCTTTTTACAACAATTCTTCAAAGCCCTAATATCCTTCAATCTTGCTCTAGATGCCCACAGCCGATTAGGGTTCTTCTCAGTCGACTAAAGACGGACAATGACGGCCTATAAGTGCATTATATACGACCCAAACCTGAACGGTTAGGGTTTTTCGCTAAATAGCGTAGACTCGCCGAGTCCATATCGGACTCGTCGAGTCCAGTCGTGGACCCGCGACCAAGTCTGCGATCCTACTCGGCGAGTCTAGGCTCCAACTCGCCGAGTCCCCTCTTAACTCACCCCAAAAACATAATTAAACAATACCTGAGATTTCGGGCTGTTACACACATTTTTGCGTATCATAATTTTAAATGTTTAAAAAAAATATTATTTATAGATTTACTTATTTTCAAATTAAATTTGTATTTAATGTTTCATAATAGAAAATAAAATATCATATACAAAAAATAGAATCCATTGCATAAAATTTATTGTCATACAAATAATCATTCCATGGAAAGATAAAATAAATTAATAAAAGTTGTAACAGAAAGTTACAAACTAATAATTCTAATAACCTAATGTGTGCCTCACTATAAACAAGATTTGTGCTGATGAACCCATCCCTGCTCACAGTATCTACATCTGTAGATGAACCCATCCCTACTCACAGTATCTCCACTCTTCCTTAGTAACACCACTCAATTAAGGACTCTAAATCTATGAACTTGCTCACAGTATCTACATCTGCAGATGAACCCATCCCTGCAAGCATGAGGGCAACCTGGTCAAAATAACCAAAGGCAGAGTCAGCAATATCATTATTATATAACTACAAAGAAAAAAAATAGAATTAAGATATATCAATAAGTCATAGATACATTTCCAGTTACAAATTTATATGAAATTCAGATTGATAAAAATGAGGATGTAATATAAATCTTTTAAACAGTGTTCCTTACATTAACTCTTTCTACCCTCTGCATTTCATCTTCAAGCAAAGATACTTGTGCAACAGAAGTCCAATGAATCCAAATTTGATGTTAACCTGTTGTGTGAGTGTTCATGGCTCCTTCATCACTAATATTGTCTGATGTCAACACTGTTGACATTGTCAAACTTCTATCTGTTGATCATAATTACATGTGTCATATGATATTATCTTTAATGTTTGTGACCTTAAGATTTTCAAATTTGAACAAAACATTCAAAGAGTTAACCTGCATGTTTTGCATTGGAGAAAAACAGCCTAGAAGGATTGTATAAGAAATCAAGAAATGGGAAAGATTACTATCAGGGTAGTCTTCGAGCTTCCTCACAAGACTGGCATGAACAGGAGCTCTTCCTTTTGCAAGCCTAAGCTCTTCTAGACATTCTGATTTCCTTATGCTCTGTTAAAGAAAATTAGAGAACACATCATGTAACGGTAAAAAGGGAATTGGGAAAAAGGAAAAGAAGTTATTAACTTAATATGGTACCTCCAAGAAAGATGCATTTTGGGGATCATCAAGTCTTCTCAAAGGACCATCGTTAACAGTGAAACCATTGGTCCAGAAAGTGATGGTGTGTGTGTGAACATCAGGTTCAGAGACTTGAGGAGTAGCTGATGTCTCTCCAGATAGTAATCTTCCACTTCCAGAAAAGCTTCTAGTAGTGAATTATAATACTTTAAGGTTCTGGCAAATTAAAACCATAGTGTAACCGACTTAGACTAAAATGGGAATAAGAAATATTATAATAACAGCAAATAAAGTTATAAGAATAGCCGACTTACATACCTATTGGAATTAAATAGCAAAGAACAAACATACACAAATAAATAAAGATTGCTGAAGATCAAAAAGAGTACTGATTAAGAATGAGAAATCGGCGATTAGGAGCAACGCTATTGACATATATGATGCAGGTTATATACATAGCATTATAACAAATTTTGCCTTTTTGCCCATAATCCAAATGACAATTTTACCCTTTTTGATATCTCATTTTTTTTGGTTTCTGTTCATTGAATCAGAATGCAACTAAATGTCTTGCTGCTCTTGTCTCTGGTGGACAACAACAATTGCTCTCTGACATCATCATCTTCATGTGGGACCAATTGATTTCTCTTGAGGTGTTCAGGGGCAACTCCATGCCAAAACATCCTCTTTGCGTAATAAAATTGATCCAGCATAAATGGACACACTACCTGTGTATGTAGGTATGTATGCCATTGCCATCCCTCAATAATTCCTAAACTGCCCTTCCTTTTTCTATTAATGTAACTAATACTAATCAAGGGTAAAGTTTTCCAAACACACCTGTGGAGTTCCCGCATGCAAGGCTGCTGAAGTTGATCCACTAGTCAAACCAGATTATACACAAAAAAGAACATTAGTACAGACAAGGGTAAAATTGTCTTAAAAGTATAATTGAATAAAATGTAATGATACGAAGAAATTGACAAGCCTGCAAAAGTTAAAAGCCATAAAGAACTAGAAAAACTAAAAAAAAAAGGGTATTTTAGACATAAAAAGCCACCAGTTCTTAGGGGCCATAAAGAACTAAAAAAAATCCCGGTATTTTAGACATAAAAAGCCACCAGTTCTCTCTCCTAAAAATTACTTGATTAGTTGCATTTTGGGTTGGTAATGTAGAACTTTCTTGAGTCCAGTCCAATATAGATTTAGGAGGACCTACCAATGCTAGATAAAGGAGCTATAGAAAGGTAGAAAATCAAGCAAAAGACTGATTAATATTATATCAAACAAATAAATGGGAGACAAAATCAATGAATCCTTGATCACCCATTGGTAATCTGATGTCTTTTTTTGGATTAGATACTCCAATCTGTTTGTGTCCTGAACAATAAAAACTTAAATAAATTATTACATGTACATATTAATACAAGAATTATTATAATCATAGTACCTGATTATGCTCATAAAGCATATGGTTTTTGGTGAAGTATTTGTGTGTATCTTTTCCTTTTACAAGCATTTCTTGATCAATTTGACTTATAATTCCAATCACACGTGCAAGCAGAGTAGTAGGAGAATCATTCTGGAAAAAAAAACCTACAACAAACAAACAAACAAACAAACTCATACACCTCATTTTATTTATATGCATATTATTTTGTTTAAAGATTAAAATTTTAAAAGAGAAAAAGAAAAGGGATACGTACATTTCCAGTACAAAGTTCAGCTAAAATGCAGCCAAGTGACCAAACATCAATCTTTTTATCATAAGGAAGCCCTAAAAGAACCTCTGGTGCATGATAAGACCTTGATTGGACATAGGAACAAAGATGATCTGTTTCAAAACAACTGCTTCCAACATCAATCATTTTCACTTCACTTCTGCTGTAACTCTTCACCAACATATTCTCAGGCTTTAAATCACAATGTATAAGCCCTAATCCATGAAAAAACTCAAGTGCCTCCAAACACTAAATCGTTATTGACTACATAAACATAACAAAAATGTCACAAATCCCTCAAATAAGGACCAATATTCTAAACTTAAAATAAATATTGTAAGGGTTAAATGTGAGAAATAACAAGCGAGTTTCATATATTGATTTACTATTCCAGCATTGTAGTTTGAAAAATCTACCCAATTATATCAATGACATCCAAATTATAATGTTATAATTGAGTAGATAACTGAAAAGTAGAATGCTATGATAGAAGGCAGTGAGAGTAGTAGGAATAAAGAGATTGTAAAAACAAAAAACAAAGCAATGCAATGGGAATAGGTAACCTTGTCCTCGATACCCTATATGGGTAAAACTAAGTCACCAGAGCCACACCAGCTGAGGGTCCATCTTTTGGAACTGCTCCTGCTGGGAAATGTATATAGATGTCCCGCCCTTCAAGCAGATTCCCTTCTCCTTCTCCACAACCCAGATTAAGCTTTGCTTCCTTGCTCTTACCTAATAATAAAATTAAGTAAATAAACAAACACACACTTATATAGATAGCAATCGAAGAGGAGATACCCAAGTCAATGCAAAAGAAACAGTGTAACAGATTGCCCCAAAACAACAAAAACCACATTGCTTACCAATTTTAAAAAATAATGTGTATAGAAATAGAAAACAGGAGATATTGAAGGAGCTCGTGCTGCATTTCAGCTTTGTGATACTTCTGAATCTGATTCATCTTTCATTGAAACCCCAATAAAAGAGGCCAATATGTTACAGCCTCAGTTATCGAACTTGATAGATAAATTTCAACTTGCTGAAATTTGTTCAGAGATTAAATACTTCACAATGGAGGACGAGAAAAAAATGGATTATAATATTCACGTATATATAATTAGAAGATATATAGAAAATTCGAATAAGCATCAATCGAACCTGTAGTTGCTGTCGGGACAATAGGAGAAGATGAAATTGAGATCACTTAGTCTTCTACGAAGAAGGACTAGCGCTTCCTCTGCTATTCCCCGACCCATTGGGCTCATCCGTACACTTTCCTCTCCGAGTCTCCGGTAGACTTCAACTATGAATCCGGTGTGAGAATACAGGGTTCTTGATTCCTAGGGTTATAAGAACTCGTAGAACCAAAATCCCCTATTTCCCAAAAATACATCTTCTCACATACCAAGGCGCTTTCCCTTTATCGTTTCTGAGCGTCAAAAACGGGGCGAGCATGTATTTGGGCTTTCTGCAAAAGATTGAAACAAAGGAATTTGAGGTCAGGTGAGCATGAGATCATCAATGAGGAGAAGTGAGCAAGGGGTTGCAGAAGGTGAGGCCAGGTCGCCGGATCGATGCTATAGAGCACTGAGTGAGCGAGTGTTTTGAGTCTTAAAAAAGCCCTAAAATTAATATCAATATCGGTTCGTGTGATTTTGTTATTCGACCCTTTTATGTTCGCCATCTCCCTCTTCCTTCTGCTCTGTTAGATGAAGAAAGGTGAAGTGAGATAGCAGTTGATGGTTTGCAGGGAAGATGGTTTGAGGTGTAATGGCACGATCTGATGCTTCTGGATATATTGATGGTGGTTGTTGTTACGGTAGAGATATCAACAGTATCATTCTCTGAAGCGGCGGCCATGAAGACGAAGGCCCTAGGGCTTTTTCTTGCTAGTTGGAAGAGGCGGGGGGTTTAATTTTTGGGATTCAATAGGTGGGTGAAATCCCGCCTTAAAAACGCGTGTTTCATTAAAATTATAAAGCAACATATTTAGAGGATGCACATTTTATGAAAGGCGCCCTCCGCATTTCTTTTTTTTTTTCTTTTCTGACACTAATTGTAGGGCACGCACATATGCGTGTCTATTATCCTTCAAATTTTACAAAATTGACATTATTTTTTAGGGCACACACAAATGCGCGTCCTCTATCAGCGAGTGTCATTGTTTGCGCGTCATTAAAGGGCTATTTTCTAGTAGTGATTACTGGCCGTACGAGATGAACAAGGACCTAATGGAGAAATACCATAAACGAGCTCGTCAAGAAAAGTATGAGGCGGTAATTTCCCTCATTGATAGCAAGATGAGGGAGGGTGAGTCTGTTAGTACTTAGTAGCCACATCCAGAGAATGCAACGATACATGGACAGGCTGATCAAGCTCAACGCGAATTTTGATGATGAGTTGTCAATCGACATAGTGTTGAACTCTCTGCAAAGTTGTTATGATCAGTTCATTTTGACAAATCATTTGAACAACAACGAAACTACTTTGTCTCAATTACACAACCTCCTGCGAACAGCTGAAGCAGGAATGAAGGGAAAGGGTATTGCATCCACTCCTACTAGTGCTCCTATTATGCCCATAGGGCAAGTTAGAAATTCATATTGACGCTTTGGTAATGGAACATGGGACTATCACAGACTTAACCTTTCTCTTTACCATTTGGTCAACTGAGTTGACTATGGCCGATCCCTTTCCATTGGGAAGAGAGATATTTACTGGATATCCAATGTCATCATTGTCAATGTCCATAAAGTTTTGGAAGTTGATCTTAGCAAATAGATAAGATCATTATGGGTCTTGTCATAGTTTGTTTCATATGAGTCCCAAGGGAGCTCACTATGTGACTTAGAAAGTAGTTGAGCCACCAACTTTCTCAAGACTTTGACACCCAACTCTCCCGGCTTGTCAATATGTGACTACATCTCCAAGATGTGATCACACATAGACCTTTGCTTGCCAATAGGGATTGAGTGACCTTAAACTTTTCAGGAACTTGTGGGTTAGGGAGAATAATTAGAGGAGGTGGAAGAAGTATGATTTCCATGGGACATCATCTTCATTTAGGAAAGCTTGTTTCAAGAGATTCGGGAAGATCATAAATGTCTAAACCAGACATCTTTTGGGAGATATTCAAGATAGTTGATTTAAAGTCCTTAATATAACACCCAATATGAAATATTAAGGCTAGGACCCAACACAATACTTTTATAACTTGGAAGAGGGATGTCGTAATCCAAGCTATAAAATATTTGAAGGTAGTTGAATGACGATTCACCAATTTCCACCAAGATAAACGAAACGTATTATTAGGTTTTAATTGGATTTGAAGCTCCTAGATCTTTTGAGATTCATTGAACTTTTCAATGGCATGTTTTAATCTCGAGTGTGCCCTTCAGGTTTTGTGACTGGGATGCCGAGGATCACAAAACAAGGTGTGAAGTAACCATGCAAATATACTTGGTACCCTTAATATTTACCCCTTAATCAATGTGTCGGTTAACCACACACGCTCCACCGATACTATGATAAATATTAAGTTACCCTTTGTCTACCTTGTTAAGTCCAGGTTAGTGTGTCGGTTAACCACACACGCTCTACTAACCGACTTAAACAAAGTGCAAAGTGTAATTTCATAAATTAGCACCTTATTCATTTTTTCCTAAGATTGGGTATTTATAAAAGGTTTAGTTACTTAGTATTTATCATTAATACTTTTAATGAAGGGAGAATTCTAGTCCTTGTCCTACCCGTTCGGCTAACGACCCTCCACCGGTCAAGGAAGCGGTGGGTGAGAGTGGACACCCATTAAACTGCCATTTTATAGGCAATAACCTTATACACCCCTTATAGATCGGCTTCGTGAATGAGGCCTACTAACGGCAAGACTGAACTTACTCTTATACATATATATAAATATTATTAACTTATAATATTATAAAGTATAAGGGTTGAATTTTAACTTTTAAAATTCTAAGGGCTAACTTGGAATTAAAGTATTCATAAGTGAAACTTTTCAAATTCCAAAACTTGAGGGAAAGTTTTTGAAACTATTCAAAACTAATTAATTTCCATAACTTATGTGTTTAAAGTAGTTTTAATCCAAAAACTCTTCAAGTTCCATAACTTGAGGACAAGTTATGGAAGACTTTAAACTAATAAAAGAATGTAACTTTTCTTTATTTTGTAATTTATGGAATTAATTAAGGTTACACATTTTATTACTTAATGAAGTGACTCTTGAACCTCCATAACTTGAGGACAAGACTCTTTATTTTTGTAACCATTGCCAACTTTTATGAGTTTTATGAAACTTAAATGTGACTTTTCAAATAACTTGAGGGCAAGTTACAAAAACACATTTTAGAATCAACTCTTAGATTAAAATGGATTGAAAACACATAATCAATTAACTTATCTATTAATCTAAGCAACTCATATGAACAAAGATAATTCACATCAAACTTTTTCATGTAATTAGCATAACTTTTAAACTAATACAAAACCTGAATCTATTGACAATTATCTTTGAAATTGGATTAGCATGAACATTGCCACATCAAAAACAGTTTATAAGGTCAAAAACAGCTTAGGGTAATGTTCCTAGTCCAATTCCAGCCAAAACAGCAAACAGCAAGCTGTCAGCATCCAAAACTCGTCGAGTTCATGCCCAAAATGATGAACTCGTCGAGTTTTTTGCATTGCACTCGTCAAGTGTTATGGTCTGGACAGATTCAACTTTGAAAAAACACATTTGCATCAAGTATAAGAGAAAGAAAGCCTAGGATCTGATACCACTGTTGGGTTTTAAGCATTCTAACACTCCTAAGTGTACATGCAACCCTAAATACCTTGGATCTATGTTTTCTCTATTATACATGCAAATATGAACTTTGCAAGGTATTCATCCTAACTAGCATAATAACATTGATTCATATGAACATATCAAGTTAGAATTACATACCTCTTTGATGTAGAATGTCTTCATAAAGCTTGAGTGCCTAGTGCCCCAAGTGTGACACCTCAAATGGTTCACACAACACCAAATACACTTGGAATGACTTGAGAGAAATTGGAACACTTCATAAAATCGGCTAGCCCTTTATCTCTCACATAGTGGCCGATTTCTTGAGCCATGTGATTCTTTTATATGGTGGCTATTAGGGTTACACCATGTAACTCATAACTTTACCCATTCCTTATACTCCATGGATTTTAACCTCTATGGATTATCCATGGGTCACCCCATGGACTTAGTCCAACATAAGGAATCTTGGATCACAAGCCCACATATAAAAGAATGAATGATTTACACAATCAACCCATATATTTAATTAGTCTCCTTTTGATCACTTAATTAATTCCAAATTAATTCTTGATCAATACTAATTAAATAACCTTATTAATATATTCGAACTTATAATATATTAATAAACCTTAAGTGTTATTTCTCTCATTATAGTCTATCCAAATGCATGACGCCATGCAACCCAAATGGACCATGTCGGATCGGGTCAAGTCTTACCAATTATAGTTATGGACTTAGACATCAATCCTAAACAGAGGAATGCACTCCGACAATTTTTTCCATCTATCCCAAGGCACAAATTGATCCTCCTTTAGACTCATGACCACCACAACGATAGTCTACCTCAAACTAGTGAATGCTACGATCCTATCACAGACTTACAACACTTCGATACTATCTGCCACTCCAGTGAATACTACAACCATCTCGTAGTCTTACGACACGTCTAACCCACTATGGTTACCACCCATGGTCTTACCACACCTATACCATCTCAACCCCAATCTTCCAAAGTCGAACTTGCATCCAACTGAATTCCAATCATGTGTTCAGGTCATGCTTTGAACCCCAAAGCCTTCATCAAACAAGAATAGGCAACGAGGCCCTAACACAACCCTCAATTGGGATCCATCCACAAGCCTGCTATACGTTACAGAGAAGACGTCGACCAGCTGTTGGAAATTTCCTGAACTCCCAACTTACACAACTTCAATCCAGACGGCCACTTGAATCGTCTCCCCTCCTAACTGGGATGTGAAACATACCCTGGTTTCACACCTGATCCAGCTCCTGAAATTTTGAATGATTCTCCCCCACTTGGATTCGTTGAAGCTCTCTTACCCCCAAAATTTGATGGATTCCCAACCCATCTTACCTTCATATAATATTAACCGATGACGACCTGCGCTTAACAATACTAACATTCCATTACTAGCTAATCCCGATGATCGCCCAACTCTTGAAGTCCAAATGAATACCCCCGAACTCTTAGCAAGTCCAATAACCTAAATCACTTCCCATGATACCGCACCAAATCCATAAGTCATTTATGTTAGTGACAAAGTCTATGACCCTTGACCTGAACTAGCAAATCTTCACTCCAAATTCCCATCCTCAGAAGGATCCCTAAATTCTAACCATATTTAACCCTTATGATTATAAAATTCCCTTGGCACTTCCAGTGACCAAACAAACTCATGCGGCTGCCATCCACATCTTCTTGCTATTGTTCCTTCCCTAGCAACGGTAGTGATTGAATCCAAGGGTCCTGCCATAGACGATTGCCAATCCTACTTGAATAAATGTCATCACGTCCGAACTCCGACTTCGCTAATGAACTATTCCTGATGATCCAACCATATATATTCCAATCAATACCCCTGAACTGATCCCAACAAGAGACCCGAAACAATCAACCGAATAATTGAATCCCGCTTCGCAAGATATAACCCACTAATGACTCTTGCATGCAAAATGGCCCATAATAATTCTTGATGATATAACCCAGGAAATAATGGAGAATTAACCCAAAGATAATGCTTACTCATCCCTAATAATATTCCAAAGCAATATAAATACTGATAATAATCAAAAGGAAAGCAAAAAATAATATACCCGCAATAGCATCCGATGAAACCCTAACCTCCTCTTTCTGCTGAAGCACCTGCACAGGTACCTTTAAACTCCGATGAAGTCCTGATCACGTCTATTTGACACCTGGACCAATAAAAAAAGAGTTTGATTATTCTATTTTACACAAAATAATAGCGACAAATACATGTTGTAGATGATACTTTTGTTGATATCATAGTCCTGTATTGTTTGCTGAATTCGAATCAATTGCATCTGCATATGTCACAAAATCATGAAATGTATGAGTAATCTTCTTCATACTACTCATTTTAATCAATTATTACAAGAGTAAATCTAGATATCAGAATCTGTTATGAAGAAATCGAATTTAGCGACTTAACTTCTCAATTTACTGATAGGAAAAAAGGTATCGCTCTAAAACGAACCCTAGGAACAAAAACATGAAACTCAACAAATCATGGAAACTGTAAAAAAAATTAAAAAATAGAAATCACCATAGCGACAATCGCAGAGAGGCTACAGAGAAGAGCGAGAAGGTAGAGTATTCAATCTTGCCAAATAAGAGAGACATGTAATATACTCCACCACTTAGAAGCATCTTTAATGGTGAACATCATTATCAGCACAGAATCTGACAGGCCTACCAAGGCCCTATACATTTTCGGAGATCCAATTAGTGGTGTTGTTGAGGAGTGTCGAGATCATGATAGAGTAGGGCTTGTAAACCAAGATTTACATTAATCTAACATAGGGCTTGTAAACTTGAGCAATCGTTGCAGTCTCTAGTGAGGTGAAGTGAGCCCAAGGTCGCCGGTAGAAAGAGATGAGCCGAGGTCAGAGTGAGTTGAGGTAGAGTACTCCTTGAAAAATCCCTAGATAATGATACTTTAATGTCAGCGAGCATGTGAACCTGAAGCGGGCCCTCAATTCTTAAATCCACACTGGAGTACTTGATCTGAGATACGAGCTTGGTTGCGTTATTCCTTTAGGATAAACATAAGGGATTCAGTAGTGGTGTAGGCGTACTAGGGTTTACAGAGAAAAGGAGAAGGAGGGGGTGAAGGTTGCCGGCTGGTGGCGTGCCTACTGTTGCCTTGATTGACATCGACGACCGAGAATGGCAAGTAACGATGGTCGAAGTGCGAGGGAAGAAGTAGGCGGCAGTCAATGTCGGGAGGGGGAAGGAAGGAGCGTCAATAATTAGGGCAAGAGGGAAAGGAAGAAAAAGGAAGGCGGGGGTTTTAACTTTTTAGGATTTCATTTTTCCCCTGGTTATTAAAGGATGGAACGCGCGTTTCCATTAAAATTTATAAAGCGACATCCTCAGACGACACACATTTTATTATAGGCGCCTTCCGTGTGTTTTTTATTTTTTGTTTAGACACTAATTTAAGGGCACGCAAAAATGTCCGTCCTAAATCCTTAAAATTTATAAAGATATGACATTATTTTTAGGTCACACACTTTTGCGTATCGTAAATCAACGCGTATCATAAATTGCACGTCGTAAAAGGCTGTTTTTCTAGTAGTGTGCGATGGAACCTGAGCTACCCCAACCACTAAGCATGGGTAATTTTCCCTGATATGACCAGGCTGATGACAACGGTGACACAATTCTACCTCCATGGTGCATTCTTGGCGTAGGTGGCCCTTCCATCCGAACCTGCCGCACTTAGACTTTTCGCGCACATGCTCATGTGCCCCTTCATCCTTCGTGCAAACATCATTGCTCCTCGGGTCTCTAACACTAGCCATAGCAACGTCCAACTATTTAAATCGTCGAGTCAGACCATGAGTACGTTTCCTCTTCCCCAGTCGCCTATCCGAACCAATCTCCTCCTCCTGAGTTACCCCGGCCATCCTATCAACTGTCTGAGTAGCCATGGTCTGACCCTCGAACCTGGTGACCAATCTATCAGTGACACGACCAATGATGTCGGGTAACTCCTCGCGTAAAGCTCACGAAACATTAGTGGCAATCCAATCATGGGATTGATCCTCCTGAAAACATGATGCATAACCCACTTCTGATCCTATATGACAAGAGCTAGCAACAGGATCCTCCTTCCCGAAGGATTTTAGAGCTCCACAAGCTTTAGGCTCCAGATGGGCCCCCAACTTACAATCTTGTTCTGAAAATCCCCGAGACGACCATCCAAAAGCTCTAGAATCCCCTCCTTGATCGAACCAAAGATCACTGAGTCCACTCCAACATACCGCGGGTAATCTCCGACGAGATGAACTCCCGCATCCATTCATCGATCATCTTAGTACCTACACTAGAGCCTGGACCCAAACCCGAACTCCTTCTTGAGTGCTCATCGCCATTCTAAAAAACAACCATGCAAATGATCAGAACATATCCAAAAATATTCATCCCATAGACTCCATAGATTCTCCAAGACTCTCCGAGATTCAAGTATGAATCTTGTGCTTTCATTAGTACGGGCCCAATACTACCTTCCACACCTATCCATACTTTCCTCGAGAACCATCCTGAATCCTCTAAGTCACATTCTCAATTGATACTTCAAATTCGCTCTAAACAGTGCAACTAAACCCTCTTAAGCACTTCCTAGGTTTCCGAACTCACCCTGTCATCAGCTGCTGAAGAAATCCCCATAGTGTCACTTAACCTCCTCATGAATAAAATCACATGCAATAAAGCTTAGATAATCCTTAGAGTAAAAGACTCGTCCCTACAACGGTTAGACTCAAACAAGAGCTGTGCAATAGGGTCAAATCTGTCACTCTAAGATTATCCAACCCTCGTCACATGTGACTTGATGTATTCACTTAGTAGCTAACTCACATCACTTAAGAGTTCCACAAAGCAAAAAACAAGCAGCATTCGAATAGTAGCACTCTAATCCATAGAATAACCAAGAAAATCCAAGTCACATACTACAACTGATGCTAGGAACTTCCACTTTCGTTTTCGGTTGCCTTACGCATGCAAATTATACACAATACATGATTAAATAGACTATCAAATAAAAGATTCTACCCTGGGACCACAACCAAAAGAGGAACAGGAAATAAGGTCAAATCAATCATTCTAGGGTTATATGATCCTAATCGTATACAATTTTTAAAGCATACACTTAGTAATACCTGATACCAATACATATTCCTAATCTAGCATCCCATGCTTCCTAGGCTACAAGGCATCACATATCCGTTCATTCTATCACTGAATGATTAGTACTAGCATGCAAGTCTACAAGCTCATATAATAGGCATACAAAGGCATCTCTCCTAGCATTCTATTATGCAAACACTAAGAAGATACTTAGCCCTAACTAGCATGTGGTTCATAGATTCACAATACAATTCATAACAAATAACATGTATGGGTAATTTGGGAAAACTTACTTGAGCTTGGTCGATTTCATGCACCACACCCTTTCTTGTATTAGAAAAAACTTCTCTTTAAGAACATTTCTTTATGAAAAACTTTACCAAATCCTCAGTTTCAGTTCAGACACACTCGAGAGTATGTTCGAATCCCTCAAACTAAGGCATTGATACCAACTTGTAACGTGCCAAAAATTTCGTTTTAAAAAATCAATAAAACAGTAATCTAAACATTGTCATACAACCAAGATAGACCAAAGTATGACACTACATCATATCATATCATAGTAAAACAAAAAATGTGGAATAAGTTGGTGTGGGCTCTGCAATCATTCCAGGATCTTCCCCTTCCAACCAGAAGTACCTGAAATATAAATTGAAAACCGTAAGCACAAGCTTAGTGAGTTAACCAAAATAACACATACCATACATAATAAACACATACTGGGCCCCCTCCTCACATCGAGCCTTGCCCCACATCGAGTCTCACCCGGCCTCATGCCCCGCTGGACATCGATCCCCGCTCGGATTACATATTTGTCATTCATTAGGCCCCGCCTGACATCGGGCCCGACCTGATACACATAATAGACATATAAACATATAATCATGCTAACACATGCGATAATCACAAAAACAATAGCACACAATACAGTCGGCAGGCCTCTCCCGACATCGAGCCTCCTTTGGTATTCATACCAGCACATAACACATGCAAGATTCACGCTGACATCTAACATCCTATCACAATAATCATAGGCCAACTTTGGTGCCTTCGACCTACTAAACACAATGAGGAAACTCACCTCAGACTGTTGAATCTCACAGATAAATCTTTGACTGCTAGCCCGCTAAAATCCCGTCGCTATAATCACAAAATAACATCCAATTAATAATTGGATTCCGACTCACACTAAGAGTCCAAACTAGGTTAAAAGACCTTTTTACCCTTTCCTTAACTTGTCCCGAGGCCAAGGCCTAAACCAACTGTCCAAAAGGCCCAATACTGTAACGCCCTATTTCAGATCGTTTCCTATTTCGGCGTGGAGATCAAGGATTCGGTATTAGCATACTTAGGAACCTTGAAGAATTGAGATTTGGACTCATTTGGGGGGTGGAAAATGTAATTTGGATGATCTGGGTATTCGGTTTGTGTTTTGGAGCCAAAGGGTATTTTGGTAATATGTCAGCACAGGCTTTTATGGAAATTAGATGTTTGTTCGGGAAATTGCAAGGCAGTTATGATTTGGTTAAAGCGTAGAGCTTCTGGTTAACTTTTCATGGATATAAGTATCATCAGAATCGGATTTATAACGAAGAAGTTATGGCCTTCAGAGTGCTTTAGGGTTTAAGAGAAAACCCTAGTACGTGGGGCATACCCAGGGAGTACACGGGGCATACTGGTGCGAAGAGTAGTATGTGAGGTGTAATTTGGCATACGCTTAGCGTAACGCGAAGAAAGAATCGAAAGTGGGGGGCCTCGTACGCTGGGCGTACGAGGTATATATGAAAACCCTAATTTATGATCTTGTACCATATATAAGCACTATAAGACTTTAGGGTTGGCCTCTCTACCACCCTCCAAGCCTCCAAACCCCTAGAAATCATCCCTTAGCCTCGATAGTGGTGTTTTTGAGCTCAATGTGTGCATCCTGATGTGTTTTGGTTCATATTCAAGAAGATGGAGTTTGATGCAAGGTTGTGGATCAAGGAAGAGCTTGTGGATCTTAATTCTCTACTTCATTTCTAGCTTGTTTGAGGTAAAAAGCTATGAATTGGTTCATGTATGGCTTAGATCTATTATATATGAGTTTTGGTTCCTTTTTTCCCCAAAAATGAGATCTAGTGGTTTGATACCACTCCAGAAGCTATGAGTTGCCACTCTTGGTGTTTCTGAGATTCTAGATTCATAAAGTTGTCTCTTTAGGGTTTAAAATCTCCCATTTGGTGAAATTATAATGCTATATCTTGAAGTTGGGTTCTTTTAGGGCATGCAAAGTCACAAAGTCAGTGACTTTATGGTTCTAGACACTTATTAGTACTCAGATCCATGGTTTGGACTTTTGGACTTAAGAATTAAGAGCTTGATGAAGATTTTAGCTTAGTGGATGAGTATGTTTGGCATACAAGTCTGTTCACACAGCGTACAATCCAAATAGCGTGTACGCTTAGCGTATAGCTGAGTACGCCCCATGTACCCAGTCAGGTGGGATTTTGCATATTGGGCTTCAAGTTTGGGCTTTCTTTTGGGCTTAGGTGTTTGAGTTCTTAATGAGCCATCTGACTACATGTGTTTTGGACTAGGAAAAATGGTTGGTCTTTAGGGTAAGGCCCGTGTAAGGAGTTTGGGCCCAATTTGGAAAATTAGGCCATATTTAGGCCTTGGTTGATTATTTATCTATTTGGCCTTAGTCTTGGACCAAGTTGGGTTAAGGGTAAAATGATCTTTTTACCCCAAGTATGGATTTATGGTTATGGATTGGAACCCAAATGTTACTTCGGTGTTGTTTTGATATTGATAGTTCAGGGATCTGTTAGCCAGCAGCCAAGGATTATCTATGTGATTATGTAGTGCGAGGTGAGTTTTCTCACAGGGTTTAGCGGGTCGAAGGCACCAACATTGGGGATTGGTGATTGACAAATCTATAATCCGAGAGGGGTTCAATGTCGGGCCGGGCCCGAGGCCGAGTGTGACTCGAGACCGGACAAGGTCCAATGGAGGGCGGGGGCCTAGTATGGGATTTATGTATGTGTGGTATGTGGTATCTTGGGGAACTCACTAAGCTTTGTACTTACGGTTTTCAGTTTATGTTTCAGGTACTTCGGTTTTCAAATGGAAGAGCTCGGGATTATTGCAAAGCACACACCACATGTTTTCGCATTCTGTGATTTATTCTGATTTGATGATGTTTTGAGAATTTTGGATTACCTTGGTTTTATGGAAATGATATGTATTAACAATTTATTAATCTAAAAACAAAAATTTAATGTCTTTATGATTGGGACATTACAAGTTGGTATCAGAGACTTAGTTTGAGGGATTCGGACATACTCTCGGGTATGTCTGAACTCAAACTGAGGATTTGGTAAAGTTTTTCAAAATGAAAGAAAATTGATTTAAAAAGGGAAAAACAAGTTTTCTAATACAAGAAAGGGTGTGGCGCATGCAATCGACTGAGCTCAAGTAAGTTTCTCCCAAAATACCCATACATGTTATCAATTATGATTCATGTATGAATCTGTGAATCGCATGCTAGTTAGGGCTAAGGATCTGCTTAGTTTTTGCATGATAGAATGCTAGGAGAGATGCCTTGTATGCCTATAATATGAGATTGTAGACTTGCATGCTAGTTCTGATTAGCCAGTGATAGGTTGGCCTGATATATGATGCCTTGTAGCCTAGGAAGCATGTGATGCTAGATTGGGTATTATTTGTATGTGTAAGACAATCAGTAGTGGGAGTGGGAGCTCCTAGTATGACTTGTAGTATGTGGGACTGGATGCTTGTGATTATACTATGGATTGGAGTGCTACCGCACGAATGTTTCTTGCTTTGTGCTTTGTGGAACTCTCAGGTGATGGGAGTTAGCTACTAAGTGAATATGTCAAGTCACATGTGACAAAGGTTGAACAATCTCAAAGTGATGGATTTGACCCTATTGAGCAGCTCTTGTCTAAGTCCAATAATTGTAGGGATGAGTTTGTTACTCGAAGGATTATCTAAGCTTCGTTGCATGTGATTATATTCATGAGGTGGGTGACTGGCGTTATGGGGAGTTCTTCAGTAGCTGATGGCAGGGTGAGATCGAGAACCTAGGAAATCCTAGGGATTTCTTTATTGGGTTTTGTTGCGTTAGGTAGCGAGTGTTTGGTGTATGAACTTGAGAATGTGAATTAGAGGATTCGGGAGGATTCTTGAGGAAAGTATGGATAGGTGTGGAAGGTAGTATTGGGCCTGTACTTCTAAAAGCACATGATCCATACTCGAATTAGTGAGTCTTGGAGAATCTAGGAAGCGTGTGGGATGAGGATTCTTGGATATGTTTGGATCTCCTGCATGTTGTTTTTGGTATGGTATTGAGCACTTAGGAATGGGGTTTAGGTTCTGTTTTCGGCTCGGGTGTAGGTACTGAGTCGATCAATGCACATATGCGGGGGTTCATCTCATCGGAGATTACTCGTGGTATTTTGGAATGGACCCCGATGGTCTTTGGTTCAGTCAATGAAGGGATTTTGGAGCTCTTGTATGGTCATCTCATCTTGAGGCCTTCGGGCCGAGGTTGTAGTAGGTTAGCTAGGGGGCTCATGTGGAGCCCAAAGCTTGTGGATCCCTACAATCCTTCGGGAAGGAGGATCCTATTGTTAGTACTTGTTATTAGGACGGAGGGGTGTTTTACACCATGTCCTCAGGATGATCGGGGTAACTCAAGAGGAGAAGGTTAGGATTCGTTCAAATGCTTTTGTGGGTATGTTATCTTCTGTTTTCTTCTGGGTTGTTATCAGGAATTTGTATTGCGTTGGAATTTTGCTTAGGTTTGGGTAAGAAATATATCGGGTGATTTTATGCTATTGTCTGGGTTATATTATCAAGGATTGTGATATGCCATTATGCATGCCGAGAGTCTTCAATGAATCTTTAGAAGGTCGTATCTTGTTGATCAGGTTTCAGAGTGTTCATTTGTTGATCCAGATTTTTGTCGAGATCAATTCAGGGGTATTGTTTGGAGGATCTTTGGTCAGGGTTAGCGGGTTAGTTCTCTAGTGAAGTCAGGGTTTAGTGGTTTTACCATCTGATTTGGTATGATCGACGGTTGTCTATGGAAGAACTTTTGGGTTCAAACACTACCTTTGCTAGGAGAGGAGTGGTAGTAGGAAGATGGAGGTGTCAGTTGCATGAGTTGTTTGGTTATTGGAAATGTTATGGGAGTTTCAGATGTGCATGGTTTGTAGACGGTTAGAATTTAATGATTCTTTGAGAATGGAAGTTGGGGTGAAGATTCGTTAGTTCAGGGCAAGGGTTATGGTTTTTAGTCGCCATCATAAGAACTCAAGGAATTGGTAAGGTATCATGGGAAGTGATTTGGATTATCAGATTGGTTAAGATTTCCAGAGTATTATTCAGGATTTCAGAAGTTGGGCGATCATTGAATTTAGCTCATAATGGAACGCTAATATTGATTAGCGTAGGTCATAGGCGGTTCATGTTATATGAGGTTGATGGGATGGGAAGCCATCGAATATAAGAGATGAGAGAACTTCATCGAATCCAAGTGGGGGAGAATCGATCAGGCTTTCCGGAAGTTAGGAAGGGTGTGGAACTAGGGCAAGTTTCACATCCTGGCTAGGGGGAGAGATGACCCAAGTGGATGTTTAGATTGAGGTTGTGTAAGTGGGAGTTTGGGAAACTTCCAACCCCTGTTCGGCGTCTTCTTTGTTATGCATAGCAGGCTTGTGATTGAGTCAAGGTTGAGGGATTTGAATTTGAAGTATGACCCAAACACTTGATTAGATGCAGGTTTTGGCTTAGGATGTGTGGGGTTGTGATGGTTAGGGTGTGGTAAGGTCATGGGTGGTAGCCATGGTTGGTTGGGAGTGTTGTAAGACTGTGATGGGATCGTAGCATTCACCAGTTCGAGGTAGACTATAGTTGGAGGTGGTCATGAGCGTGAAGGGGGGAATTAGTTCGTTCCTTGGTCACGCCGGTCAGGATTGTCAAGTAATATTTCTTTTTTTTAGGTTGAGGACCATTAGGGTTTGAGGCAGAGTCGGTCTCGTGTAGCTCTCGATTAGTGGGACCCTTGGGCGAGGTCGCTCCGTGGTATAGTTAGATGGAACCCATGGGCGAGGCCCGTGTGATTATGGCAATACAGGTGGGACCTTGTAGAGACCGTTGGGTTAAGATTTTGGATCCTGAGTTGCAGGATTAAGCGGGTGGTCAGTGTGTGACGCAACAAGGTTATAGGTTGGGTAGTCTTATTATTTGCACTCTTGGGAACTTGGTGGTTGGACCAGGTTCGAGACTGGTAGTCTCAGCAATGGTTTTGGAACCTTTATATCCTGTTCTAGTGAGGGTTTCTCGTGAATCAAAAGGTTTTGGGTGACATGCTAGTGCAGATCCATGGATCCCGGGTTATGAGTTGAGTATCAGGTTGGTTTTTGGGTGAGATCTCGAGGTGGGAATCACGAGTGTTTATGTGTAAGATTTTCTTTTCAATGGGATAAGAATTAAGGTATCTCTATGTCGAGGGCATAAATCGAAGGGTTCAGGGGTAAGAAGTGGATTTAGTTTTGATGATAAATCAAGCCCTTGTGATTGTGTCTTGGATCGGTTCTATTTGTGAAGGGCATCAAGATAAGTCAAGGCGGTATTATTGATTTGGAACTCGCATGTGGATTCGCTTGTTATTCATAGAATTGTTAGGTCACTTGCAGTTTGGGTTAAATAATCTCAGAGTAAATGATTTGACCCTATTGCACAGCTCTTGTGTGAGTCTAACGGTTACAGGGATGAGTCTTCTAACCGAAGGATTATATAAGCCTTCTGTCAAGTATAAGTGTTCTACAACAATAATTGGTCTGTGATTTTGTTTTCTAGTAGGAACCTCAAGTTATTAGAAGTTGAGTAGCCAGTTCGGAGATAACTGGAATGGATTTAGCAATGGTTCAGTATGGGTGGTCTTTCAGGGAGTCAGACCACCTTGAGACTTCAGATTTCAGGTTGAGTAGATGTGGTTATTTTTCCAAGGGATTATTTTCATGTGGAGAAAGGATTCATTCACCTTCGGGTTGGAGAGCCCAACTAGGGTTGGTTTCGGTTGCCTTGGGAAGGTTGTGGTATGCTCGGGGTTGTGTTCGTGTTGCTCAGGTTGTCTGGCATGTCGGGGATGGTAATGAATGATTTCGAGGACGAAATCTAATTTAAGTGTGGGAGAGTTGTAACACCCTGTTTCAGATCGATTCCCATTTTAGGGTAGAGATCAAAGATTGGGTATTAGTAGATTTAGGACCCTTGAAAATTTGAGATTTGGACTAATTTGATGGTAGATGATGTAATTTGGATGATTCGGGTATTCGGTTTGTGTTTTGGAGCCAAAGGGTATTTTGGTAATATGTCAGCATGGGCTTTTATGGAAATTAGATGTTTGTTCGGGAAATTGCAAGGCATGTATGAGTTGATTAAAGCGTAGAGCTTTTGGTTAACTTTTCATGGATATAAGTATCGTCATAATCGGATTTATAACCAAGAAGTTATGGCCTTCGAAGTGCTTTAGGGTTTAAGAGGAAACCCTAGTACGCGGGGCATACTGGTGCGAAGAGTAGTACACGAGGTGTAATTTGGCATACGCTTAGCGTAATGCGGAGGAAGAATCGGGAGTGCGAGGCCTCGTACGTTGGGCGTACGAGGAGTACGCGGGGCGTACGAGGTATATATGAAAACCCTAATTTATGATCTTGTACCCTATATAAGCACTATAATACTTTAGTGTTAGCCTCTCTACTAGCCTCCAAGCCTCCAAACCCCTAGAAATCGTGACTTAGCCTCGATGGTGGTGTTTTTGAGCTCAATGTGTGCATCCTGGTGTGTTTTGGTTCATATTCAAGAAGATGGAGTTTGATGCAAGGTTGTTGATCAAGGAAGAGCTTGTGGATCCTGATTCTCTACTTTATTCCCAACTTGTTTGAGGTAAAAAGCTATAAACTTGTTCATGTATGGATTAGATCTATTATATATGAGTTTTGGTGTCTTTTTGCCACAAGAATTAGATCTAGTGGTTTGATACCACTCCAGGAGCTATGAGTTGCCACTCTTGGTGTTTCTGAGGTTCTAGATTCATAAAGTTGTCTCCTTTAGGGTTTAAAATCCCCCATGCATGAGATTGTATCCATTTGGTGAACGTATAATGTTATATCTTGAAGTTGGGTTCTTTTGGGGCATGCAAAGTCACCAAGTCAGTGACTTTATGGTTCTAGACACTTATTAGTACTCAGATCTGTGGTTTGGACTTCTGAACTTAAGCATTAAGAGCTTAATGAAGATTTTGGCTTAATAGATGAGTACGTTGGGCGTACAAGTCTGTATGTGCAACGTACAAGCCAAATAGCGTGTACGCTTAGCGTACAACTGAGTATGCCCCGCGTACTCAGTCAGGTGGGATTTTGCATATTGGTCTTCAAGTTTGGGCTTTCTTTTGGGCTTGGGTGTTTGAGTTCTTAATGGGCCATCTGAGTAAAAGCGTTTTGGACTAGGAAAAATGGTTGGGCTTTAGGGTAAGGCCCGTGTAAGGGGTTTGGGCCTAATTTGGAAAATTAGGCCATATTTGGGCCTTTGTTAACTAATAGGATTTTGGGCCTTTTAGATTGTGAGTTTGGGCCTTAGTCTTGGACCAAGCAGGGTTTGGGGTAAAATGGTCTTTTTACCCCAAGTATGGATTTATGGCTATGGATTGGAACCCAAATATTAATTGGGTGTTGTTTTGATATTGATAGTCGGGGGATCTGTTAGCCAGTAGCCAGGGATTATCTGTGTGATTCGGCAGTGCGAGGTGAGTTTCCTCACTGGGTTTAGTGGGTCGAAGGCACCAATGCCGCCCCATGGTTTATATGTTAGGATGATGCCTGACCGATATCAGGCGGGGCCTGATGATTAAATTGTATGCTAGTCATTAGTATCTGTTTTAATGCTTACCGGGCGAGGCCCGATGTCGAGCGGGGCTCAATAACTATATGGTATGCTATAGTCTTTCTTATTATTTCATGTTCTAGTAAGGTTATATGTTTATATGATTATATTGTTATATGATTATGCGTGTATCGGGCGGGGCCCAATGTCATGCGGGGCCTGGTGATTGACAGATCTGTAATCCGAGCGGGGCCCGAGGCCGAGTGGGACTCGAGACCGGGCGAGGCCCGATGGAGGGCGGGGGCCGAGTATGTAATTTATGTATGTGTGGTATGCAGTATATTGGGGAACTCACTAAGCTTTGTGCTTACAGTTTTTAGTTTATGTTTCAGGTACTTCGGTTTTCAAATGGAAGAGCTCGGTATGATTGCAGAGTACACACTATATGTTTCCGCATTCTGTTATTTACTCTAATTTGATGATGTTTTGATAAATTCAGATTACCTTGGTTTTATGGAAATGATATGTATTAACGATTTATTAATCTAAAAACGAAAATGTTATGTCTTTATGAGTGGGACGTTACAAATACCATAAGGCCCAAAAGTCCAAAGCCCATTGTTGAGTATGCAGGGTGTACTCAGCTCGTACGCTTAGCGTACATGCTCGGGGGCTAGTACACGCAGCGTGCCAGGTTGTACGTCCAACGTACTCCTCAGTTAGCCAACACTCATCATTAAGCTCTTATTCGGTTAAGACTTCAACCCAACTCTCATATCCGACTTCCTTAAGGTGACTTATCATGTAAAGTTGGCAACTTTACGTGCATACAAGGCTTAATGAGGCTCTAAAGCTCAAAAGAGCTTAATAAAAGGTCTTAACACATGCATGAGTCCATAAACACCTCAAAGCTTGCATTTTTATGGAAAAAGGGACCAAAAGAACCCTAGATCTACCATCAATCACTTCTAGAGTGAATCAAGAGACTCAACAATCATTCCAAGGACTCAAAAAAGCACAAAATGGCACCAAAACTAGATCTAGCATCATAGATTAGCAAGATGGGAGCTTTTTACCTCACACGGATAACAAATGATGAACTAATCACAGATCCTTAATCTCCAGGCACAACTCCAAATGGTTCACTACTTCTTCTTCTTCACAAAGCACCAACAATCACATTTTATGGCTCAAATCTCTCAAGAAATCACTAGGGTTTTGATTTTTAGACAGGGGAAGGTAGAGGCTAGCTAAACATGACCAAAAGTGGCTATCACAAGGTTTAAATAGGGTGCAAACCCTAAAAATTAGGGTTTCATTAACCTTCACATACGCCCAGCGTACGTGGATTGAACCCCCGATCCAACATGCACTAGTACGCCCAACATACAAGGAGTACGGCCATTAAACTCCAACTTTCCTGAAGTTGGCAAATATACCCCCTGGGGACCAATTCTGCAAAACATTACACACTAAGGGTCTAAACTGAAAAGTACAGAGACAAAATAGATGAAGTTTTGAGCGATTGAAGTAAAGTTGACCATCTTAATCATTGTGGAAGGATGAGGAAGACAGAAATGGAGGAATCGAGGTTGAAAAAACATCAAGCGGTGATTCTAGACACGTGGTTTAAAGGGAGAAAGACAACTTGTTTCTAGACACATGGTTTGAAGGTAGCAAGACAACACATCAGCTGAATAGAAGCCAGGTTTGAAACCAGCTGGCCAAATAAAACTGGTTTGGCTTGGCTTAAAACTTGACACTCTAGCTAAGAGAGTTATGATTTAATTGTATGTATAATATAATAAAATATATAGTTTATTTATTTTGCTTAATAAAATAAATAAACCTTTTACTTATTTTATTTGTTTTAATTACAAAATAATATTTAATATGTGTAAATATTATTTATTTGATGTTTTATTGCTCTTTGTATAATCTTATAGGTCTGTATATTAATAACAATATAGTTTTTTTTTTGTATATAGATCCAACAATCTTGTTTTCTTCAATCTGAAGCAGATATAAGAACATAAAATCATAAGTGATGGTTAAAGTCCATATCTAAGCTAACATAAAATCATAAGTGATGGTTAAAGTCCATATCCAAGCTCATTTTCGATGTATTTTATTCCTTACTACCATGTGTATAATTATAATGTACTAACGATACACTAAATGTTGTAGGTTCTTAAAACACCAATGTACATACATGATCACATAATTTAGATCTCCATGAACACATATAAATATCGAATGCATACACATACATAACTAGAGAAATAGTAATGCACACACATACATAACTACTGCAACATAAAAGGGAACCGAATGATATTTTACTTTCATATGCATCATCTTCATACGCATATGTTCATATACATAGATACCGATAAAATCAAATGTTAATTCAGTTGTAAACAACTTTGTTCGATTTACTTTTTAGTTTGTTACTCAAATTTTCAAATGGAAAAAAATCAATTTACATTCGTTAATCAATATAAGACTTACATGCATATGATCCACTATATTATATACTAGTTGTGAGACTCATCTATTATATGGGTTAATTTTTTAAAAAAAAAAGGTTATATAAAAAGGTCTAAATATTTGAAAACTTTGAATTTATAATAAAATAAAAAAATAATGAATTATTATAATGAAAATGTTTTTTATCTTTTAAATTTAAATAAATAAACAAAAGAAACTAATAAACTTTAATTTGGGGATTTTGAAATTAAAAGGTAAGTTCATTAATGAAATTGATATCCATTTATTACTATCTTTATTGCAATTATTACATTAAAATATTATATAAATTTTTATAAAATATAAAAAATCATAAAATGACATGTGGAAATAAATTATTTAAAATAATCATAAAATGACATTTTACAAATTAAATGAAAGTGTGACAAATGACAAAAAAAACTTTCATTTATTAGAATAGATGTCTTGTTCTTTCATCAAACTCAAAAGTAAAACCCAACCATTTTCTTACATTTAATTACAACCATTTTGAAAAGAAGAGGCTTACATTCACTTTTGCTATTATTTATCACTATATTATATACTAGTTGTGGCCAAAGTTCTAAATTAAAAAATTAGTATATTTTTTGTAAGTTCCCTATAAATAGGGACTGAGGCTTGAAGTAGAGAGAGGACAGCGAAACACGAAATCTCTCTTCAGCTTATTCTGTAATCAGTCTTAATCAATATGAGATCTGATTATTATTTACTTTTCGTGTTCATCATATTTCATTGTTCAAATCTATATTTTCTTTTCTAAATTCTCGATAACAATTCTCATCAATTGGTATCAAAGCAGGATTCAAACTGCTTAGATCTGACTTTCGTATAAGAATCATTTGCTTTTTGAGTTGCAAAATTTACTCAAAATTTTCCGCGCATTTTTGGTTTTGAAAATCACTTTTGATCTTCAGATTTGAATCGATTCTGTATTTGAATTGTTAAGTTGAGTAATCGATTAGTGATTTTTGATCAATTCATTTGATCGAATTCTAAAATTCATCAAGTTTTCAAGTTTTCAGATATTTTATGTGTTCATCAATGGCGAACTTCAACATGAATACAATGACTTCTTTCTCTCACTTGCTTGGTTCCTCAACCAAAATTCCGATGTTGATTCCAGAATACTATGATCAGTGGGCTGATAGAATGGAAGATTACTTAAATGGAATTGATGAAGAACTTTGGAATTGTATCGATGGAACAGTACAAGCTCCTGCTAATGTTCAACAACTTGGATCATCCACTGCATCTCCTGATGTTGAAGAACAACGAAAACGACTGAAGAATAATGAAAAGAGGTGCATGAGGGAACTAAGAGGTGCTCTACCTCCTGTAGTTTACAATTACATTCGTAGTTGTAAAACGGCCAAAGACATCTGGAATACTTTAAAAGAAAAGTATCAAGGGAGCGAAAAGATGAAGATCAATTCTGTGAAGCAATGTCTGGTTGAACTGAAGGAATTCAGACAAAAGGATGCAGAAACTCTCGAAAGTTACTATGATCGTCTGAATGAGCTTATGTTTTGATGCAATAGGTATGGTATCACTAGATCTATCATGGAATTCAATTTAACTTTCATTATGGGACTTCGCAAGGAATGGCGAAGTGTGAGCATGATGATTAAGAATCAACAAAGTTTTGATACAACTAAATTGAATGATCTCTATAATCAACTGAAAACACATGAATGTGAGGTCTCAGAAATGTATGAAGAATCAAAACTAGCTATTGGTGGTCCTTTGGCTCTTGTTTCAAAGGTATCAGAAACTGATGAAAAAGATGGTTCAGATGAAGAAGGATTTTTGATAAACTCCGATGATGAAGCTGTAGCATTCTATTCAAACAACAGAGTTAAAAAGTTTTTCAAAAAGCCTTTTAATCCAAAAGGAAAGAATAGTGATGCGAAAAATGTTGTTACAAGAACTGGAGGGGGGAGAGGAAGAAAATGGAGAAAATTGATGAAAAACAGAAAAATGCGAAGGAAGAGAAAAAGTTGAAAGGTGATTCAGGAATCTACTGTCATTATTGCAATGGTGCAAATCATTTCGCAGCTGATTGCATGTTGCGAAAGAAAGAAGAGAAGAAAGAAAAAGTTAAAGATGAAGCATACTACTCCGAAAAGATTGAATAATTACGTGCTAAGACCAAAGGAATGTCATTAGTTGCTAAGGGGGAAGCTGCTGAAGAAGAAAGTGGAACTTATCAGATCTGGTCTTCAGGATCTGATGATGAGGAAATGAGGCATCCCACACATGGAGCAATGTTCGCAAGTTTTGAGGATTGCGAAGAGAACATTTCAGGGAGATGTTTTGTGTCTAAATCCACTGACAAGTCACCCATGACAACCAAGGTACGTGTAATTCTTGAATCTTTTAATATTCCTTTATCTGCTTATGATGCTGAAATTGTTTCATTTGATGATATTGTGACTTATTTTGATTCTGTTATTGTGTCTGCTAGTAATGAAGCTAACAAATTAAATGTACAACTTAGTGAGACACGAAGAGATTTAGAAATAAAGAAGAGCAGAGTTGAAAAATTGGAAATGCAAGTCAAAAATATAGATTGTGATAGGAATAATCTTACTAACGATATTAGGTTATTACTAGCACAAAGAAACATATATTGTAATTCTGCAAAACGACTGTATGCAAATTAACAGCTTTACATCATTCTTCTGATATTAGCAAAGAACAACATAGGAAACTTTTACCTTTTCTTGAGTATGAACGTGAAAAAGTTGATGTTGTTTCTTATGATTGCGAAAGCACAATTGCTCAATTTGACAAAATACCTGATAATAGATATTCTTATGGTATTGTCAAAATTGATGAATTTCTGAATGTTGATGAGTTGGTTAACATTGTCAATGAAAGTTTGACAAAGAGTGAACAAGTGAAAATCATAAAGAAAACTGAAAATTCAACTCTTGCCTCACAATTCAATTATGTTGATATCGATGAAAATTCTGATAATGGGAGTGAAATCAGTGAGATAGAAGAGGAAGAAGAGGTTGATTGTTCTCAATTGTCAATCATTAATATCACATCTAAGATCAAAGGTAAAGAAATAATAGTTGATTCAATAGTAGAGGATAAAATTGATAAACCTTCAACTTCGCAACCTTGTAAATTTGATAATGTGGAAGTTGAAAGCTGGAAATCTGATGACACAGATGTAAATAAAGAAGAAAAGAAAGTTTCAACAGAAACACCTCAAAAGGTTGTGGTTGATCAAGTGTTTGAAGATACAAAAGAATTTGACAAAATTTTAAATGATAAAGGCGCACATTATTTGGAAACTAACACTGTGGTATTTCCAAATTTTGTATGTACTGATAAAACCATTTTTCCAAATCAAGTTTTTGTTACTACTGGAAATCCTGAGAAAGTTCATCCTGAGTTTAATAAAATGATTGAAAAAGATAATCAAAAGTCCGCAAGTGAAGGTTTTTTCGCAAATCAAAGCACAGAAGAAAACAATTTAACCCAAAATTCTTATGTGTTTCAAAAACAAAAATCAACACAAAAATGGGTGGTTAAAGGTGAAAAATCAAACAAAATTTTTGAAAAAGATGAAAACCCAAAGGTTGAAGTGAAACTAAATTCTCATGAATTCAAATTGATGGTTGGAAATTATTCAACAGAAAATAATGTTTCAAAAAGAAAAGCAAGAAAAGCAATATTCTGGCAAGTTGTGTCTAATGAAAAATCAAGAGATGAAAAAGAACAAATTTCAAAAACATCATCAAAATTTCAAAATAAAAACACAAAAACATATTCAAGTTATCATAAACAAATAAACTCTGTTGACAAGGTTCCATATATTCGCAAATATGACAACAATCGAAAATTTGAGAATTCGCAAAAATTTGCAAATAATCAAAAGTTTCAAAATGTTGGCAAATTCACGAATACTTCATCAAGTTTGAAGAACTCAACTCAAGCCAAAATGAAATTTCACCAAAACAACCAAATTTTCCAAATCCTTCGATATCAAAACCAACCAAAGTTTCATACACAAAAGGAAAATCTGATATAAGTACGATCAATCATTGGTTTGAAGGAAAAGGAAAGAAATATCAAAGTGGGAAGTTTTCAGAAGAACAAATCAAAAGTGCATTTGATAAGTTCACAAATAATTCTTCAATTGCTAGTACATCATCTCATACTTCGCAAGTTCCAGTTCAAAAATGGAAACCAGTTATCAAAAATGCGAATGTTGTGAAGGATAAGATTACAATCAATGAAAATCCAAAATTATTGAATGATTATATTTCGATATCTAGAACTGATGATGTTGATATAATGAATTCTGTTACAAACAAAGTGAAAATATGGTTTTTAAATTCCAAAACTTTGTTTCATTCTACTAATGATGGACCCAATAAGTCTTGGGTTCCCAAAATTTTCCAATAAATGCAGGTGATATGTGACGAGCAATATGATATGAAATGGTACATTGATAGTGGTTGCTCTCGTCATATGACTGGTAGAAAGGAAAATTTGCGAGATTACAAAAGCTTGGAAAATGCTGGAGTAGTCAAATTTGGAAATAATCACAAGTGTAAAGTGAAAGGATATGGGAAAGTCACAAATGGAAACTTCACAGTAAACAGAGTTGCATATGTTGAAGGACTTCAACATAATTTGATAAGTGTATCACAACTTGTTGTGGGTACTGGAAATCAAGTTGTATTTAATGAAGAAGGAAGTATCATTTCAAATGAAAAGACAAATGAAATACTTCTCAAATCCAAAAGGTATGGTGATATGTTTACACTGGACATCAAACCGATTGTGGGAAAACCAGCTGTGTGTTTATTATCAAAAGCATCCAATGATCTCAGCTGGCTTTGGCATAGAAGATTGTCACATTTGAACTTTCGAAATATAAATAAACTTGTAACTGAAGATTTAGTTCGAGGGTTACCAGTACTAAAATTTGACAATGATTCTTTGTGTGCAGCTTGCGAACAAGGAAAACAACATCGAAAGGGTCATTCGATTGTGATAGATTCAAAAATAGTTGATCCATTGGAACTTCTTCACATTGATCTATGTGGACCATCAAATGTTGCAACAATAAACAAAAAGCGGTATATTTTAGTTGTTGTAGATGATTTTTCAAGATTTACGTGGGTGTTTTTTCTCAGGTTGAAATCTGAAGTTGCTCAGACGATGATTGATTTTATCAAAAAGATTGAAGTTAGTCTGAAGAAGAATGTACGAAAAATTAAAAGTGATAATGGTTCTGAGTTTAAAAATCAAACTCTTGACGTTTTTCTCACAAGCAAAGGCATTTCGCATAATTTTTCATCACCATATACGCCACAACAAAATGGTGTAGTTGAAAGAAGAAATCGATCTCTATGCGAAGCTGCCAGAACCATGTTAACATATGCGAATCTTCCTCAATATCTTTGGGCAGAAACTGTGTCCACAGCATGTTTTACTCAGAATCGATCATACATTCATCGAAGATTTAATGTTACTCCATATGAAATCATAAATAATCGGAAACCTAATGTAAAATTCTTTCATGTTTTTGGTTACAGGTGCTTTATCATGAATCTCAAAGATAATTTGTCCAAGTTTCAAGCTAAAGCTGATGAAGGCGTCTTCTTAGGATATTCGCAGAATTCAGTTGCATACAGAGTGCTAAATAAACGAACAAGAAAAATTGAAGAAACTTTCAATTTAACATTTGATGATTATTATCTTAAACAAATTGATAGTAAATTCGATAATAAACCAATACTTGTGGATTCAAATACTTCAATTGATAATTCTGAAATCAATGATTTTGATTATGATTTAATTTTTGGAATTCCTGACAGGGCAATTGATGCAGAAAATAATGCTCCCGATAATCAAACATCAGAATCCTCAAAACATACTAAAGAATCAACGATAACTTGTGAAAGCACACCAGATGTTTGTAGGGAGGAAGAACATCAAGTTGAGGGGGAGCATTCGCAAAATCAACAAGAACATCAAGTTGAGGGGGAGCATTCGCAAAATCAACAAGAACATCAAGTTGAGGGGGAGCATTCGCAAAATCAACAAGAATATCATTTTGAGGGGGATTATCAAGATGCAGATCATGTTGAGGGGGAGCATGATGAAACAGAGACAATTAATCTTGATACAAATGAAGAATTTCATGCAGTTAATGATAACTTTTCTGTTGCAGGATCTGAAAGTGAAGATATGTATGAAGATGCACCATTAGCATTTGATCCAAATTTTCCACCACTTGAGAAATGGACAAGAAATCATCCAAAAGAACAGGTAATTGGTAATCCACAAGAAGGTGTGTTGACTAGAGCTCAAATTCGTGCGAAAAATGAGGTACTGAATGAAAACCAAAAACTTTGTATGTTTAATGTTTTTATTTCGAAAATAGAGCCAAAAACTGTAAAGAATGCTATGGAACACTCAGATTGGGTTGTTGCTATGCAATCTGAATTGGCAGAATTTGAACGAAACAAGGTTTGGAGATTAGTTTCTAAACCCTCTGATGTTTCAATTGTTGGATTAAAATGGATTTTTAAAAACAAACAAAGATGGCAATATTATTCGAAATAAAGCAAGACTAATGGTTAAAGGTTATTCACAACAAGAAGGCATTGACTATGAAGAAACATTTGCACCTGTTGCAAGACTTGAAGCAGTTCGCATATTTTTAGCCTATGCAGCTCACAAAGACTTTGATGTTTATCAAATGGATGTTAAATGTGCATTCTTAAATGGAAAACTCGAAGAAACAGTGTATGTTGAACAACCACTAGGATTTGTAAACAATGAGCATCCTGATCATGTGTATGTCCTTGACAAAGCTGTATATGGGTTAAAACAAGCACCAAGGGCCTGGTACGCAACACTTACAAATTTTTTAAAACAATCTAAATTTAAACAAGGATCAGTTGACCCCACATTATTTCGCAAGAAAGTTGTGTGTCATCTAATGCTTGTTCAAATTTATGTTGATGATATTATCTTTGGTTCAACTGATCCAGCATTGTCAATTGAATTTGAAAATTTAATGAAAAGTCAGTTTGAAATGAGCATGATGAGAAAAATTAATAATTTTCTTGGGTTAAATATAAGACAAAACAGGGATGGAATCTTAATCAATCAAGAAAAATATACGAAGAACTTGCTTGAAAAGTTTGGAATGTTGAATAGTACAAAGCTCAGAGTACCTATGGCAGTAGGAACAAGACTAACTCCTTCGTTAGATGCTCCTGCTGTTGATCTGACACTGTATCGTAGCATGATAGGGTCTTTATTGTATTTAACTGCAAGTAGACCTAATATTATGTTTTTGTTTGTTGTTGTGCTAGATACCAAGCTAATCCAAGAGAACCTCATTTGACTGCAGTGAAAAATATTTTTCGATATCTAAAGGGAACCGTTTCTTTAGGACTTTGGTATCCTGCAAAAACAGGATTTTTCATTCAAGCTTTTTCAGATTCCGATCTAGGAGGATGTACTTTGGATAGAAAAAGTATGACTAGTGGATGTCAACTATTGGATGGAAAGTTAGTGAGTTGGCAATCAAAGAAACAGACTTGTGTGGCTATATCAACTGCTGAGGCAGAATACATATCTACGGCTGCCTGCACTTCGCAAATTATTTGGATTCAGAGTCAACTTCATGATTATGCAATAAACATGAAAAAGATTCCTTTGTATTGTGATTCACAAAGTGCAATTCGCATTTGTCATAATCCAGTGCAACATTCAAAGACAAAACACATTGCTCTTCGATATCATTTTATTAAAGATCATGTGGAATGTGGGAATATTGAAATTCATTTTGTCAAAACAACTGAACAACTTGCTGATATTTTTACAAAACCTCTTGATGAAAAATCATTTGTTCGAATTTTAGCAGGTTTGGGGATGATTAATGCGAATTCAATTTCATCAACACAAGAATAACAGTTTTGTTCAGCAGATAAGCGTCAACATCATTCAGAGGTTACTGTTCATTCAGAGGCTTCGCATGGCTTCGCAACCACATCTTTTCGCATTTGAGCTCATAATCACTACGGTAAGGTTTACGCATAATTTTTTTTTTTTTAATTTTGAAAAATCAAAAATCCAAAAAGATTTTATTTTTGTTCTTTAATTTTGAAAAATCAAAAATACAAAAAGATTTTATTTTGTTTGTTTTTTTTTAATTTTGAAAAATTCAAAAATCACAAAAATATTTTTGTTTTCTTTGTTCTTTAACCTGTGTGTGTTGAGAATTTAATACAGGGCTAAAATGCGAAGAGGTCATATATTTGTGTTTCTGTGGGAAGGTATTAAATTTCTTTTACAAACTAGTTAGGATGTCCCTAGAAGCATGCTGTTGTATGTAGACCAAAAGCCTCAACATGACTCTATGTGTGACAAGAAAGCCTTAATGAAATTCTCTCAAGAAAATTTCTTCCCAAAAAGGCTTATATTCGCATAAGTCAAAATGAGCTACCTTACTCTTCTCAAATGAGCTAAGAGTTTTCTGTCTTGGTCATTATAACAGAGGTACACTTCGTTTCTTATCCAATCTTTTTAAACCAAACAGTTCTTACACTCCAAAAAAAATTTCGAAGAGATTTGTCCTTGAGGTCTTTGATCAAACCAATCATAACCTAGACAAATCACAACTCTGTGTTTAAGATCTAACATCATGAGTCCGTGATGAAAGTGAAACTCAAAAATCATACACCTTAAGGAATTGACGGGGAACTTTGTTCCAGATTTTTACGAAACCTTTGTTTCAGTATCAAAAATTTCGAAACTTCAAATCATATTCAATTCACATGTGTGGTCTTGATCAAATATTTACAACCAAGAATATTTGTTACCCAACAAGATCCAAAACAAATTTTCTTTTGAATATGATTTCAGTGTAAGTTTCATTCGCAAATTCTTGTCATGATAAATATTTTCACAAGCCAACTTGTCACTGACTATACTGGTTAAACAAGTAATTTCATTTACAATTTCTCACCTTATGTTAAGGCTGATATGTAATGAAATTTCAAACCAACCCAAAATGACTTTAAAGAAGCCCTTTGATACTTCTTTACAAGTATTCGATTGTAATTCACGGGAAACTACACAAGCTGTTGATTATCTTTCTTGATGATTAACGAAGCAATCTTTGCCTGGGGTTTTACTGCATTCATGTCAAATTAACTTTTTGACATCACAACATTCCAAAGTTTCTTGATTCTTATCCTATTCCGTTGGCACAATGCACACACGAAATCCTTGAGGTTCTGAGTAAAACCAACTCAGACTGATGATTTCGCAAGTCTGGCATATGACTTCACTTTAAATCCCAAAAGTGAAAGAGCCTTGCTTCCATGCAAAGGGTTTTACCGGTTCGGATTCTATAACGGATACTTGACAGGCTGTATACTCAAAATGGTTGGTATTCTATCCGGTTTTCGAGGTGCCACATCGGATAACATTAAATGTATCCCGCTTTAATTTCAAATCAATTTTGAGTAACCTATAAAAGGGGGATCAAGAACACTATGTACGGTTACGCAAACAAGAAATCTCACAAAACTTCAAAGCTTACACCTTGATCCAAACTTCAAATTTCTTTCAAACCCTAACAATGGTAGCCACAAATTCCAACACTGATGAGGTTCTTTCTCAATCACTAATGAAGATTCAAAGCACCAATTACCAAGTTGATCCCACCGTTTCTGCGTATCCAGAAGACCTGAATATGCTTATTATGGCTTTGAAATGATCCCCGTTATCAACTGTCATGTTCAGATCATTCCCCGTTCCAATGGTGTGGTTATCTCGTGCTGCTTCCACGGCTTCATACAATCACACGGTGGATGTGATTACTTTTAATCTTATCAACAACAAAAGGGTTAAACTGTCAAAGAATTTGTTCGTGGAGTTCTTGCAGATTCCAAACAACCCTCCCTTTGTTAAACCTGTAAACTCCCAGATCATTCATATGTTTAATGAGATGGGACATCAACCAGAGTTGGAGAAGATCAGTGACTTTAGGAAGTCGGGATTGCCATGCATCTGGAATTTTCTTTTTGGCATTTTTCTACGGTGCCTTACCGGAAGATTAGTCGGCTTGGATAGAGGAAGAGTCGAAGTCTATGCCATGGTAATGGGTATCTACTATGACATCAATGTCGATTACGCAACTCAGCTGTGGAGAGAATTTGTGAAAAGCCTGGAAAACACAAATTCGGAGAAGGGGATATCTTGTGCAAGATACTGGAGTTTAATTCTGGAGAAAGTCTACGAGAAAGAAGCTATTCCAATAATGCAAGATGTAGAAGTTGCTGAATTTTCCTTCTACCAATTTCCCAAAGTTGTTGAAGATGATGAAGCCATTTTTACGCGTGTGGCTCGTATTCCAGATGCGATGCTTCGCAAAGTTTCTCCCACACACAAAGTTTTGGTGAGATATTTGCGAAACATCGATACAGCTGATCAGACCGGCGTGTTACCAGATGTTGCTACACCATCGAAGAAGAAGAAGGTGAACAAGAAAAGTACGAAGGGTTCACCAATTGTACAAGATGAAGTTGTTCCAACCGAGGAAACTTTGTCCAAATCGAAGAAGGAAATTTTACCTTCCAAGTTTGGGGTTCTAAAACAAATTCGCAAAGCAGAAGTGAGTAGTAAAGGAGTTACTATTCGCAGTATTCCTACACCAGTGTCTCCAGGAAAGAAACGCCAACGGGCTGAAGATGTTGCGAAAAACATGCAACGCAAGCTGGTTAAGAGGAGAAAGATGGTGATTCGCAATGAATCATCAGATGAAGAAGTTGTCCCAGAAACTCCACCTGTCACAACTATGGTAAATGTCTCTTTACCAATACTTTCAACTTCGCAAATTTCCACTACTATTTCACAAAACCAACCACTCGAAATAGTTCTTACCAAATCAGTTACTGAGGAGGTACCTATTTCAGATATGGTTGTCAACGTATCTGATACGGGGGCACCTATCCCGAGTGTTGCATCCACAATACAAACATCCTTACCTATTACCACATTATCCACCACTTCATCCATTTTTGATCATGCCCTTCAAAACCCATTTACCACACTTTTTCCATCCCAATCACCTGAAAATCCTCCACCTTCGCAACAAATGTCTGATCCTGAAGTCGAAGGAGGTGCTTTGGGAGGAATTCTAGATGACATTCCTTTTGATTCAGACGAAGAAGACATTCCTGATCATATGCTGATGACAGGAAAGCAGTTTAAAATACTGAATCAAAAGTTAAAGGCTATTATCCAATCGCAAGCCGATTCTGGGAGAATGTCTTCGATATCAGCAATGGAGGTTGATGTCATGATTAAAGGTGCTGAGAAAAGAATCATGGAGAAAGTAGATCAAACCGATAAAAATAACGAACTCAGAGTGAAAGCACAAGGGAACAATTTTACGTCTGCAGTTCAAGATCTTAAAGCTGTTACAAAAGAACGACACATTCTTTTTGTACAAGACGTCAAGAAAGTTCGTGAGGATGTCAACTTCAAAATTCAGGAATTGAAGTCTGAACTTGCGAAGGATCTTCAAGATGTGCATACGAGACAAGAAGATCTTCAAAAGCAAATTGTGGAAATTTCTTCTCAACTCCACAAACTCAATAATATTCCTGTTGTTGAAGATCAGAAAGCTGCCACAATGGAGAAGTTTGATCACTTGATCAAATTGGTCACTGAGCTTCAATCAGCCGTTTCGCATTCTTCCTCATCGCAAATTATTACTCCTGAATTCTTGTCTCTAAAGATTAATACTTTAGAACAAGCTATTCAAAAAGCTCTTGCTCCGCTTACAAATTTCACTTCTTTACTTCCGAAGAGTGCTCCACCTGTTTTCACAGGGGTGCAAGGGGGAGAGAAAAGTCGAAGCAAAGAAGACGAGGCTAAAACAGTGGGAAAAGTGATTTCGACTCAACTGGTAGCTACTCTTCCTATTCCTACAAAACCGATTTCTTCTACAACAATCACTACAAAAACAATTTCCAAGGGAATTGTTATTGGAGAAAACGAAGGAGGTTCAAGCTCAAAACCTCAGAAAGATGTAACAGGAAAAGGAAAAGGCATCTTGTATGAAAAGTCGAAGGAGGAGTTAAAAGCTGATGCTGAGGCTGAATTGGAGAGGATGAGACAAGTTCAGAGCATCATGAGACAAAGGGCAAGTGATCCTCCCTCCATGAACAAAGGAGATCCTGCGAAACTTTACTCTTACGAAACTATAGAGTCGAAAGTTGTAGGAAGGGAGATGTATGAGTTCGAGAAGAAGCCTAAAAGAAGTTACGATATTGCGAACTCAGATCATTGTCAGTTGGACTTCCCAATTAACGAAATGTTGTTCATCACAGCTCAATACAAGATCAGTGAGAAATTTGATAATCCAGATGACTACACTCATATGAAAATCAGATTTCATGCTGTTCTTGGGAAGAATCCAGATGAAGTTTGGTCCCTGATGAAGATCAAGAAGGTGCTTACAATAAAGAAGGATGTTCTGTTTGAAGACATGCTTCAAAATTTTCGGTATTTTGTCATCAGAGCTGACAACAATCAATATGACTTCACAGTTGCTGATTTTCCGTTGATGAACTGCAACGATCTTATTCAAGTAGCTCTGATCCTGAAGCATATGGAAGAAAACAAACTCAAAGACTCTGAGACAGATGTGCTCAAAGTTGGATTCGCACACGTAAAGACATACATCGATAACTATTTCGATTGTCTTGCTCTTACTGATGAAGAATTAGCGAATGTGCTAGGAAGAGAAGTTAAAGTTCCTTGGGAGGATACTTTGACACAATCTGCTCTGTCGAAGTATGTTGTGGGTGAGATATGCCTGAAACCTTTTGGCATGGTATTTTCGGGAAGAGATACTAAAGGAAAACCGAAGAAGTTTCTATTCAAAGCTTCAGAGATTGAAAGATACAATTCTTCGCAATATACGCACTTCATTGTACGTATGAACAATTGCAAGAAAAATAACGAAGGAGATAAGAAAGACTTGAAGAAGGTGATCTCCTGGTATGGAGAAGTGCAAAGAACAATTCACTCTGCAATTCAAAAGCTTTTAAGTTGAATTGTATCGACTGTTTACAAAGGGGGAGAATGTAGATGTATATTGTAAAAAGTCGAATTGTGTGTATTGTAATGTTTCGCATTTTGTATGTTATTTTACTAAGTCATTTTATATGAGAAGTTAAAGTGTCTAGACTTAATATATTTTTTGTAAGTTCCCTATAAATAGGGACTGAGGCTTGAAGTAGAGAGAGGACAGCGAAACACGAAATCTCTCTTCAGCTTATTCTGTAATCAGTCTTAATCAATATGAGATCTGATTATTATTTACTTTTCGTGTTCATCATATTTCATTGTTCAAATCTATATTTTCTTTTCTAAATTCTCGATAACAATTCTCATCAGAACATTAATGAGTCATGCCGTTTTTCAAGAAGTGATAGTTTATATATATTAAAAAAGATAAATCATATAATTATTGAGTTATATCAAATATATTAAGTTTTTAAAGTGTTATATTAACACTTAATAAAAAAAACTAACAAAAACAAGAACTCAATTGTTTTAGGGCCGAATAAAAGAAAAAAAAACACATGCACCTCGAAAAGAATTCACATCATAACCACCAATTTGACACATTATTTAGGTGTCACGAAAAAGATGACTGGGACACAAAGTAGGGGTGTTCAAAACCGGATTCGGATATCCGAATTTCGGATAGTGGATTTTTGATATCTGTATCGGTGTCCGAAATTTCGGATACGGATACGGATATTAAATCGGATATTTGAAAATCAAGGTTTGCAAAAAATGAAAGTTTACGCAATTTATGTTTTGTGTTTACTTGGGCACTTGGCAAAAAAATTAACAAAACAATTAACTTGGTAACGAAACTAATAAACAAAAAACTAGAGAAACATTTTATTTTCGTATCAATTCATCCTCGTTGTGCCATTATGTTATGTGAGTGTTTTTCAAACATATATTTTCTTATTGCAAATTGCTTATACATACAGTGCTACTAGCCTACTAATTTCTAGCATATACTTTTCAAACAAACTACAATCACAATAACAAATTCAAATATATATAAAAGAGAAAGACAAACTACCCGATTATTTGATGACAACTTCTCAAGTCATTATTAACTTTATAAATAAATTTAACTTAACACCACATTTAACTATGGAGATACCTATGACGAAGATGAACATATTTCATCAAAAAATCTCCATAGTTTTGGCATAAGAAAACATAAAACAAAATATTAGTGAAAATAAGTTACTAAATTCATCAGCATAACACTTTCGATCGAATGTTAACAATCAAACTCGAGACTATATATTACTACTTTCCACTTTTGCATATTAAAATAGTAAATATAATAAGAAAAAAAAAAGATTTGGTATATCGGATATCGGATATCCGAAATATCCCAAAAGTTACAAAATCACTATCCGTATCCGAATCCGAAAACACGGATATCCGAAATTTTGGATATTTGGATACGGATTTTGGATATTTCGGATCACAATTTCGGATACGGATACTTATGAACACCCCTTACACAAAGTATTGCTTAGGTACTACAGGGACCATTTTTGTAATTCAATGTATATTTTCTTATACAAATAGAAAGTTCAACTATGTTAAGATTGAAAAGACCAAAAAAAAACCCAAAAAGAGGCAGCGAACTAGAGGCGTCGAGGGGCGCCGCCGGCATGCCCAACTGAGCTCATCGTCCCGATCGATCACTTTGCCAATGCTGTTTTGTGTAGTATCAAGTTACTGGTACTTCTTTCCATCCTTATTAATTACGCATTAATCTCCTTTCAACAGTTTCTAGTAAATTTAAACAATAATCCATTTTTTTTTTCGATTTGATTCGGAAGCCCTTCAATACGCTTGATTTCAAGCTATCAAGTATTATTTCGGTTTCATTTTCAAATTGTTTAGAAATTAGTAGAAATCCTGTTACATGATTGAGGTGGATAGATTTTGGGCAGATGCCATTGATACATGCGGTATTTGTATTTTGTAACTGCCTTTCAAGCTATCAAGTATTATTTCGATTTCATTGTCATGTGTAGAAAACATTAAGCAGAAACCACATCTGTTTATCGATCTGCACATTCAAGTAAACTCACCAATGCTCCTTGTAGGTTCTCATATAATTGGGTGTCAGAATTTGGCTTTCATCAATTGGGATTTGAGTGAAAGGTGTTGATTTGGATTCGAATATGATGGCTGTAACATGGATCAGCGCTATCTTGGTTGGAGCAGGCTGCCTTGCTTTGGGATTCTTCATTGGTGCACGAAAACCTGGTCGCAAATTTCTTTTATCCAAGGCAGCTGAAATTTTAGATGGAAGCATAAAAGGCCAGACTAAAGGCAAAGGCAAAGGCAAACCACCCCTTGAGATTGAAAAGCTGGCTGAGATTATTGAAGATTTTAAGATGGTAAGCTTCTTTATGTAACATGTTAACAATATATACTTATGTTACAAGCTATAATGTGGAAATTTCTTGTTTTGTACAGGTGTTGGTTGTAAGAAATGACCTAAAGATGGGTAAAGGGAAGATTGCTGCTCAGTGCAGGTATCTATTACTTCAATGGTGGAACTATAAAGCCTCTGTAAAATGATATATTATATGGTTGTTATCTTTCTTGAGATATAATTATGGTGGTTTGCAGCCATGCAACTTTGGGACTCTACAAGAAGATTCTTCATCGGGCACCTAAAGCTTTAAACAGGTACTTCTGTAAACCTTTTCTGAAAGTGTTCTTGAGTGTCGATTATGGTAGGTTTACTTTATGCAAATATGCAGGTGGGAGATGTGTGGGCAGGTTAAAGTAGTGGTGAAAATCGAAAGTGAAGATGATATGCTGGTTTTACAGGTTAAGTTTTATTGCTATGAGTCAAGATCTTGTTTGTATGTTGATTTCTAGGCATCATCTTCTTATATGTATATATGGAACTCTTTTGTTTTGCAGGAAAAAGCAAAATCAATGGCTATACCAACTCATATCGTCATTGATGCAGGGCGAACACAGATAGCACCAAGTCAGCTTCCTCGTCTTTTAGTAGTATATAACATTTCCTGCATTTTCTTTCTAGATAGAATTCTGATTTCCTTCATTTTTTTTCCAGATTCAAGGACAGTGATGGCTGTTCTTGGTAAGTTCATCTTCCTTTCATGTTTGTTCTTATTTCCTTAGCAATTCATTTAAAAAAAAACTGATCTTCAAGTGTGCATAATATACACATGCAGGACCAGCAGATATGGTTGATGATGTAACCGGTGGATTGAAGCTTCTGTAAGCAAGATAATGTAAACAAACAAGTGGGCTGAAGCTTCAATGCCAACTTACTTTTGAAGAAAATGATTTGCAAATCTGTTAACTTTTTTTACCTTTTCTATCCTTTAAAAGCATGTCATACTAATGAAGATGATGATGATGATGATGATAAGGAAAACCTCCATTTAGCACAATTTGTTGTCATATCATGTTTAGCATGAATTAATTATCTTACAATTTTGAATGCATTATTTTACACTTGAAAGTAGAATTGATTGCTAGAATGGTGGAGGATTATTTATACAACATATATTGCTAAAATATAAAAATGTAAACAAATTATACGATTAAACATATCAAGCAACTACTTGTGTTTTTTTCCATATACCAACTCCTAAACCAATAAAACCATGAAAAAAAAAAACAGAAAATTCATAATAATAAAATCCATAAATCCTGCATAATCTACAGCCTAACACTTGACTGAAGCAACAAGACCTGATCATGTGGTGCTCTTGTTCAACTAGTAGCAGGGTGTGTAGAAGTAGGCGGTGGTTCTTGATGAGTAGTCCTGGTGGTTCCCATTCCAGCCGCCTGTTCTTCCACCGCCACCTTCTCCATGGTCTTCTGTCCCACTTCTCCGGCGGCTTTCGTCACCCTGCTGAAAGCTCCGGTGACCCAGGCGGTCCCAGTCAGCACATACCGGTTCTTCATAAGGGCAGATCCCGCAACACTTACAGTCTGCTCTGCAGTCGCAAAGGCCGTTTTTGTCTTTTCAGACACCTGAAACTTCTGATCCATCTCTTTCACTTTCTCATTCACTAATGTTGTCCCCAGGTTGATTTTCTCAGTTAGACCAATCTTCTGATCTATTGTAGCTGCTTTTGCTGCAGCTGTTGATGTAAACTGGACTTTCTCATCAAACAATTTGGCTTTGTTTACTGCATCTTTTCCTAGTATGAAACCTTTTGCCAACATACTGCTCACAACATCTTCTGCTTTTTGAACAGCAGATTCAGCAGCTCCCACACCTTGCCCCCCTGTTGCCTAAATTATGAACCACATTATATCAATATCAGATAATATAACAAAGCATTTACACGCATTCTTGATGATAAAATAACAAAAAGAACATACGGTGTTTTGTTGATCTGAAAGTGTAGTTGTAAAAGGAGGGAGAGTGTACTCTGGTGCAAGAACAATGGTAACAGATTGGTCAACTATAGTTGCTCCCTGAAATCATCAAAACCAGAAGGTGGAAGAGTGTACTCTTATAAATTGTGAAGAATTGTGTACAAGATAATCAAGATTTGTATATACCGAGAGTAGAACTGCAGTCTCTGCACCTTGAGGCTCCTTGAAAGTGACGAATGCATTTTGAGCTCGCTCATTCTCACTGAAATGGTGTTTATGACATGGATTTTCTTTAGAATAATTTATAGAAAAAGAAAAACCTACGTTTAAAAACCCTAAGAAAGTGGGAAATAACCTTTTCATCTCAATATATTCAATATCACCAGAAAACGAAAAGAATTCCTTGATGTCTTGCTCGGAAGCACTTAAGGAAACATTGATAACCTTCACAGTTCTTACCTATCAAGATAACAATAGACTCCAATCGACATGATGCAAAAATAAAATAAAGAATAGAACTGTTTACATGGCTGATGCAATATACTCAAATTGACATAGTTGTTTTATGCATAGGCATGTATAGAAGCTTTTCCACTGATCTAAATAGAAAATGAAGATCAACAGAGCAATGAATCAATGATACATGAGCATTCAAATAGCATCAGTATGTTTGGTTCCATATGAAACTAAGGCCATGTGGCATCAAATTCCTACAGTTGATTACAGTTTTGTTAAAGCACTGAAGGGAACCCTACTTGTAAAAGCACATAAACTATGATAAAAATGGCTATCTGGATATTGGTTTTTTGTATGGTATTTATGAAGTTATAGCCATGAACAACATAAACTCTGTACTCTTGAAAACTATCATCTATTACTCGTCCAACAAGAGCACTTTCATTCGAGTACAGAAAAGACCCTCTGCTTAATAAAATGGATGAATCCCAGAACATGAAGAGGGGATATGAAAATATGACACGGAAACGGGAGAATAAGCGTGGCGAAGATAAGATTCTTGTGATTACATACGATCCAGGCTGAATAGCTACGATACAGTGAAACAAAACCACTTGATTAAGAAACAAATATAAACAAAACCACTTGATTCATAGAACAAGAAATTGAATCAATTATCAAATAAAGACATGAATTTGTGTGGAAATGAATGAAAGAGAAGAAAGATTAGGAAAGCACTAACCGACATGGATTCAGCGGCCATGTGACGACGGTGATGATGATAGAGGTGTGGTTTATTGGGGGAAAAGAGGTTATCGGAAGGAGGTTGATGTCAGTGTCAGTAATAGCAATCAGATTTTGTAGACTAGGTTCCGGGTCGAGTAGATCTATTTGTAACATAATAACGGGTTGGATGGATCCGTTTGTAATCTGATAACGGGTTGGGTGAATCCGTTTGTAATCTGATAACGGGTTGGATAGACCTGTTTATAACTAACGTCTTATGGAAAAAGGCTAATTTTATTTATTATTTTTATAAATTAAAGAGTTTATCAAAATAGTAATTAATTTTTGTAAATATCACCTGCGATATTATTATATATATTAAATCTAGCAAATAGTAAATACATAGGGGGCGTTGGAAGCAAAGTGGACAGCTGCATATGGCCTAATTTTTTTATTATATATTTTCATTTAAAAATAAAAAATTATAATAACAATAAGGATCTTTTTTTTCTTGTTCGTCCTAAGCCGTTGAGAAAATTAACATTCTCAGGACTAGCCCCCGAGTAAATATTTGGATTTGATAGAATTAGTCTTTTACTTTTTCAAAATTGATAAATGTGAAGCCCTTTTTGGTTTTCTCTATAGAATTGTTATTTGGAGTTGGGTCTTGTATTTGCATTGCCATAACGTTTGCTTACCAGTTACTCACACATGTTATGTTCCTTGCACTGATTTCTGGCCTTCACCGCTTAATTGATTTGATCCTAAGGTGATTTTTCGTTCGCCTTTTTCCATACCTCTTTCTCTCTAGCACTCTTCTGCTCTACCACCACATCTGTTAGATTTAATAAACCTTCCGATAATCCAAAAGGTCTCAACATCATAGATTTCGGGCATCACTATAAATCGAAAGTGTTCAATTTAATTGTTTATCGTCTTTTGTGGCTTATGATTAGATTACATAGTTTGATATCATCAGCTCAAGTATGCTTTTTCACTCACACCCCGATAAAGTACCAACTATCGTTTTAGGTTTTGATTTTTATTAGGTTCTTCCTTTGACTTCACTCGCCGAATTCCAACTCCAGGTGAAAAGGTTCACTTTTTTTTCCCCGATGTATCGTTTCCATGTAATGGTAAATCTGAGCTTGAACAGATTTTTTATTCGCCTTATTGCGGATGGTTCCAGTTCAATAAAGTTAGATTATTTGATATTTGTTCATACTAGTTCTATATGGAACCGATTTTAGGGCTTTTGATTTTTACTTTGGAATAACTCTAGCATTTTATGGAGTATGAGAATTTCGATTAGTGCCTTGAATATATCGAAGATTTAATGATTAAACATCAGGTCAATAAGGTTAGATTATCGACGAGCTTGTTGTCTGATGACTTTCAAAATTGGGAGCCCAAGGGGGATCTTCCTCAACTTTAAGCCAACTTGTGAGACCTATTGCCTCAATATCGAAATAAGGGGAACCTCTTGAACCTCGAATACAAGGACTGACATTTTCTTTCGGCTCTCCTAATAAGGGATCAAATATGTTATGCCTAGGTAAACTTCCTTCAGATCTTCCACTTGATGTCGCGATTAGATAAAGCCTGAAAACGACCATATTCTCAAATGAAATCTCAGGCCTGGGGTATAAGGGACGCTTAGTGGTTTTCCCTAATGTCATGGGAAACGGAAAGACTGATAAATCCACGAAGAAGAACTCATGTTTCTAATATTTGATGGAATCAGATAAACCGTGACAGATGTCCATGACCACCTGTCTACTAGAAAAGGTTATCCAGTCTCTAATTAAAGTAGTACAAGAAATATAGTGAAAATTTTTGACATCTGGTTCAAACCCTAAAGATTTGCTCAACAGAAGAAAACACATAAGCTTTCGAAATCCGTTAGGGCTAATCTGAGAAAGGTGCACGTTGCAAACACGACACATGTCTCCGATGAAAAGAGTAGGCGGGGAAACGTAACATCAAAAGAAGGAATTGCAGTGTAATATCCTGTTTTGAGAAGTTTCTTATTTTGTGATTGTGGACAATAAATGGATAAAGTAAAGGTCTTGGGCTTCAATGGAATAGGGTTTAGACCCTATTAGATGTTGATAATATTGGTTATATGATCCAAGCCCTTGTTTTATGTTTTTGGAGTCAAAGGGTAAAATGGGTGTTTCAGACTTCTTTCTTGGAATAAGGAATTTAGTTCGGTATGTTTTAAGTTAAAAGTAATTAAATAGGATTGTGGGGTTCCTTCCTATCATGAGCCTCCACCCTGTTGAGCCTCTAACTCGAAACTCTCTCCTCCTATGAATTATTTTGAGCACTGACATCATTTATGAGCTTATTTCTCCATTAGAAGGTGGGATCTTGAAGAACAAGGTGGTGGAAAAGTGTATGGAAGAAGGATTCAAGCATAGATCCAACAAAATTACATCATTTCTGGACCTTTGTGAGTAAAAGCTTCAAACTTGCTCATTAGTTTCATAGATCTTGCTAATTTTCATATATGTCACTTTTTGGTCACTTTCGTGCATAAAGTTTAGATCTTTAAAGTTTGTGACCTTGTTATGGATAAAGTTGGAAACTTTATCCATCTACACATCATATTGATTCAGATCTGAAGGTTGGAGACTTGGACTTAATGGATTAAGTTGAGAAAGATGTATTTTTAGTCCCTTTGAGACTTAAAGACTAGATCTTAGTTATTTAGACCATCGTAATGGATAAAGTTGGAAACTTTATCCATTATGGAGCTATGAGTGTAACACCCTGTTACGGATCGTTCCATAATTCGGGGTCGTGGCCCGAGAATCAAGTATCATAAGGCTCCAGGCTTTGGGAAGGAGAGGTTTAGGCCTATTTGGATGGTGGATAATGAAGGTTATAGGTAGCGAGTATCCAATTCGCGTTTTGAAGCCTAAAGGTATAACGGTAAAGTGATAGTTCGAGCCTTTTATGAATTTTGGATTTAAGCTCGGGAAGTTGTAAGACAAAGGAAAGTTGATAGAATTGTAGAGTTCATCATTACCTTTTTTCGTGGATATAAAGAACGTTGAAATCGGACTTAGAACGAAGAAGTTATGGCCTTCGGAAGATTGGTGGTTTTAGACCCTAGCCGAGTACGTTGGGCGTACGCTATGAGTACGTCGAGCGTACTAGCCTTCGGAATAAGTTAATGCCCCTTTAGACACTCTTATTTCACTGTCCGAACGGAAGGAGACGAGAACGAGACAATATATATTTTTAACTTAGGTAACACCTAAGTTAAAACTAAGGATGCTTAATGACATATATCTTCGCTGACTCGTGTCCAAGACCTGTCACAATGGTCTTCTACCGAAACGGACCAAGACAACAACCCCTTGTCTTCAAGATTCGGCACTTTGATTGGCAGACATGAGAATCAAAGGAAAAGACACATCAATAAATGCATATCAACTTGTATTGATGTACTTTCTCGTCTGAAAACCAACTAAGATCCCCCCAAAAATTTCATAGATAAACCGAGGTCTAATGAGCAAACTAGGTGAAAAATAATCATTACTTCCTTATAGATTATACTTAAGATTTTACCTTCCGTTCTCGTATGTATCTCACAAAAATACTTACTTAAGCTTTGGAGAGGTTTCAGGTCACGTTGGGAATTGCTCTAATATCTTTTCTATTGTAGCCTAAAACCAAGCATCAGACTAGACTCTACATACTACTAAAGTGACGCGAAGCCACGAGAACTTGGAGAACTTGGACGCAACACATGAGATATATGTGACAACAAAAATTAAAGACATAACACCATTCCCTTTAGCTTAAAACCATATTATCCTTTACACTATATTACAATATTATGAAATACTATTACATATACATTGTAATATAATGAAATACTATTACATTGACGATGGTTATTAAATGATTATTTGGGTATTTATTACTTATTTAATGAGTTGCACGTATCAAAAACAAGAAATATAATTATATAAACGGATTCTCTTGCCACTCAACAATGAAAAATTGGGTCTTGGGATTCCCTTCTTAATTTTTATAAAAACCGAGTCATTGACCCGACCGAACTCTCTCCTGTTCCTGTTCCTGTTCATGTTCTTGTTTCTGTTCCTCACATTCGAGATTCCTTTCTTCCAACTTTTCCAATTTCCCATCTTCTCCGATCCCTCCCTTCCTCCTTCCTTCTCCTTTCTACTTATAAACAAGACGACACCATCTTTAATTCGACCTAATCTCGCCGCTTAACGATGTGGTAAGTCGCCTTACACTTTCAATTCGATCTTGATCATTGTTACTTTCAGTTTTAGTTTTTTGATCATTTGATTGGGTTTCTTTCTTAAAGATTTGATTTTTAATCTTTCCATTTCGATTTCCCCTTCACCCATCAATAATCTCCGCCAACCGCCATCAACACTTGCCAATTGGGGCAAACTTTTACTCATTTATGTCCAACAATAACCACTAACTAATCTCAAGGATCACAGCTCATTGTGTTTGGTATTTGTTACTTTTTGAATCATTTTCTTGTTATATGCATACTTTCTTGTTTATATATCATTTAGGATTGATGGAAGAGTGCTTTGTTTGTTAGCTGTGCTTGCTTGGGGGCATGATCAGCTATTCAGCTTAATTAATTTCATGGATTTTTCAACTAGATTGATATCATATGATTCCGCTTACAAGTCCAGTTACTTCTTGTATGCAACTAATTCCCATTTTAACGCTTAGTGGTTCACCGTTTTGTCTTTGAATATGCATGATTTTGCAAAATTGCTAACATGGAAAGTTATCTACTAGTTTCAATGACTGCTGCATGGCCCCTTTTGGTTGAGTGACATAAATGGTGTCACACATCAAACTTTTATTGGGTATTTTCAATGATGAACTTGAGAGCACCCCGCCATCCATCCATATCTTACAGGCCTATACAACCCACTGATCTAGATGTTCTTGTAAAAATCCATGGCGATCTGTTTCCCATCAGGTTAGAAGATCCCTTTCTTTTTTTAAACGACATATACTGACAACAAACTATTTGAAATTTACTCATTCAATCATGAAACTTGTAATTGGGTTCTGCCAATATTAATTGACCCAATCAGAACTTTGGCGACTGAATGAGTTAATGTTTGTTGTCAGTATTTGTGATTAACCCTTTTACATAAAGGGTTGTATTAAAGATAATAAATACTTTCTCAACAAGATCAGTTCTTTGTGACTATCTATCCTTAGGTATGAAATTGAATTCTTCCACAATGTTGTTCATGGTCACGATATAGTTTCTTGGGGAGCAGTTGACCGAAATCGTCCTAATGGTGAAAGTGATGAACTTATTGGATTTGTCACTGCAAGAATCATTATGGCAAAAGAAAGTGAGGTGATTTTCTCATTCTACCTAAAATACCTTTTATCTTCTTAATGCAATCAATAATGCCAAGTTCTTTGTTATATAAACAATGAAACTAATCTCATTCTATGCATTGTAGATAGAAGATATGCTGAGATATGACAAATCAAGATCAGATCAGGCTCTAGTTTATATTCTGACTCTAGGAGTGGTAGAGTCCTATAGAAATTTTGGTATAGGTAAAAAAAAACAGGCTTTTCATTTTTCTTTGACAAATTTTCTTGAATGATTATTCTGGTTGAAAGTAGATTGCTATTTCAAAACATTTCAGCCACTTCACTGATTCGAGAGGTGATCAAGTATGGTTCAAGTATGCCAAATTGCAGAGCAGTTTACCTTCATGTAATTTCTTACAACAATTCTGCAATCCATTTGTATCAGAAAATGTCCTTCCTTTGTGTAAGGAGGCTGAATTCCTTTTATTTTATCAATGGCCAACATTATGATGCATACTTGTTCATTTATTATGTGAATGGTGGCCGATCTCCATGTTCACCCTTGTAAGTAAAATTTCTTCATGTGAAAAAGGGTATTTTAGTCAAATCAGTGAGGATGATAAAGATAAAGATTAGTTTATTTGTTGACTCTGCAGAGAGCTTGTTACGCTTCTAGTAACATACATGAGGAGAGGATTGAAGTTGGTGTCTTCAAGAGTATGGAAAAAGGGTGAAAAGAATGTTGGCCCAAAGAGAGTCAAATATAGAGACAAAGGTACCCTTTTACCAATGACACAACAAAACAAGAGAAACATATCAATAGAGGGTCCTGAAAATGATCATGTATAAACTTAATTGTAGAACACATGAGTTTGACCCCTTTGTCCTTTTTATAGTGTTGTTTCATTTTCATCATCTTAATTTGGTTTGAAGCGGAACAATAAGACTTGAATGTTAGGGCCTCTGATTCTGAACATTGGGGATTGAGTTTGTAAAATTTGGTTTGAGGTGTTTTCTAGCTACTGTTAAGTGTAAAGAGATAGAAGAGAATATGTGATTTCACCATGGTTTTATATGTTTGTTTCATGGATTTGATGAGGAATATGAAAGAATACATAAGTATATTGATAAAACATCTTTTTTGGAGGTCTTGTTGCTTGTATATTACACAAATTCTTGTTAACATAAGCTTGGTTAAGCTGGATTATTACATATGATTCAACTTTTTTGACTGGTTTTATTCTGCTCATTGTGTACACTTCAGCTGTGTACATATTTGCTTCTTTATTATGAAGGAATACGAGGACAAACATATAAGGGCTAATCACAAAAGCGACCAAAAAGAGAAGGTATATCACCAACTAAGAGTGTATCCATGAAATATATTAAACCCTCTCACTCATCTTCATGACTTCATCTATGTTCTTATCATATTATTTGAGGATCAATACTCCGGTAATTATGAGCCGCTTAATCATCACTAGAAAATCACTAGCCTTGATAAGAATCATATTTGGTATGATATTATCAATATTTAGTGTATTTTTGTTTCCAATGAGACTTGAACCCTCAACCTTTGAATGAATGACATCTTTTTACCAACATTTGATACCACTATGCTACAAACCCTTTGGTAATTCATCATTGTTTAATCGTTCTTTGACTGCAAAGCTTTTCCATGTCCTCGTGTTCCACTTAGTTTTCCTTTAAATCTTGGACTCAATTTTATTCTTTGCATCAAAAATTTTATAAGTCGGGGCTTTCACTTGTTAATTTCTAATACCAAGTGTTGCTTACCATTAAGATTCTTCTTAAACAAGGTGATTTCCTTTTCATGATCATTCAACTTTGTTCATGATGAATGCTAAGTTTTTAAGCTATTTGTTGGTCTTCTTTTGGATCACTTTAACATTTAACACAAGAAGCAATGCTAAGAATCAAATTATATAATTACCGTTTTGTGAAAAATTAATAGATCTTTCGCGAAATACTCTTGGTTCATGAACTTTTGTAAATATGAAAATAATCAAAGCATATGACTGAAAACGTGTGTAAACCATTTCGTGAGATGTGCCTATCTTTGCAAAGCCCATAAAAGTATATTGTCATGTGTCGGTTTATCCATTAGCATACTTGATGAAATCTCAAAATAAATCTTCATGTTATATTTGAAATTCCCCCCATCATTCTCCCCTCTTGAAAAAAGACTTGTCCACAAGCCCTCGTCATGAATACCTCTCATCCAAGGTTTCTAAAAAGCATGAAACTTCCACACTTTAGAACAAACATAAATAAACCCAACAGAAAAGCACTTACTAGATGTTTCACATATGATTTGTTTTGTATCATGTTTATAAAATATATGAAACCCATAAAATATTGATTTTCAACACCAACAAAATATTGTTTATAAAATGTAAATTTTCGTAGACGGGTTCTGCATCATAGATGAAATCAATGTCACAAAATTGAATGTTCTCGTTTTCATCCCCCTCTCCCAAAAGATTCGTTTAGATTCAGACAAAATCGAGAGGTATACTTCTAACCCTATGCATTTGGGATTCTCTACCTTCAAATCAATGTTTCTCAACAGACCATCGTGATATCCTCCTTCGCGAAGATCTCGTCTTGGTACGGAAAAACGATTAACCTTCTAGTAGTTGTTCTGATTCAGTCTCTTCTTCTCTTGGCAATTCTTGATTCAACAGCTCGATTTCTTGCACTCGTGGTTGTAAGTATTAAATCACAATGTTTTTTTTTTGCTCTATCTACATATCTTGTGGGTCTCTAGCATAAGTTGCTCCATCTTCATGCCTGACATTGTGATGGTTTGTAGCCACGCGGGATCTTCCTCAACCGATCATCTCAGTTGGGTTCTGATACCAAATGATGCTAAAATAAATCGAAAATGATCGGACCCAACACTAACAAAGAACAACAAGAACAATTTATGTTCATAATTTTTGCAAATTCTTTCATAAAATTTATTAAATCTCAAAAAGTGTTTAAAAATCCAAAACGACTAAGCTATTTATAATAATCTAGAAATCATAAAATAACTCCTAATTAGTATAGAAATCATAGAATTTAAAAGAACAATATAAATCCTAAAGGTTTTATCTAATTAAGAAATAATTCCAAATCAATATAAATCTTAACTAAAAAAATCTTTAAAAAAAATAACACTAACAAAAATAAATCTTTGAAATTCCGATCATGTAAATAATCATAACATATCAAACACCAACTCTTTCACGAACGTGTCTACACTCTACAACCTACGCAAAACACATGAAAACAAGATTTATGTCAAAACCAACCGTCATTTGTCGGTTTTTGCTGTGTAGGCCGACTAGCATATTAGATCTAACATGTAAATATCAAAGCGTATTATACAAAGAGTATTCAAAACCAATTTGCAAAATATGCCGATCTTCACGAAACAAATACACGAACAAGATTTAAGAGATAAATCATTTGAGAAGCATGCTGGATGATCTTACGAAGTTATGTATGGTGGGACCATTAGGCGAACCCTTTGCAAAATACATGGTCATTTTGTGATAAAAGTTGGTTATTAACTAACTTATTTTATTTTATAATATTGCATATACATTTTTGGTCATTTTTGTTTTATCCCAATATAATAACATATAAATAATTGAAGACAATATGATTTTTCTAGGTTTTTAACTATTTACTATTTGATGACCTTCCACTCTGACAAGTGACAAGTAGAAGCTTTTAATGGAGTGTACAAAGCAAGCATTCACAACAAATTCTCATTAAAACTTTCCAACGAGCATCAGAGCATACTCCCTCCCTTTCCTTTTTAATGCCCAACTCACATGTGATGTGCTCCACCACATGCTCTAAATAATATCTGACTTGTCATGCTGGCTGTTTGTGTACTTGTTATATTAATTATTACATTTATTAAACAGACACAGTTGCTGCATGTGCATTTACTGTTAACAGATCATATCAATCAATATTAAATATAACAGGAAGTCAGGAACAAGATACGTAGATGACATCTCAGTTGTTTTTATTTTTTTCTTCATCTTCATGTGCAACAAAAATCTTAAACCTTTCCAAATTAAATTTCTAGGCAACATACAAGACAGACTGGGAATAATACCAATATACCATACACAAAATAATAATAATAATAATAATAATAACAAACAGATCTCCAAAGATGATACGTAATCGTTTCAAATCATGAAACAACAAAAAACATTGTATCAAACAAAAAAAAAAAAAAAAACAAGGACACAGATATACCTGTTTCACTACTTGGCCCCACACCCTATTTCTGGCTGCTGTTGTTGCTTGAGCCTTTCTTCTTCAACAAGCTTCCAAATTTCCGAATGAAAGGCTTCTTCTTCTTCACTTGCTGTTGATCCTTTGATGGTGACGTGGCACCATTTTCTGTACCATTTGCCTGATCATACCCTTCTCCACTTTCCAATTTTGAATCCACTTCATCCTCAAAAGATTCCTCATGAGTTGTTTCTCTTTCAGGCGACAAATCCTTTCCTTCAATCTTGCAACTTTCCCACATCTTGAATTCGACTTCAACGGAATCATCGTTTCCATTCCTGTCTCCTTTCTCACTCAGACTCTCTTTATGATGTTCTCCATTCACAATCGCCACATCATCTTGAGGTATTTCTTTTACTAAAGGTTGCTCAGATTGTTCAATTTTTGGGACTTTATCTCTTGCATCACCATTGTGTTCAGAAAACTCCACAACTTTTGGAAGCATGTCGTACTCTTTCTCACTGTCACTGACATCATCGTGTTCTTCAATCTTGGAAGACGTATTATTTGCCTTTGAGTTTGACTCCTCAAGCAGCCTAGTCAACTCCTCTACCTTCTTCAGAGATGCAGCTTCTTGTGTTTTAAGCTCATTGATTTCATGATCAAGACTCTGCAACTCGTTTTCTTTATCCATTAAGCTCTCTTTTAAGTTCATGCTTTCAGCTTTTGCTTCACCAAGAACCTCCTTCAAATACACAACTTCAGATTCAGCTTCCTTCAAAAGATTCTTCAACTGGGATCTTTCTTCTTGGGATCCATAAGCTTCTTCTTCAGTTTCCTTGAGCAAAGTAGCTAACCTCTTTATCTCCTTTTCAAGTGAAACATTCTCTTGTTTATTTTGTTCAACACATTCCATCAATTTCACCTCTTTTTCTTTCCATTCCGACTCTACACTTTCATGGTTATCTTTAGATTGTTGGATTGTATTCATGAGCATGTCAATCTCATGTTTTGCATCATCAAGCATGTTCTGATACTTCTCATTGGTCGATTGAAGTGCATGTTTCAGATCTTCTATTTGTCTCTCATAGTTTTCATGTTCAGACTCATTCAAAAGCACCTTTTCTTTAGCTTCTCTTGCTTCTGCAGAAACTTCATGTAAAGCTGAAGCTAGACTTTCAAGAGCTTTCTTGCTCTTTTCCTCTTCGTCTTTTGAAGATTCCAACTCACTTATGAGTTTATTCTTTTCTTCTAAAAGTGACTGAACACTGCTAGCTGCAAGTTTCTCATTGTTCAAGGCCTGTGTTCTTTCCTCTTTTAAATTCTCAAGCTCTGATTTCAGAATTTCAGCTTTCTTCACCATTTCAGAAGCTTCTTCCCTTGCTTTATGAAGATTCCTTTCCGATTCTTCAAGATCACCTCGTTGTCTCACGTTTGACATTTCCAACAACCCCACTTTCTCTTTGAGAGAAGCAAGTTCGGATTCAGAGTTACGCAAAAGACTATTACGCCCTTCGAGTTCTTTCACTACTGACTCGAGAGATGAAGATGCGGATCTTTCTAATCTTTTGGCTTCTTCTGCTTGAAGATCTAGTTCTTCAACTTTACTCTTCCATTCTTCCATTAAGCTACGCGCATATGATTCAGACATTTTTGCAGCTTCTAATTCAATGTTTAGTTCCTCCAATGACACTTCTCTATCGAGTAACTTCTCCTTGTATACCTTAGCTTTCTTGAGTTCTTCATTTAGAGAATCAATCTCTAATTTTAGCTCGTCTTCCTCTGATTTTAGATATTCAACCTCTGATTTCAACTCAGAAACCAATTTGTCATTTTCATGACCTTTTGACTTGAGTGTTTCGATCTCTGATTTCATCTCCAACACCAGCTTATTACTCTGTTCTGCTTCTGATTTCAGAGTTTCAATCTCCAAATTTAGCTCAGACACCATTTTGTTACTTTGATCTGCTTCTGATTCGAATTTGGAATTGAGCATTCCCTTCAATCGTGTAATCTCAGCAGACAGTGTCTCTACTTTTTCTACCTGGTTTTCAGCAATCTTGGTTGCATCATCTGCATGTGTAAGTGCTTGATCTTTCGCATCGCATGTCATCGCCAATTCCTGCTTCACTTTTTCAAGTTCTTGAGTGGCAGAAAGAAGTGCAGCCAAATCTGCAGCATGCTGGTTCTTTACAGATTCCAATTCCTTTTCCCACTGTTCTTCCTTCTTGTGAGCAGCATCAATTCCTGCTTGTTCCATTTCAACAGAACGAAACTTTTCTATTTCAATACTCTCTTCGGCATTCTTTTGAGCCACAAGAGCCTCCCTGAGCTTTTCGTTTGTTTCCTCAGATAATCTCTGGGCTTCTTTCAGTTCGTTTATGGCTTTTGCTTTCTCTTTCTCAACAGAAACCAACTTTTCTTCGGCTTTCTTGAGATCATCTTGAAGTGCATTCAATTGAGCTTGTAATTCTGATCCCTTTGGCACCACCACCCTTGGAGCTGGTTTCTGGAAACCCACATACCAAACAAAAGTACATCAACAACAGGGTCCACCACAGATTAGATCAAAGGCATTGTATATTGTTTGGTTTCCAAACAAGTGCTAGAGCAGAAAGAATGCAACGATTGCCATGGGAATATAACAATGATAGAAGTATGTCATTATGTCAACAGTGAAACAAAGAACTGGAGGCTGAGTTTTCGAACTTACTTCTGCAAGGGTGCTGGTCTTTGGAGACCGACGATCTAGGGCAGGCTTTACAGGAACAGATCGCGGGGAACGTTCCACGGAAGCTCTGGTGGTTTGGAGGGGAGATGGTGAATCAGTCTCCGATTTGGCAACTCCCCTGCTAAGTTTACTCACTCTCGGTGTTGCCGGTGATGTTTTGCTAATCGGGATTTTGGTGGCGGGAGGCGTTTCAGAAGAAGAAGATCTGTCAGAATTTCAACATTATCAGCCACATTAATGAATATACCAAGAAGATAACAGTAGGATCCATTCATTCAACCAGGTTGCCAGGCAATGCACGATCTATTAAGTGAACAAAACCATAAGCAGAAAAAAAAAGACAAAACTTTAAACAAATGCAGAAGAAAAAATCAAATTACTAAATTAGAGCTAGAAAGTGACAAAACACAGCAGCATCTCCACTCCTAAGTTGTGGGATCTTTAAATTTCGTAGACATTAAGACGGAAGTTGGATGAGGATAAGCGTCGTAGAAGAAATATTTAAGAAAACGGGCAGATCTGATGAGTGAAGTCGAAGATTACAAAAAAAGAAGTAAAGTGGAAGGGGGATCGGGAAGTAAATCCAAAATGGAAACAAGCAATTAAGCCCAGATTTGATAATAAACAACAATAAATACAATTTGAGAAATAAGAAACGGAAGTTACTTGGATTTAGCAGACATGATGGAACTAGAATTGGTAGAAAGAATGGCGACACCGACACTTGCTATTGCTTTGGTGCAGATATGGTTATGTTAATTGGAGCAAATATTGGTATAATTAACAGCTCCAACCAGAGCAGCAGTGAGAGAGAAAGATTGATACTGGTAGTTAAGGAGTATATGAATATGATGATGAGTAGAGCATTATTTTCTAGAGACGAAGAGGAGGGGGAGGAGGAAGCTTAATCATTCATTAGGGTCGGTGCGATGGTCTTTTCGTCATGGGGTTGTACGTTGTGCATTAGTGGTTGTACCATGAGCCAAACATCCATACCCAGTCGCTCGCGTGCTGCCTCTCTGTCTTGTCTGAAAATATTTCTTTATCTTTTGCCAGACCTATTATCACCTACGACCCCTTTACAATTCTACCTTTTTATTTTTATTTATTTTATTTTATAAAAATTAAGGCTTCATTTTGTATTTCTTGACTTTCTTAAAGAGACACGCTTAAAATGCATAAATATTTCTTCAATAACATATGATATGACAAGAAACAAAAAATAAAGTTGATTGATTCATTAGGATGCGTATAAAAAATATAACTTGAAACATTAATAATTTTGGTATCGAAAAGACTTACGAACCTACAATCAATTCACAGAAAAAAAAAAGTGTTGACTTGCAACATGCTTTGCCAAAATGATTATCGAGACTTTAGGGACCAATTCTGTCATATGTCCCCTTGATTTTTGTGGTTTTCTGTTAATTGGTATGAAGACTATAATATTTTCTTTGATTAGGTGAGTTCTTTTTCAAAAAAGTAAAAAAAAAAAAAAAAATTAAGCTTTTTAGACATAATTTTGGATTTTAAAGGGAGGAAACCTACCAAAATTAATAAAGCCTCCTAAACAAATCATCACTCGTATAAATATTATATTATTTTTGGGTTAAGAAATATATGTTGTGTTTAAACTAATCAATAATTGGTTGAGTTTAATAAATACCAAGCATTGTTATTAAATTACTACACAAGTGTGGTTGTACAGCAGTAAGGAAGGAAGGGGGGAGGGTGGTGGTGATGGTGGGCCACCCCATTTATCTCTTCTTCTATCAAATCAAAATACCACACTTTTTTTTTCCTTTTGCCTCCTTCGTTCTTGAACAATATTTTCGTCTTACACATCAAGCCTTGATTATATTTTCCAACTTGGTTGAGTGATTTAAATGACACCCTAGATGGATTAAGTGGGATTTAGAGTGAGAGTGTAGTTTCGTTTTGGCCCCAACAGAGTGTATATATGTATATGAAGTGATGCTCGACTTTAGACGAGAGAAGATGGTCCATGGAGATAAGGCAAGGCGTAAGGGTAGTGGGTAGTGGGTAGTGGGTGCACCCACCAAACCAATTTGATTGGTTTGTACGTTATGGGTTAATGGCAACTGCATGTAAGAAGCTGGAGTAGAAGATAAAAATAAAATGTTGTTCATATTGTCCCCACACAACCAAAAAAGGAATTGTCCACTTTCACTTGGTTTGACTGATGCACATTCCTACAGTTCTTTTATTCTATTCCAAAATGGAAAATAACTAGTGATAAGTCCGTTCTTATATTCTCTGTTGATGAATATGTAATTTGATTGTGGAAACCCACATCAAGTTCACAGCTTCTATGATTGCTTTGCCTTGGATGTTCAAGGAAAGTAGTGGTCGACCCCATCATTTGGGCCGATCCCAATTTTGCACCCCGCTTCTAAATAGTCGGGGACATTCATAAAAGTTGGTGTTTAGAAACTGACAACACTTTTTTCCCGTGAACACCTCCAACCAACATTGGATTGTGTTGGGGCCACTTCTCGACATGTACCATTAGCATGCGACTACGTTCAACCTTGATAGTGACACATTAGTATGATCACATCCCACATAAATTTCAAACGCAAAACCACACTTAGTAAGATCATTCTGAACCCTACACTTCATCTCTATTGTATTGGCCACCTCGACCAACAAATTAACTTAAGCGTTGGAATGTAATTTTGAATTCAAACCCCAAGGTAAGGTACGATTAAGTTTCTTACTTTCAGTGATACTAGGTTTGAATGAGTTAATTGGACCAACGTAATTAACATAATTTGGTACTATCCATGGGACCTGCAACGAGAATGTCACACCCCAAAACCGGAACGGCGGAAACGTTCTGGGGTGGATGACGTCATGTCAAGTATCACAATACATGCATTATAGTAATCAAAGTACAACAAAACATTGCATTAATAGTAATAGTTTTACATGGTTACATTAAAATACATCGGAGATTACAAGTAAATATAAGTAAGTACAGCAAGGCACTAAGCCATCTTCATCAACAGCTTCGGGGGTGTACCTGTCTAATGCTGACCTGAGAACACAAGTTATTTGAAAAGCGAGTATCAGCATTTTTACAAATGCTGGTGAGTTCATAAGCATTTAGTGACGTTTTTATTCAAATAACTTTAATAAAAGTAGTAGTTTAAGTGTTTACTGTGTATTAGAGTCCTTTCCAGAAAATCCTATATTTTCTTTAATAAAGCAGCCTTCTACCAAACTGGTCAGTGTTATGTGGTAAAAAGTGGTTTTCCCTAAATTGCTATCATTATCAAAATACTGAATTTGATTATTGAGGAAAGCAAACGACATCAGGGAATAACATATGCCTCAGCAGTGAGGACTGCTGTCTAAGGCAAGGAATCATAGACTCCAGGAGAGTATCGAACAAACGACACGCCTGGTTCAGTCTAACAAATAGAGACTCAGACCCCAGAAGGTACCAAATGAAAGGTACAACTGGTAAGGTCTAAAATAGTGAAAGACAGACCCCAGACAGTATCAAATGAAAGGTACGTCTTGTAAGGTCAAAACAGTGTGACTCTGAAAATGAATTACCAACATACATTGTAAATTGCCGGTGAAATACCGTTACCTTAAGGCCAAAGAATTATAAGGTAACCCGGGATACTCGTAACCATACTGACTAGAGTACCAGACGCCCTACAAGCGTCTAAAATGTGACATTTGTCACCCGTTGGCTTGGTAGGACGGGACTGTAGCTAGCAGTCTGGGTGCGGGGTTGTCAATCCCGTATAGATCTATACACACAATGTCCGCTCTCCCTACAGGAGACTCTGGTTACCAACTAGACGACGGAGAAAGGCCGTGTCCTGAAGATGCATCCCAAATAGTGGGTAGAGACTTCCAAATAGTGGGTTTCTAATGTAAGTGTTGAACTAGATGTAGAGACTCATAACTGAAATGATTGAAGTGAACCCGTATGTCTATGCTGGTGTACATAATATATAACTAATGAATCAACGACCTTCGGATGGACATCTGATCCCACCAGACCACATCTCAACGAAGAAAAGGAAATAGGGCGGACAAGCCTTCCTAAGTCCTTCAATCATTATTTATATGCATCTATACAAGCACAGACATACATCTAACTACGCTTGAGTGTGTATCAAGTGGAATCATATCGTGAAGTATAAGTGTACAGCGTGGAATGATCGACTTGTGAAGTATAAGTGTACAGTGAGACATCCGAATCGTGAAGTATAAGCGTACAGAGGAACATCCGAGTCGTGAAGTATAAGCGTACAGTGGAACATCCGAGTCGTGAAGTATAAGCGTACAGAGTGGGATAATCGAATCGTGAAGTATAATTGTACCAAGTGTAAGTGTATCACGAAGTGGAGACGACGATAAGTGAAGTAAGAGTGTCTATCAAGTATAAGAGGCTACAAGTATAAGCGATATAGAGACAAAAATCCGGTATAAGCGTATCACGAAGGAAATGCGTTATCAAGTAGGAGTTTTAAATAAGTAAAAGCGAAGCAGCAGTAACAAACAAGTAAAAGTATACGTTGTGAAAGAGAACTTTGATTAAAATCTTGTAAAACCTTTATAAACTAGTTTAAAGTGAGTTTTAAATCAAGCAATATAAAGAAGAGTCTTGAAACAACCGAAAAACCTTTTTGAAAACCATTATAGTGTCCTACTCGGTAAAACAGTGTACAGTGTGGTAAAATCTTGAGCATGCGGGTTATCAATCACATGTGATTGATATGATAACTGGCATGTTTAACTTGTATTCCCCCCCCCCCTATAAAACATGTAAAAGCATTTAAAAGGTTCATTCAGGGGTATGAACTCACCTGGTGTAAGTAGGTCCGACAAAGGTGTCGTTTGGGCGTTCGGTGTCACGCAAGGACTCGAACACACACAATGACCTATTTAACATATGATAACATATGTTCACATACAATTAGTATATTTAATACTAATTAAACAAATATACGCGCTCAAAGGAGCGGAAAACACTTTGGACAAGTGTTTGGGTGTCCCGGGTAGCGTCTAAAGGTGTGTATGGCTAAGGAATGGAGTTTACTCTCCAAGAGTAAACCCTTATTATATAGTTTACGGCCCAGGGACTACTCACCATGAGTTTACGGCCGTAAACTCATGGTGAGGGGTTCTAGTGTGTTTCAAGGCTCTATCTTGTTCATGGGATTTTTCTAAGTACTTTTCCAAAAAGGCATGAGTGGGTTTAAGGCTTCTAAGGGCACCTTATAGGACTTTACGACCTAGGGACAACTCCTAAGGGAGTTTACGGCTGTAAACTCTCATTCTTTGAGTTAAGTGAAGTTTTAAGCCCCTAATACCTTCCTAGCAATTTATAATGGAGTGTGATGCCATTTTGGGGTATTAAAACTATCATTTGGGTGTGTTTTGGGGAGTTTACGGCCTAGGTACTTGCTTGGGCCGTAAACTCCAAGTCACCCCATATTTCCTTGTGTTTAAATGTTCCAAACCCTAAATAGCATGTCCTTATTTTATGTCTTAAGCCTATGGGTGGTTTGGGAGTGTTTGGAACTTGATTTAACAAATTTAGAGGGTGTTTACAGCCTAAGCATGTGCTTGGGCCGTAAACCCTCTTTTATGCCACAAATCTTGTTGTTTTGGGGTTCAAACACTCCTAGGCTAAATCCCCTAATAGTTTCTAAGCTTAAGGATGAGTTTAAAGGCATGTTTGGCACCATATTAGGGGTTTACGGCCCTAGAGTGTTCCTGGGCCGTAAACTCCTTATTCCATGCCTTCTTGGACGATTTTTGGGCAATAAACACAAATCATAATGTTTAGAATAAGCTAGGGTAAGCGGACTTACGATTTGGAAGCGTTTGGTTGCGGATTTGGGGCGAAAACGGGTCTAGAGAGAGAGAGAGTATAGAGGGAGAGTGTAAAAAGTCTCCAATGGACTCCACTCACCTTTATATAGGGTTCCGAGTCGGGGCTCAGTGGAATTTTACCCGATACTGCCGTTAAACGGGGCTTTTGGTCGTACCCGATTTAGTGGTCGTAATAATAAACTTAACATTTTCCAACTAAATGGAAATGTGTGTTATGTGTTTTTATTTCCTTTTATCACGACTTAGCGGCATATTAAATATAAACAAACTGAAATGTTTATTTAATTGACGACCTCTAATTAACGGAACTTTTATAAACTGGAATATTCCGTTAATGGTAACGGGGAAATGTAACGGAACAACTTGGGTTGTCACAGAGAACTGCAGTCACACATAAGTAAAGCTTTAGAAATGGCATGTATGCAACACCCTGATCCTCAGGTATTAATAATGATATTTTGGTTTGGATTTTTAAGAATCTACTCGGCGAGTTGGCCTTCCTACTCGTCGCGTAGTAGCGGGTTTGTCCGCGAAGTTTAATGACCTACTCACCGAGTTCAATATGGGACTCGACGAGTAGATGCTGGAAGATGAAACCGTAGATTTCAGGGCCTTGCACCCTATTTAAAGGGTCATTAGCCTCCCTTTACAACTCTTTACCTCCCAAAAACCCTGATTCGAGTGTGAGTGTGTTTCTTGGTGATTTTAAGCTTGAAGGAAGGATTTGGTGAAGGAAACACTTGAGGAAGCAAGCTAGAGGAAGCAAAGGACTCGTGGGGATTCAAGATATGCTTCTGTGGAGCACTTTATGAAGGTATTAAGCTGTTCCTTGGCTCATTTCCACCCAAAACCCGCTTGTGCATGGATTCTAAGAAAGGGCTTTTGTGTTTAAGCCAATATTTCAAGTTGTAACTTCATATATGGACTCCTTTTGGCCTTTAGATGCATAAAGTTATCAGTTGTGCCTAGCTTGTGCCTCCCCTCTAGTGTATGACTCCATTCCAAGCTTATATTTGCTATTTTAGGGCCTTAGAGCCTTGCATGCACGTAAAGTTTGCAACTTTACGTGGAAAGCATGCCTCAGAAACTTAGAGATCTAATTTGGAAGCATTTCATGGCTCAAATGAGTCTATATGGCTTAAGATCTAATAGGAATCGGCGAGTCGCAGGGGGTGACTCGGCGAGTCATATGAAGGCAGGCATGGACTCGGTGAGTTGGATGAACGACTCGGCGAGCCCGATGAATATTGTCTTAGACTTGACGAGTTGGATGAACAACTCGGCGAGCCGGATGAAGATTTCCTAGAACTTGACGAGTTGAAGGAACAACTCGGCGAGTCGAGTAAGATTCCCCTAGCTATTGGATGTTCGTAGACGTGTCGATTGGCAAGCAAGGAAACTTGACGAATGACCTTAGATTATCTATCAAGACTGTGTGAACTCGACAAGTCACCTCGATGAATCGACGAGTAGATGTTATCCCAGGAAACTCGGCGAGTCACTAGTTGTACTCGGCGAGTTAGGGTCAACTTGGACTGTTGACTTGATCTTGGCTGTAGTTGACCAGGATTGACTTTGGGGAAATGACTGGATATTGTGTGGCACCTTTTAGGCAGTTAAGTGGAGCAGCTCGTGGGGTATATTTGGTCGCAAAGTGTCAGTTCAACATTCGTGACAGGTGAGTCTTCTCACCATACCTATGGGTCTAAGGCACCAAGGCCGGCCCATTATGTGATTATGATATATGTGATAGACATTTTGTGTTTTGTTATGTGATTGCATGTTTTGTGTGAAGACCCCGAGGGAAGCCCGTGGCATTGGATGTAATACCATGTGGGGTAGCCCATGGCAGTCCTAGGTGAAGACCATGTGGGGTAGCCCATGGCATTGGATGTAAGGCCATGTGGGGGAGCCCATGGCAGTCCTAGGTAAAGACCATGTGGGGTAGCCCATGGCATTCTCTTGTGTTTCATGTATGCATGGCTTACGTGATATATGTGTAGCTTTTATAGCTAACAGGATATGTGATATGTGGTTTGTGTGTGTGTGTGGTATGCTCTGAGAAACTCACTAAGCATTTCGCTTACAGGTTGTTGATTGTTTCAGGTACTTCAGAGCCTAAAGGCAAGGGCAAGGCGTGATGACGTGGTGCGCACCCTACCTCTCTTTTGTGTGATGGGGACTCTCTGATGTTTTCAAAAGTACAACGAAATTGTAATAATTGTGAATTGGAAAACAAATGGTTTGGAAATCTATGGATTATGGGATTTGTTTGACTAATTAAAAATGAAAATTTTCTTGGTAAAATTTGGGTCGTTACAAGTTGGTATCAGAGCCTTGTTTGAGGGATTCGGACACATTCTCGGGTGTGTCGGGACTCAAACTAAGGAAGTGGTAAAATGTTTTCAAAAGTAACTTATAAAGGATTTTTTTAAGCCAAAAAGAGGAGAGTGCAACGCGTGTGATCAGCCGAGCCAAGTAAGTAGTTTCCCAAGTTGAATAGCCATGTTATGTGATAGTGAGCTTTGTCGATTATATGGAATTGCTAGGTGTATGTTTTAAAATTATATACGGTTAGGAGCTGATAGCCTCAGAATTATGGATTTAGCCTTATTTCTTGTTGGACGCGGTCTTAGGGTAGAATCCTTTATTCAAAAGTCTATTTGATCCTTTCTGTGTATAATTTGCATGCCTAAAAGCAACCTGTAGTGATTGATTTGATTGTTATGAGTAGGACAACCATAGGGTGTCCGGGTTTGACTCATGCGAGAGTTGTGAGTCACGGTTTGTGTGGGGATAGATTTGGAGGTACCAGGTAAAACAGCAGGGAAGGGCACAAGTAGGTGTGAAGGGTAGTATTGGGCCCGTACTACTGGAAGCACAGGACCCGTACCCAAACACATGTTCTATCTAGGAAATTCCAAAGGAAAATAGTATGAAAGTAACCTCGTTATGGGTATCCTGATCATTATGTTTTGTGAAATGACAGTCCAGCATGGTGGTTACGCGATTTGGAGCAGGGGGATCAGGATCGGGATTCGGGGCTGGGTCGGGCGGCCCTGCTGATGGTATCGATGAGAGGCTGCGTGAGTTAATTGCGGCCGAGGTTACGAGGGGCATCCTTGACGCTACCCCAGTCATCTTTGGGACGGTCAAGGAGGGCATGATGGAGATCATGGAGGAGAGACTTAGAGCATTCAGGGTCGATAGTTCTGCGGGCCAGGGTGGAGCTCGAACCCCCTCGTTTAGGGAGTTCAAGGCATGCGGAGCTTCGGAGTTTTCTAGGGTCAGGGATCCCATTGTGAGCAGACGTTGGGTGGCGGACATTGAGAATGCCCAGTGCACGAGTTCTTGCTCGGAGGAGGAAAAGGTTGGATTTGCTTCCTGTATGCTGAGGGACAGGGCCCGAGATTGGTGGGGTGAGATTACTAGTCAGGTGGGAGCAGCCGGTGTGGCTGACATATCATAGGCCGAGTTTGTATGACGATTCGATCAGGAGTTTGCACCACCTATTGAGGTGCAACAGATGGTGATGGAGTTCCATGATTTACAGCAGACTACTGAGACTGTGGCGGAGATCACCACTAAGTTTCGAGAGCGAGCTTTGTTGATCCCTCAGTATGCGACAGATGAGGACATGAGGAGGTCCCGATATCACTCCATGCTGAGAGAGGACATTCGGGAATTTGTGAGCTTTACAGGGTGCAAAACCCTGAATGAGATGGTTGATAAGGCCCGTGAGAGGGAGATGGAGTTGGAGTCCCGCACGAAGCAGAAGACTGAGCAGGTGCAGGCAGCGGGGACACAGGCTAAGAAGCCTAAGACCTCTGATTCTCTGAGTAAGGGCCAATAGGGTCGGGGCCGGTGTGCCAAGTGCGGGAGGTTTCATAGTGGGGCTTGTCGGACAGTCGGGATGTCAGGATGCTACTCATGTGGCCAGCAAGGCCACTTGAGTAAGGATTGCCCAAGAAGGGCTTGATATGCTTTCACTGCAACCAGGTAAGCCATAAAAAGGCCAATTGTCCGAGGTTGCAAGGAGGAGGAGGAGGAGGAGGATCTGTGGCAGCACCCGCGCCCGCCACTATGAGGATTACTGATGGCCGCCCTAAGGCGGAAGCTCCAGCGGTGAAGAGCCGCGCATTCCAGCTGACTACCGAGGAGGCTCGGGCCGCGCCAGACGTTGTGGCTGGTATGTGTTCATTATCCTCTATCTCTTTTATGTTAATGTTTGTATGTATGCTTATTATGATTTGTATAGGGACCTTTCTGTTCAATGGTATGACGGCCCGTGTCTTATTCGATTCGGGGGCTACCCGATCTTTTGTGTCTCTTGCGCTTAGCAAGAAATTCTGAGACGCACCGAGGACTCTGGATACCCCGCTCGAGGTGGAGATTGCAGATGATCGCACCGTGAGTGCTGCGAGGGTGTGTCAGGATTGTGTCCTAAATGTGCATGGTGAAAGGTTTCACGTTGATTTGGTTCCCATACCATTGCGAGGGTTGAAGGTGATTATTGGGATGGACTGGCTGGGGGCCAATGGAGCCATGATTGATTGTGAGCGGCAGTTAGTCCGGGTTCGAACCCCAAGGGGGGGAGAACTGGTTATCCACGGCAAGAGGACCTCGCAGGGCCCGACCCTCTGTTTAGCAGCGAGGGCAAGGAGGTTTCTGCAGCAGGGCTGCATGGGATTTTTGGCCTATGTTTCAGATACGCGGATGGAGGTAGTGACGGATATCGATAGTGTGCCAGTGGTGCGGGACTTTCGGGACGTTTTTCCCGAAGAATTACCCGGAGTGCCTCCAGAAAGGCAGGTGGAGTTTCGTATTGATTTGGTACCAGGTGCCGCCCCGATAGCAAGGGCACCATATCGGTTGGCGCCACCCGAGATGCAGGAATTATTTGCACAGCTTCAATAGCTACTAGACCGAGGGTTCATCCGTCCGAGTAATTCTCCGTGGGGAGCTCCGATCCTTTTCGTGAAAAAGAAGGATGGGTCGCACAGGATGTGCATCGATTACAGAGAGCTGAATAAGTTGACGGTGAATAACCGCTATCCTTTGCCTAGGATTCACGATCTGTTTGATCAACTCCAGGGAGCATCGTGGTTCTCTAAGATTGATCTCCGGTCAGGGTATCATCAGATGAAGATTCGGGATGAGGATATACCGAAGACAGCTTTCAGGACTCGTTATGGGCATTACGAGTTCGTGGTGATGCCATTCGGGCTCACCAATGCTCCGGCTGCGTTCATGGACCTCAAGAACCGGGTGTGCAGGCTGATGTTGGATCAGTCGGTGATCGTTTTTATTGAAGATATCCTGGTCTACTCATGGACCAGGGAACAACACGAGCAACATTTGAGAGAGGTGCTGGAGACCTTGAGGACGGAGAAGATGTATACGAAGTTCTCCAAGTGTGACTTTTGGTTGCGGGAAGTGCAGTTTTTGGGTCATGTCATCAATCAAGAGGGTATTTCAGTTGACCCAGAGTGTAACATCCCGAAATATCAAGAGTAGAGTTGAAGGGCTAAAAGAGTAAATTGGGAAAGAGCGACTCGGCGAGTCCATGGGTGGACTCGGCGAGTAGAGTCGCGACTTGGTCGCGTGTTAAGTAGTCGACTCGACGAGTCAGTAAGATGGACTCGGCGACTAGGCGCTGAGTGGAGAAAACCCTAATTCTCGGGGTTGAGCCCTATATAAAGAACATAACATCCATTCCCCCAGCCTCTTTACTCATCCTCAAGTCCAGAAACCCTAACCTTCGTATGTGAGTGGATCAAGTTGCATTTGGGAGCTTGGAGAACCAATTGTTGAGGAAATCTTGAAGAGTAAGAGGCTTGGAGCAAGGGGCTTTGCTTGGATTCGAGTTCCATTGCAGTTGGGGCGTTCTTTTGAGGTAATATCTTGTCCTTGGGCTGTTACTCTTATGGATTCATCATTTTGGGGTTTGTGGGGAGCTTATCTTGGTATGTTTTGGAGTTTAGAAGTAGATCTGAGGTTGCTACCTCAGATCTGGAGTGGTGATGGTCCAAATGTTCATTAAGTCCCTGTGTTGAGTGTTGGGTGAAGCTATCATGTCCCAAACCCTAGCCCTAATGTGCAAAATGCATAGATCTCTTTGGATTCACGTAAAGTTTGCCACTTTACGTGATGGATGGGTTTTAGGAGGCTAGATCTATGTTTTGGATCAATTGCATGGCCTGGGATGCTTTTGTATGGATTCAAACCGGTGGTACTTGGCGAGTCACATGGGTGGACTCGACGAGTTGCTTGAAGATGGGATGAAACTCGACGAGTTGGAAGAACAACTCGGCGAGTTGGATGAAGATGGCCTGGAACTCGACGAGTTGTATGAACAACTCGGCGAGTAGGTTGAAGATAGCCTTAGACTCGGCGAGTCTGTTCTTGGACTCGGCGAGTCTTGTTGAAGAGTCCCAATATTTTCTGGTTGAGTCGAGAATCGGCGAGTCAAGGGATGACTCGGTGAATTGTAGGCGAGTGGACTCAGAGTTGTTGGACTCGGCGAGTCTCGGGGTGACTCGGCGAGTTAGGTCGCGGATTGAGGGAAGTTCTGAGCTTGGGGACTCGGCGAGTCATCGGGTTGAATCGGCGAGTAGAGTCAGTCAGGGGTTGACTTTGACCTTGTCTTTGACCAAGGGTTGACCAGTGGTTTCCAGGGGCATTTTGGTAATTGTTGGTTATTGTTTTGAGTTCAGTGCTTTGTTGTTGTTCAGTGGAGGAGTTCGTGTCGGAGTTTGGAGTAGCGGGATCTTATCCTTTCAACCGGCAGTTTCGAGGTGAGTTATCCTCACTATATCAACAGGGTCTACGGCACCAAGGCCGGCCCTTATCGGATTGAGATCCGGGTAGTTGTTGTTATGTTACCGCTTTGATATGTTTGCATCCTGAGAGCTAGGATGGTATATGTTAGAGATTGAGATCGGTATCTTGAGAGATAGGGAGATGCTATGCTAGTGACCTGTTAGGTCGGTATCCTAGTTAGGATGATGATATGTTATGTGATCTGTTTGATCTGCTTGTTGACTGTGACTTGCTATATGATTGTATGTATATGTGCACATGGTTGTTTGGACTGGAGTTGGGTTGAGGCGGGTCCTGCTTTGTGCTGTAGGCCAAGATACCCAGGGCGGACCGGTTGTTCCGAAGGCCCAGCGAGCGGTCCGGATAGGCTGTAGGCCCCAAGAGGGCGGACCAGACGTGCCGAGGCTCGGAGAGTGGACCAGGCCGACTGTATGGTATATGTGGTTGGTATTTTGGGGATATCTCACTAAGCTTTCGGGCTTACAGTTGTGGTTTTATGTTTTTCAGGTTCTTCAGGAGACCGTGGCAAGGCGAAGGCGTGACTGTACCGCTCCTCATGATTTTGTAGTGATGTGATTCTGGGAATACTTAAATGTTTTGTATTGAAAACCTTTTTGTAAAGATTTAATGGAATCGAGTTGTTTTTGAAAAATTTAAAATTGGTTGTATTTTTCGGTCGTTACAAGTTGGTATCAGAGCCTTGGTTTGAGTGAATTGGAGAAACACTCGTGTGACTCCAGTCTCAAATCGAGGAGAGTTTTCAAAAGAGAGTTTAAAATGGTTTTCAAAATGAGTAAAGGAGGACGCGGAGGTACGATCAGCCGGAGCCAGTAAGTAACCCAAAAATACCATGCATGTTATTTGTTTTTGAGCTTTGATAGAACAGCATGCTAGTGGTAGGCTAGGGATCTTCAGGATTTCATGATAATGTTGCCTGATTTGTGATGCCTGTAGCCTAGGGTTTCCTTGTGGGAGATTTTCAAAGTTCCTCTAGTGGTGAGGGTTGAGAGTTATTATGCATGTTTTCACTAGGGTGTTGTGGTAGTACTTCATACAAATATGGGTAGGTGTGGAACGTAGTATGGGCCCGTACTACTGAAAGCACAGGACCCATACGCATATCAGGGAAACCATGACCTCTAGGGTTGGGGTGAGAGAGTTGGATCCCAGGATAATGGGAAGAGTCTGAGATTTTGTGTGGTGTTTTTCAGTATGGAGATTCCGAGGCATGATGAGAGTGGATCCGGATCAGGATCGGGAGCAGGAGAGGGAGTTCCGGGCGAGTCAGTACCGCCCGAGGTTATCGGTCAGATGAGCACGTGTGAGTTGGATGCGAGGATTCATGAGATCCTGCGTGATGAGATTGTTGAGTTGTTCCGGGCTGAGTTGCCGGAGCTGTTTGGGTCGATCAAGACCGCCATGGTTGAGTATTTTGATGAGCGCTATGCAGCTCTCACAGAGACGGTTGCCGCGGCGGCTACATCAGCTGTAGCAGTGGCAGGGGGAGGAGCTGGTCGGGGCTTTCAGTATCGGGACTTCGACAATACGAAGCCTCCCACCTTTGATGGAGTTCAGGACCCGATTGTTGCTATGAGGTGGTTATCGGACGTGGAGGGGTGTTTCTTCACGTGTTCATGCCCTGCTGATCAGAGGTTGAGGTGTGCTCTGAACCTGTTGAGGCTCGGGGCGAAGGATTGGTGGAGATTGACCACGGGGTCATATTCGGATGCGCAGAGGGTTGCGGTTTCATGGGATCAGTTCAGGGAGATGTTCAGTACTCGTTATGTTCCACAAGTTGAGAGGGAGAGATTGGCTCAGGAGTTCCTTGAGCTGAAGTAGGGTTCGGAGTCGGTGACTGAGATCACCAGGATGTTCACTGAGAGGGCGATGTTTTGCCCAGAGTTCGCTTCGGAGCAGGCTCAGATGTCTCGATATCTGAGCATGCTCAAGAGGGATATCAGACAGTTTGTGTCTACCCAGAGGTGCAATACCTTATTGGAGTTGCAGGAGGCCGCTAGGCGGCGAGAGTTAGAGATTGAGTTGCAGTTGCATGAGCTGAGGCAGGCTCCGGTGCAGTCGCAGCCGGCGTCGAAACGGTCCAAGACCGTTGATGTTAGAGTAGGGGATCCGAGCAGCCACACTTGTGGGAAGTGTGGGAGGGGTCACACCGGAATTTGTAGGTCCGGTGGTGCATGCCGCAAGTGCGGAAAGGAGGGGCACTATGCAAGGGATTTTCGGCTGTCAGCGCCGGTTCGGTTTGAGGATTTGTTATCATTTCCATTAGGTTGGACATTTGAGGGTCAACTATCCACAACTTGCTGCAGGACGGATGCAGGTTCCAGCACCGGCCACTTTGAGGATCACGGGTGGAGGTCAGGGTGGAGCGGAGCCCCCAAGGGCTCAGGGTCGTGCTTATCAGCTTGCGGCAGAGGAGGTCAGAACAGTGCCAGATGCAACTGCGGGTATGTTTCTTTCTTGATATCTTGTTATCTTGTGGTTATTGTGGTGTTTTGTTTATGTGCTGGTATCTTTGTGTGGTTTACGATGCGGTATTCGTCGTTTTGAGAGTTTTGGGTTGGTTATGGGTTTTTGTTTTGGAAATTTCATTGGTTATCATCCATGAGGGTTATTAGTGGAAACCTGGCATTCGGTTGAAGGCCGGGTAGCATCTGCTTTCTGAGGAGTGGTTAGATGCAGGTTGAATTTCTTTCGAGCGGGTTATCAGTGTTGATGTGGGATCTTGTCAAGGTTGTTTATGCCTGTGTAAATCAGACCGTGTGTACGTGTTGGTTTTGTGCAGAGTTGTTCTGGGAGGTCGGTGATGGCAACCGGTGGTTGTTAATCAGTGCTACAAGTGGGGGAGGATTGGAAAATTCTCCGGAAGATCGATGAGTATTTGAGGGTGCTTAGCTGCTGGTTTCAGCAGTGGTTCTGTCAGTCAAAAGTATAGGCTGGTACGAGTAAGTGGCAGGCATGCGGGGCGGGATACAGACCTAGGGCATTCGATTGTGGAGGGCCTGGGAGCAGGCCGAGATCGAGCATGTGCGATTGAGACAGAGTTCGAAACCCTTAAAGGGCTAGAACAGTATGCATGGGAGGATTTACGGGAGAGATAGCTCGGAATGATGAATGCTAGTTGAGCGGTCCGGATAGACTGAAGGCCGGTAGGCGTACCAGTCAGGCCGAAGGCTCGGAGAACGGTCCAGCCAAACTGAAGGCACTGAGAGCGGTCCAGATTGGCTGAAGGTTCTGAGAGTGGTCCAGATTGTTTAAAGGCCCGGTGAGGCGGTCCAGTCATGCTGAAGACTCTGCAGGTATTTCTAGTCCAGTTGAGGAGATGGATTGAGTATGTTGCGATATGTTAGCATCAGGAGGTCTGGCCCTGGGTATTGATCTTGATTAGTGGAGATGGTGCATGGACTCGAGAGTCCTTGCGAGCAGATTCAGAGCATGTGTGTTGCATGGATAGCGGTTATGTTATAAAGGGGTGGTGCAGCGTTGGGTGAGCACCGTGGCACTTGTTGTGGTGACAAGGCAGCCAAGTGGATTTCCTTGGTAAGGAATGAGAGAGGAGTGTAACTCCGAGAGGGAGTGCAAGTTCACAGAAGTGAAAGCGGCAGAGCAAAGTTATGATTAGAGTAATTCGAGTATGGTTATTGAGCAGAGTGTTTGCGGCAGTGGAACAGAAGCACATCCGGTTTGGGATGTCTGCTGAGGTCACGGAGGGAATTCCGCAGGTGTAGAGCCAAGAGGCTAGGAAGGGATGCAGGGAGAGAGTCTTGGGCTCTCAGTGTGAATCTGATCAGGGAATTGGGTATGTATTATTGGTTCATCCCGGGGGATGTTTGAGGATATCATCAGTGTATCGGGTTTTCCCAACCTGAGGGTGTTAGAGCTAGTTCAGCATGTGTATGTGATTGCAAGAGGAGAACTCGTGGGAGTTGCTCTGAGATTGAAGAATGGGTCTTTCCGCCAGCATGAAATGGATAGAGTGGGATTCAGATCGGGGATCCGATGGTTCATGGTTTTCTAGCTCATATGGGTCAAGTGATGGTTGTGATTTGGTGCAGTGATGCATCTTGGGTAATTCTCGATTGTTGAGTGTGATTATCAGAGGGTATAGCCGGTGCCCGGTTTGAGACGGTGGTCAGGACACCGCAAGGAAAGAGGAAATGAGTTCGAGTTTCGATGGTTATGCCTTGAGGAACCTGGTCCGGTTAGGGCCAGGTGGCGCATCGTGGGAGTATTTTGGAGTTGAGTTGCCGTAGGCTTCGAGGACGAAGCCTAATTTAAGTGGGGGAGAATTGTAACATCCCGAAATATCAAGAGTAGAGTTGAAGGGCTAAAAGAGTAAATTGGGAAAGAGCGACTCGGCGAGTCCATGGGTGGACACGGCGAGTAGAGTCGCGACTTGGTCGCGTGTTAAGTAGCCGACTCGGCGAGTCAGTAAGATGGACTCGGCGAGTAGGCGCTGAGTGGAGAAAACCCTAATTCTCGGGGTTGAGCCCTATATAAAGAACATAACATCCATTCCCCCAACCTCTTTACTCATCCTCAAGTCCAGAAACCCTAACCTTCGTATGTGAGTGGATCAAGTTGCATTCGGGAGCTTGGAGAAGCAATTGTTGAGGAAATCTTGAAGAGTAAGAGGCTTGGAGCAAGGGGCTTTGCTTGGATTCGAGTTCCATTGCAGTTGGGGCGTTCTTTTGAGTTAATATCTCGTCCTTGGGCTGTTACTCTTATGGATTCATCATTTTGGGGTTTGTGGGGAGCTTATCTTGGTATGTTTTGGAGTTTGGAAGTAGATCTGAGGTTGCTACCTCAGATCTGGAGTGGTGATGGTCCAAATGTGCATTAAGTCCCTGTGTTGAGTGTTGGGTGAAGCTATCATGTCCCAAACCCTAGCCCTAATGTGCAAAATGCATAGATCTCTTTGGATTCACGTAAAGTTTGCCACTTTACGTGATGGATGGGTTGTAGGAGGCTAGATCTATGTTTTGGATCAATTGCATGGCCTGGGATGCTTCTGTATGGATTCAAACCGGTGGTACTCGGCGAGTCACATGGGTGGACTCGACGAGTTGCTTGAAGATGGGATGAAACTCGACGAGTTGGAAGAACAACTCGGCGAGTTGGATGAAGATGGCCTGGAACTTGACGAGTTGTATGAACAACTCGGCGAGTAGGTTGAAGATAGCCTTAGACTCGGCGAGTCTGTTCTTGGACTCGGCGAGTCTTGTCGAAGAGTCCCAATATTTTCTGGTTGAGTCGAGAATCGGCGAGTCAAGGGATGACTCGGTGAGTTGTAGGCGAGTGGACTCAGAGTTGTTGGACTCGGCGAGTCTCTGGGTGACTCAGCGAGTTATGTCGCGGATTGAGGGAAGTTCTGAGCTTGGGGACTCGGCGAGTCATCGGGTTGAATCGGCGAGTAGAGTCAGTCATGGGTTGACTTTGACCTTGTCTTTGACCAAGAGTTGACCAGTGGTTTCCAGGGGCATTTTGGTAATTGTTGGTAATTGTTGGTTATTGTTTTGAGTTCAGTGCTTTGTTGTTGTTCAGTGGAGGAGTTCGTGTCGGAGTTTGGAGTAGCGGGATCTTATCCTTTCAACCGGCAGTTTCGAGGTGAGTTATCCTCACTATATCAACAAGGTCTACGGCACCAAGGCCGACCCTTATCGGATTGAGATCCGGGTAGTTGTTGTGATGTTACTGCTTTGATATGTTTGCATCCTGAGAGCTAGGATGGTATATGTTAGAGATTGAGATCGGTATCTTGAGAGATAGGGAGATGCTATGCTAGTGACCTGTTAGGTCGGTATCCTAGTTAGGATGATGATATGTTATGTGATCTGTTTGATCTGCTTGTTGACTGTGAATTGCTATATGATTGTATGTATATGTGCACATGGTTGTTTGGACTGGAGTTGGGTTGAGGCGGGTCCTGCTTTGTGCTGTAGGCCAACATACCCAGGGCGGATCGGTTGTTCCGAAGGCCCAGCGAGCGGTCCGGATAGGCTGTAGGCCCCAAGAGGGCAGACCAGACGTGCCGAGGCTCGGAGAGTGGACCAGGCCGACTGAAGGCCCGATGTGGGCGGACCAGTCATACTGTAGACTCAGAGAGTGGACCAGGTGGATTGAAGGCCCGGCGCGGGCGGACCAATCACACTGCAGACTCGATGTATGTGGTTAGATTCGGAGAGTGGACCAGGTGGATTGAAGGCCCGGTGCGGGCGGACCAATCACACTGTAGACTCGAGGTGCATGGCTGTTCTGTGATCAGATATGTTGTGGCATGTTATGCGTGTATGGTATATGTGGTTGGTATTTTGGGGATATCTCACTAAGCTTTCGGGCTTACAGTTGTGGTTTTATGTTTTTCAGGTTCTTCAGGAGACCGTGGCAAGGCGAAGGCGTGATCGTACCGCTCCTCATGATTTTGTAGTAATGTGATTCTGGGAATACTTAAATGTTGTGTATTGAAAACCTTTTTGTAAAGATTTAATGGAATCGAGTTGTTTTTGAAAAATTTAAAATTGGTTGTATTTTTCGGTCGTTACACAGAGAAGGCGGAGACTGTTATGCGATGGGAAGTACCGAGGAATGCCTCAGAGATTCATAGCTTCTTGGTCTTAGCAGTTTATTATTGGAGATTTATCCAAGATTTCTCCAAGACTGCTGTGCCATTGACCCATTTGACCAAGAAGAATGAGGCTTTTCGATGGGGTGAGGATCAGCAGAGGGCTTTTGAGACCCTCAGGCAGAGGTTATGTGAGGCTCCGATCCTAGTACTGCCCAAGGGATTGGACGATTTCGTCTTATATTGTGATGCATCGATCTCAGGGTTGGGTGCGGTACTGATGCAGAGGGGGCACGTGATCGCATATGCCTCGAGGCAGTTGAAGCCTTACGAGGCAAATTACCCCGCGCATGACCTAGAGTTGGGGGCAGTGGTGTTCGCCCTCAAGATTTGGAGGCACTATTTGTATGGGGTGAAATTCGTTGTGTATACCGATCACAAGAGTCTGAAGTATTTGATGGACCAGTAGAACCTGAATATGCGATAGTGGAGATGGTTGGACATGCTAAAGGACTATGACTGCGAGATCCTATACCATCCAGGGAAGGCCAATGTGGTGGCCGATGCATTGAGTCGCAAGGCGACGGGGTCACCAATCAGGGGTATTTGTATGAGGGTAACGGTAAGTCCACCCTTGATAGACATGATTCGAGAGGCTCAGGTCGAGGGGGTGAAGAAAGAGAACTGGAAATTGGAAAGAATTTGGGGGCAATATCCTTTGTTTGTTAAGGATAGTCGTGGCTTGTTGACGCAGTGTGGCCGAGTATGGGTGCCAATGTTAGGGGGAGTGAGGCAGAGATTGTTAGAGGAGGCGCATAAGTCCAAATTTTATATACACCCAGGTGAAACAAAAATGTATAGGGATTTGAGGCTGAGTTATTGGTGGCCCTGCATGAAGCGGGAGATCGTCGGGTATGTGGAGCAATGCTTGACCTGCAGGAAGGTCAAGGCCGAGCACCAGCGACCTCATGGTAAGGTTCATACATTACCCATTCCCATATGGAAGTGGGAAGAGATCACTATGGACTTCATCACGAAGCTACCACGGACAACGAGGGGAGTAGATGCCATATGGGTGATCGTGGATAGACTGACGAAGAGTGCTCACTTCATTCCGATCTCCGAGAGTATATCTGCAGAGAAGTTGGTGGACATTTATGTTTGAGTGGCGGTGGCTAGGCACGGAGTGCCGGTATCAGTCGTTTCAGATAGGGATGTTCGGTTTACATCCAGGTTTTGGAAGAGGTTCCACGAGGAACTGGGTACCCAGCTGCATTTTAGTACGACATATCACCCCAGACCGACGTCCAAAGTGAGAGGACGATCCAGACACTGTAGGATATGTTGCAGGCATGTGTGCTGGATTTCGGAGGGAGTTGGGATACGTACCTCCCATTGGCAGAGTTTTCGTACAATAACAGTTATCATGCCAGTATTGACCAAGCACCATTTGAGATGTTATATGGACGGAGGTGCAGGACCCCAGTGTGCTGGGATGAGGTTGGGCATCGAGTTTTGGGGAGCACGGAGGTGGTACTCGAGACTACTGGACTGATTCAGCAGGTGCGTAACCGATTGCGAGTCGCGCAAAGTCGTCAGAAGAGTTATGCGGACCGAAGACGATTAGACCTTGAATTTCAAGAAGGAGACTTTGTCTTACTGAAGGTGTCACTTTGGAAAGGGATTATCCGGTTCCGTCAGAGGGGCAAATTGGGGCCTCGGTTCATAGGTCCGTTCAGGATCATAGCCCAGGTGGGCAAGGTGGCATATCGTTTAGATCTCCCAGAGGAGCTTAGTCGGATTCACAACACCTTCCATGTGTCTCAGCTCTGGAAGTGTGTTGCCGATGAGTCTTCAGGCATAGCCTTGGACGACATTCAGTTGGATGGGGGCCTGAATTATGTCGAGAGACTAGTTGCGATCCTAGACAGGAAGACAAAGAAGCTCCGTAATAAAGAAGTGAAGTTGGTAAAGGTGCAATGGCGGCACCGGAAGAGTTCCGAATGGACCTGGGAATCGGAAGATGAATTGCGAGGTTTCTATCCGGAGTTGTTTGGACCAGCAGGCTTCGAGGGCGAAGCCTAATTCAAGTGGGGGAGAGTTGTAACACCCTGATCCTCAGGTATTAATAATGATATTTTGGTTTGGATTTTTAAGAACCTACTCGGCGAGTTGGCCTCCCTACTCGTCGAGTAGTAGCGGGTTTGTTCGCGAAGTTTAATGACCTACTCGCTGAGTTCAATATGGGACTCGACGAGTAGATGCTGGAAGATGAAACCCTAGATTTCGGGGCCTTGCACCCTATTTAAGGGGTCATTAGCCTCCCCTTTACATCTCTTTACCTCCCAAAAACCCTGATTCGAGTGTGAGTGTGTTTCTTGGTGATTTTAAGCTTGAAGGAAGGATTTGGTGAAGGAAACACTTGAGGAAGCAAGCTAGAGGAAGCAAAGGACTCGTGGGGATTCAAGATATACTTCTGTGGAGCACTTTATGAAGGTATTAAGATGTTCCTTGGCTCATTTCCACCCAAAACCCGCTTGTGCATGGATTCTAAGAAAGGGATTTTGTGTCTAAGCCAAGATTTGAAGTTGTAACTTCATATCTGGACTCCTTTTGGCCTTTAGATGCATAAAGTTATCAGTTGTGCCTAGCTTGTGCTCCCCTCTAGTGTATGACTCCATTCCAAGCTTATATTTGCTATTTTAGGGCCTTAGAGCCTTGCATGCACGTAAAGTTTGCAACTTTACGTGGAAAGCATGCCTCAGAAGCTTAGATCTGTAATTTGGAAGCATTTCATGGCTCAAATGAGTCTGTATGGTTTAAGATCTGATAGGACTCGACGAGTCGCAGGGGGTTACTCGGCGAGTCATATGAAGGCAGACATGGACTCGGCGAGTTGGATGAACGACTCGGCGAGCCCGATGAATATTGTCTTAGACTCGACGAGTTGGATGAACAACTCGGCGAGTCGGATGAAGATTTCCTAGAACTTGACGAGTTGAAGGAACAACTCGGCGAGTCGAGTAAGATTCCCCCAGCTATTGGATGTACGTAGATGTGTCGAGTGGCAAGCAAGGAAACTCGACGAATGACCTTAGATTATCAATCAAGACCGTGTGAACTCGACGAGTCACCTCGATGACTCGGCGAGTAGATGTTATCCCAGGAAACTCAGCGAGTCACTAGTTGTACTCGGCGAGTTAGGGTCAACATGGAATGTTGACTTGATCTTGGTTGTAGTTGACCAGGATTGAATTTGGGGAAATGACTGGATATTGTGTGGCACTTTTTAGGCAGTTGAGTGGAGCAGCTCGTGGGGTATATTTGGTCGCAAAGTGTCAGTTCAGCATTCGTGACAGGTGAGTCTTCTCACCATACTTATGGGTCTAAGGCACAAAGGCCGAACCATTATGTGATTATGATATATGTGATAAACATTCTATGTTTTGTTATGTGATTGCATGTTTTATATGAAGACCCCGGGGGAAGCCCGTGGTATTGGATGTAAGACCTTGTGGGGTAGCCCATGGCAGTCCTAGGTGAAGACCATGTGGGGTAGCCCATGGCATTGGATGTAAGGCCATGTGGGGGAGACCATGGCAGTCCTAGGTAAAGACCATGTGGGGTAGCCCATGGCATTCTCTTAGGTTTCACGTATGCATGGCTTACGTGATATATGTGTAGCTTTTATAACTAACATGATATGTGATATGTAGTTTGTGTGTGTGTGGTATGCTCTGGGAAACACACTAAGCATTTCGCTTACAGGTTGTTGATTGTTTCAGGTACTTCAAAGCCTAAGGGCAAGGACAAGGCGTGATGACGTGGCGCGCACTTTGCCTCTCTTTTGTGTGATGGGGACTCTCTGATGTTTTCAAAAGTACAACGAAATTGTAATAATTGTGAATTGGAAAACAAATGGTTTGGAAATCTATGGATTATGGGATTTGTTTGACCAATTAAAAATGAAAATTTTCTTGGTAAAATTTGGGTCGTTACAATGTAATGTTGAAAGGAGTAACAAGTCTAGGCATATTCACTCCGTGCCCTATTTTGGTACGCTCTCACATATGGCGACCTCCAGAGTGACCATTCTAACAATATATCCTTCAACTTTTGAATCATAGTGGCTACTGTGGCAACCCGTTCAATGGGATTGCCCTTCCCAATAGTAGAGGACCCAAAGTGGACGAGTTCTAGACTTATATCAATTATCATGTGTTTAAAAATAATATATAACAAAAAAACAATAATGAAATAGTGGTGTTCCAAGCTGAACAACTGATAGGTTTAACTTAGACCATAATATCGAATATACACCCCAAAACCAAGGGAACATATGCCGCACCCTTCAAACACCGATGTCGAAACAATCTGGCGGGGTGTTTACGGGAATACTTGTGCTTAATGATCCACCCCTTATCATAATACCAACAAAATTGTTATCTCCCTTCATCAATTAGCCGGAGGATTATAGTCTACCCTTATCAACAAGACACCCAAACCTTAAGATATATGATATCGAGCCTTTTATGTGGCATATAAAGTTACTCTGACTCGACCTTTAGTTATGGTGTTATTCAGTTGTGGAGCCTAATATTTTTCTATGACCTTATCGTCGCTACGGAAACTAAATATGGTTCCCGCTTATATATCAGTTTTGGCATCAAGTTCTAGAGTTACGGAGTATAACCACAACTACACGGGTTGTGGAGTCGTCGCAAGGGTAGACTGCAAGGGAAAAGTTCAAGGTCATGCTTGTTACGGTATATCGTGCTTTGTATCTCTCATTTAGGAAGGTTGTATGGTCTCGACACTGCAATTTTGGTGTCTCGACAAAGCCACTATAATGTATGGTTGCAGTATGTGGTTGTAGTGTGTGGATAAAATGTATGGTTACAGTATATAAATTTGGTGTATGGTTATGGTGTAAGGTTGCAGTACTCGAGCAAACAGGCCAGCTATTAAACATTGCTCTCTTAGTCCTGATTCACACCGGTTTTTAGATCAACTTTTTTTATATATAAATAGAGCTCTTATAAAAATGTAAACCTAATGTATAAAAGAAATTTGAGATTCTCTCAACAATTTAAGGCCCAACCATAGAGCATCATACTTATACACGAAAAATTCAAATCATCGGAGCACCCATAAGTGAAAAGGGGTTTTCAATGTCTTGGGTCCATCTGAGGGGAACAAATAGATCGAAGCAGTCAACAAATTTTGATGTTTAGAAAAAATGTCTTAAATAACAAAAAAAGTCACTTTTTTGGTTGTTCCTTTGATATCACCATCATATCACCCATTCCATGTTCTATAAACTAGAAATTGTTTTCATGGTGAATGTGGCCTAGATTGGATCCATATCTTTCTTAGATTAAATCCAAATTTGCTCATGTTAAGTACAAGATTGTCCAATCAGAAGCTGAATTAAATGGGGTACTTTGTCTATAAAGTTTTTATTAGTGTAGAGTTTATTATTTACAAAGTTATTTTCAGTGTTCGTTTTCTTAGTTTTGGCCATACTATTTATATATAGATTGTCAACACAATGTTTATTCCACTTTGCATATTGTTGTGGGTACAATTTTTGAATTACCGTTTACATCTTGAACTTGAACATATATCCTGGGAAAGCCTGATCTTGGATTTATTCAGTATCTTGGTCTGTCACCATATTTCTTGTGATATTTTATGCAGGCAATTAAGGCGCAATTGTCACAACTAGGAATTTTGATACTTTGTAACAAAAACAATGATAACAATTGTGAACCAAAAATGTGGAAGCATGTATGATGCTTATTCAATAACAACAAAATCCCCATCAAACACTCTATACAAGCACTTCAAATAGTCAACAAATAATTGGAAACCCTAGAAATCCCGGTTTAAGTCCATTATGGACTAGGATTTCCTTATTGGGCCTAATGGACCAATAAGCTCCTAATTTGACTATTTTGGGCTTAGATCTTATATGGGATCTAATTGGACCTACTTCCATGAAACTTAACCTTTTGGGCCTTATAAGCCTAAAATGGACTAGTTTATCTTTAATGGGCCTTGTTGGGCCACAACAAGTCCAATTAGCTTTAATGGACTCAAATCCATTCCTTTATGCTAGATTTGGGCCCTAAACACCTCTAAGGTCCCAATCGGCCGAAAACCATCAAAATGGGCCTCCTATTATTGGAACAAAGCATTAAAGGCCTACTCCATCTCTCTTCTCTCTCTTTCTCGGCCCAAGAGGAAAACAAAAAAAAGAGAATAATAAGGGTTGACTTTTATGTGCCACCTTCCTATTATACACCAAATAAACATGCATGGTCCAACATACATCCAAGACCAATCTCATGTTCCCATGCACTCATCTCTCTCTTCCCCTCTCTCCTCTTATTTCGGCCGAGACCATCACACACACACCCACACTCTTCCAAATTCTCTCAAACACTCACAAGAACACTCTACATTTCCTCTCTAATTTTCGAGAATTTGCACATCTTCAAGAAGAGTTTCATTATCAAAAATCATCAATTCTTGGTAAGTCCTACCACACTTAAGTTGTATAACTTCATTTTCATGTAGATCACTCATTCTAATTAAGTTTTTCATGATCTACTCCTTAGAAGCTTCTTAAGTTCGAAATCAACCCAAGAAAGCTTGCTAGGGCCGAAAATAGCATCAAACTTCTTTCATTTCTTCTTTAAAACCGAGATCCACAAGAAAAGGTGAGTTCATACCCCTCTATTTTCGGTTTTCATATGTTTTATGGGGGAGAATACAAGTAAAATGTGTAGATCTATGTGTATGTGTATGTTATGTGTGATTTCATGTGTTTATGTGGTAAATGTGTAACAAAAAGAATAGAAATTCGAGATCTATGGCTCTAAGAGGAAGATAAACATGATCTAAGATGTATTACACTAAAACAAGTCAAGAAAAATTACCCTCTAAGATTAAAGTATACATATTGCAACATAAAACTCACTTTTGGGCTAAAATTGTCAAACAAACAAAAGTTGGGTTGAAAAATTGCTCTTCACGGTTTTCTCAAGGATTAAAAGAGTCAAAACAGTAAAAAAATAAGTGTTTTTATGAATATCATACTCTTTTAAAGGTTAGAAATGAAATTTATGGCTTAATGGGCCAAATTTTGGGCTTTTCGGCCCAATGAGCAAAAACTTGCAAAAATTACAACTTTAAGGGGTTGAAATGATAAACTTCTCAAAACAGGGGGTAAAAGGGGTGAATAAAACTAATTCAAGGATTAAAATGATGTATTTTCCAAACAAGGACCAAAATCGTAAACTTTTTGGATTTTGGGCAAAAATTGTAAAAGTTGCAAAAAGTTTGGGCTTTAACCGAAGAACACTTTTCTGGAAGGGATGAAACTGCCAAAGAATAATTTTTGAGCTAAAAATATAACTTGAACAAGTCTATGGGTCAAAAGTGTCAAGAAAAATGGTTTAAGGGCTTAAAATGTCTTTTTTTTGTATAAAGGACTAAAATTGTCAATTTTACTAACGAATGGCTGAAAGGGTTCAAACCAATATTTTTGAATCAATTATTTTGTTTTTAAGATATTTGAGTTAAAATAAAAATACCAAACTACAATTCATGAAAATGGAAAGATGGAAATATGTATAATTTCTAACATCGTTATAAATAACCGACCGACCTCGTTCTGGTGCGAAATTAACAATTACCCAATCAAACTTTCCAACAATTATATTATACCTAAAACAAGTAAACATCCAAATCTTTGGGCTTGAAAGTTCCAATCATGCTTGTTGGTCCTTTGTGACCCATTAACATGATTTTTGGGCCCAAAGGATAATAATAAATGTTTTTGGGCCTTCTATGACCCAAATTCATATTTAAGGGACCCTCAATGGCTTTTAAGTGCTATTGGGCCTTAGTGGCCCATTAGTATTGCTAGCAAGGTCCAAGTAAATCAAATGTGAAATGGGTCAACGTGCCCTTCGTATACCCAATAGCCATAAATAATATGTGAGATTAGTAGGACCTTGTAATCCTCTTCTCCTCGTTTATTAGGCCTACCTTCAATTCAGTAAACATATACAAGTCGTTAATCAATGGTAATCAAATTCATGTTAGATTTAGTGAGTAATAGAGGATGACACCTGTATGGGTCGTCTGTAGTCTGTAGTTATAATCAAAGTCTCCTGGAGGGAGAGCGAGAGTTTGTGTATAGATCTATACGGGGGTGACTCCCCCACACCTCAGTTGTTCGCTACAGTTAGACTCGGCCGGTATAGGGTGACAAAATCTTAAGATCAATTCAGGCGTACGTTAGAATACCAAGACAGACGAACCAGTCATTATCATATATGGTTATAACGACTCACAATTAAACAAATCTAACACTATTCGAGTAATCAGGGAAAAATCATAATCATTCGTCGTGACGGTATAACAATTTGAAACAATTATATTTTTCTTTATCAGAAAACATCGGGTTTTTTCGAGGAAATAAACACCATTCATTTGTATTTTTTCAATAACTATAATGCAAAACTTTTCATTTATACACGCTTTGAAATTATTCATGCATAAACCGATGGATCTTCACACTTTGGTATGAACAATTGTCTTTTTCATAAAATATCGGATTTTCTGGGTTTTATAAACTATACAAACATTTTCAAAACAACCATTCTTATGAACTCACCAACATTTCATATGTTGACGTTTTTCAAAATAACTTGTATTCTCAGGTAACAGGTAAGTCGAGGAGTAACATCGAGTATGTTAGGGTATTATGCTTTTGGAAAAACTATCAAACAATTTATATTATGGATATGTAATGATTAAACAATGTACTTGATGTGAACAATGTCAGTTGTAATGTATTGATGCATGGTGATGTTTATGTTATGATTCATGTATATTCATTGTGATGATATTCAATATAAGTCACGCAAGCCCTCAGACGTTTCCGCCGTCTGGTTTGGGGGTGTGACAGCAATGAAAAAAGAATAAGACCAAGTCAACTGCAAGTGGTCAATGCCTCATGAACGTTTAAGACTCTTGTAAAATCCAAGTCAAGCAAAGATCAAAGAGAATCCCAGGAATGTCGGAGTTTTAGTTATTCTTGTTATGTATAAAAGACTAGTTGATCGATGCACACACGGACACTTCCACTTCTTCTTCTTCTTTGATTCTTTCGACGTTTGAGCATAATAACATTCTTTCTAAGATCATATAACACCTGTAAGTTTTATTCTTGATTTAATATAAGTTGTAAGGCATGTGAATTCATCACCTACAGAGGTTTTGTAACACCCCAAAATTCAAGACCAAGAATTTGATTTTTAATTAAATAATTATAAAAACCGATAGTATGAAAACATCAATAATGTCATCCAATATCATGATCAAAATTTCAATAATCAAAACATGTCATAAAACAATATCAGAGTATAACTACCAAGGATCTTAAGTGCGGAAATCATGGTGTGATGCGCTGCAATCATGCCGGTTCCTTTCCTTTTGAGGAAGACGTGCCTGAAACCAAAACTGTAAATTGTAAGCACAAAGCTTAGTGAGTTCCCTCATCATACCACATAATATCATAGCAAGCATATACGGGTGGTGGACCTACCCTGTCAAGCATATTTGGGTGCCCGACCTACCCTCCGGTGTATCTCAACCGGTTACGAGGTCTATTTCACCCCTACCACTACCACATAATATCATAGCAAATAAGAACATAAAGCACAAGAGATAGTTTCATATCAGACAATTATCACAAAGACAATCATCTCTACTACAAACAACTACTAGTGGGCCGACATTGGTGCCTTCGACCCACTCATACAGGAAGGTAACCCACCTCGAATGTTGTAACGTGGCTGAAAATTTTCCGGCTCTGAAATCAACCCAATTCATTGCCTACACATAAAATATTTCCTTAATTTCCCTTTTCATACTCATAACCGCTTAAGGGTCAACTTTAGTCAAAGTCAAAGTCAACATTTTGGTCAAAGTCAACATTCCGAGTTGACTCAACTCGCCGAGTTGGCCCTTCAACTTTCCGAGTTCCACAAATCATAAAACCCTGAAATCGCGATCCAAGTCATCAAGTTCTTTCATGATCTCGTCGAGTTCCTCCCTATCAGCAGAATCGGGACTTCTCAAATCAACCCGTTGAGTCCATCCTTGAACTTGCCGAGTTCTTCCTTTTAACAGAATAGGGACACTTCGAACCAACTCGTTAAGTTCCTCTATGAACTCGTCGAGTTCTTCAGTCTGTTAAGCTTCTTAATGTATTAAGCCATCATTCTTCGAATCTAAGTCCCATACTCCAGATCTGGGTCGAAAACACACCTAGGATCCAACTTTACCCATTAAAACCCATCCTAGAAGAAATGAGCTCTAACCCTAACTCAAAATGGCTTAGATCCAACTCCAAAAGCCATCAAAACTTCAAGATAGACCATGAGGTCATAGATCTAGACTCTAGGGACGATTTGGTCACGTAAAGTTCCTATCTTTACTTCCATGCATGACCTACTTGGCTCAAAAGACCAAAAATATGGTCTAAAAGTTGCATGGGACTTCGATGGCCATAAAGTTGGCACCTTTATGCCATGAAATCCCCTTAAGACCCTAGATCTGAAGGGTTTGCCCATATGGGACGTCCAAATCCTAAAGGCCAACATACTTAGACCAACTTCTGGATCTACTCTCCTCCTATACGTCCTTGCTCCTTCTTCAAGTACCTCCTTCTTCAAAATCACAAAAAAATGCACAAAAGTTGGCTCAAAACTCTCAAAAGTATGTGCCGCAAATGCAGCAAGGATGGGAACTGTAACATCCCAAAATTCAAGACTAAAAATTTCTTTTAATAAAATATTACTTAAAGTAAAATCATCGATTCAAAGCAAAATCAAAGTAATAGTTTTCAAAACACATGTTCGTTATCAGAGTAAAACATTCCCAGGCTGACTAATCTTTGGTGTGTGCCATGTGATCATCCCGAGCTCCATCATCCGCTACCGGAAGTACCTGAAACCAAAACTGAAAACCATAAGCACGACGCTTAGTGAGTTCCCCCATCATACCTCATAACATACAATCACCTAACATACACATATTGTCAGGCGTATCTGGGTGCCCGACCTACCCCTTCGGTCCTCTCGACCGGATACTGGCTAGCATATCTGGGTGCTGGCCTCCCCTTCGGCCCTCTCGACTGGATACTGACTAGTATATCGGGGAGCTTGCCTCCCCCTTCGGTCCTCTCGACCGGACACTGGCTAGCATATCTGGGTGCTGGCCTCCCCTTCAGTCCTCTCGACCGGATACTGACTAGCATATCTGGGTGCTGGTCTCCCCTTCGGTCCTCTCAACCGGATACTGGGGACTATTTCACCCCTACTACTACCACATAACACATATATCACATAATCTATCTAGCATGGCTGGGCATGACCGCCCCTTCGGCCCTATCGACCGGTAGTCTAGGGGGGGCTGTCTCCCCCTACTGCCTCTAACTCATATAACAGATCATGCTAGCATGTAAACATAATATCACATACTGTCAGACGTATCTGGGGTGTCTGACTACCCTTCGGTCCTAACAACCGATCTCTACTGATGAGTCATGAAACCCCGTCCATGCTCCCACTGATAGTGAGATACGGGCCCAACCCACACCCACTCTTTCCCTAACTTGGGCCTCGCCCCTGATCTGCTGCTAATGAGATGTGGAACACCATCCACACTCTGCTATTGGTGAGATACGGGACCTCGCCCATACTCACCTCCCTACCAGGCACATACAAGTATCACGCAGACAACAAGTATAAACTATCACATAAACCATTCCTTGGGCACCCGCCTGCTCTCCCTAGACCTCGTCCTGAATATCATACTAGCATACTGTGTCTAGGGCTAACCCCCGGGTCTTCTACTCATAACGACATGGGCCGGCATTGTGGCCATAGAAACATTCATACAAAAGGGAAACTCACCTGCACTGGCTGAACTCCCTGATGAACCCACTGGCTGCTGCCCGACAACTCACTGAACTCCTGCTCCACTAGCTCCCCGAGCCATCAATATCAATGCAACACTTAGTCTAACTGACCCCCGACAGTCAACCAAGTCAATTCTGGTCTAAGTCAAGGTCCTGGTACTCGCCGAGTCCACTTACTGACTTGCCGAGTTCATATGGTCAGGGTCCTTCCATTCGCGACTCGACTCGCCGAGTCAGTCCATGACGCCGAGTCCAATGATTTCCGAGTCCTGGCCTATCCAACTCGCTGAGTCTCCACCCGACTCACTGATTCGAGTCATAACTTGAAGGGTTTGGGGTTTCGCGACCTGACTCGCCGAGTCCAAGAGCAGACTCGTCGAGTGCAAGGCAATGTTCATCCAACTCGCCGAGTTGTTCTTCCAACTCGCCGAGTTCATGCCCAGCTTCATCCGACTCGACGAGTTGTTCATCCCACTCGTCGAGTTCCTCCTCATCTTCATGCTACTCGCCGAGTCCACTCGAAGGACTCGCCGAGTCCATTCAGATCTACATACATGCAAAGGACTTTTGAGTCATGCATGGACTCCAAACTATAGATCCACCCTTCTCATGCCTATTCCTCACGTAAAGTTGCAAACTTTATGTGTAGAGATGGAGATCTAGGCAAAATACACCATAAACTAGGGTTTAAGGCCAAGGGGCTTCAAAATTGACTCAAGGGCTGATACTTTATGCTTCTCTAGTCCATAACACACTTGGATCTGAAGTAGCAACTCCAGATCCGACTTCTAACTCAAATGGGTGACAAACCATAGCTTAAAAGCCCCAAATCTCACAACCATAGAAGATCTAAAGGAGAGAAACGACTTATTACCTTCAATATCTCAGAAAGGTTCCCCAATCTTCAGATCCAAGATCCATCCTTGAAGCTTCAATGATTCCCCTTCTTCTTCTTCCTTCAAATTACTCAAAATGACTTGGGTGCTTGAATGGACAACAATGGGGGTTGGGATTCGATGTTCTTGGTGAAAGAGGCAGTAAAGGAACCCTAGGGGAGAGAATGAGACGTTTAAATAGGCTCCAAGTCCCGAATTTAGGGTTTTCCTCGCACAGACCAGACTCGCTGAGTCTCCTTGGCCGACTCGCCGAGTCGGTCACTTACCCCTCGACCCGGATCCCGCTCGGACTCGCCGAGTTCCTCCTTGGACTCGCCGAGTCGCCCCTTAAAATTAGGGTTTTCTTTCCTTTCTTGGCCTTCCAAACTTTGGGTGTTACAGGAACTTTGTGAGGGATTGTCGCCAGCTAGCCCTAGTTCAGGATATGAGGATTTCCTACCACTGTCATCAGGTTGGTCACGTGAAGACTAATTGTCCACAGCTCGCTGCTAGGCCGGCACAGGCTCCAACACCGGCTACATTGAGGATTACTGACGGGGGTTAGGGTAGAGAAGAGCCTCTGAAGGCTCGGGGACGCGCCTTCCAACTTACAGCCGAGGAGGCCAGGACAGTACCAAATGCGGTTGCTGGTATGTTTCTACCTCTTATCTTACTATTTATGATTATATTGTGAACTTTCATTTGCCTTCTGCATAAGATGTTAGGACATAGGCGGGTTAGGGTAATTTTAGTATCGAAGGGTTGTGGATGGTTAGGATCATGGGATGCATTTGAGGATGAGAAGTTAGGATAGAGAATCACCATTCCAGGGTCAAGTAGTTGTAATTTGGAGATTTAGAAGTAATCAACTAGGATTCAGGTTTCTCTTGAAGTTCGTTTGCTCCGTGTCGGGAGGGTTGTTCTGCGTAGGTTATTCATTCCAGGCTTAATCATTCCATGGTTAAGTATGGTAATACCTGGTAGGGACGGTTAAGTCGTGTTTTATTTTTGACACCAGTAGGTAGTGGTTAATTTCCCAAGTGGGGAAGAATTGGGAATTCTCAAATGGAGCATCAGCCATTGAGGGTTTTGTCTAATGTTGTCCGGGTAACGACAGGGTTTTGTCTGATGTTGTCCGGGTAACGGCTTCCCGAGAGGGCGGGCAAGCAACATGAGGTATAGAGTTAAGTCGGGATTATAGTATACGGATTGGATCAAGAGTTCGAACCCTGAGTGGAGGAGAGCTGGTTATCTATAAACATGGCACTAGGATGGGTTTATGGTTTTTCTCAATAGACCTAGGGCAGACCGGATAGGCTGAAGGCCAACGGGGCATACTAGTCAAGCCGAAGGCCCAAAGAACGGTCTAGATAGGCTGAAGGCCCGAAGAGGATGGTTTTGCTCAATAGACCTAGGGCGGCCCAGATAGGCTGAAGGCCAATGGGGCGTACTAGTCAAGCCGAAGGCCCATAGAATGGTCTAGATAGGCTGAAGGTCCGAAGAGGCGGTCCATACATGTTGAAGGTTCTGAGAGTGGTCCAGATAGGCTGAAGGCCCGGTGAGGTGTTCCAGTCATGCTGAAGACTCTGTATGTATTTTGTTAAATCTACGTTCTGCTATTGAGCATGATGCTTTGTGATAATAACATGTGGAATTGTTTGTTCAGTGCTGCGGGTTATCACTTATGGAGTGCCCTTAGGGACTGTTTGTGGTCATGTAGAGAACTTGGAAACTCTTGAGTAACAACTAGTTCCAAGAGGTAATCATCCGTGGTAGAGTTCCAGTATTGCGATGCATGTTTGGTGATGTGAGGAACGTTGATTAGGCCTTTTGGGCAGCGGAGGAAGGTGGGTACCTTTTAAGCCCTGAGGAATGGGCCACTGACGAGAAGACGACAACGTCGATAGGTTATCGGAAGCGTTCTGGTCATAATTTGTGGGCCTAATGATCGTAAAGGTTCATTTTTTCTGCTTGTGGTGTTCTCGGGATTGACGCGTTGATGGAGGCTTGGCGAGTCGTAAGTCCATTGGTAGGATAAAGGAAGCAGTAAGGACTGAGGAGAGTATCAGTCAGGTATCAGACTAAATCTGGGGAAACGTTCACCCCGTATTCCTGCATGTTTGCAAGTTGTTGTTAGGGATCGAATGTAATGTGGAAGTTCTTGGTTGATCATCTTCTTTCATCGCCCCAGAAATTGGTAATGGCATGGTAAAGAGTCAAAGGTCATACTAAGGTTTTTGTGTATCATATGGATTCGGATTGTGAAAGGTTTACTATCGACCTGTTTGAGGATCTTCTCTGCATGATTTGTGGTAGCTTCAGTCAGAAACTTGGGGTGGATTCATAGGCGGCCATTTCGGGATCAACAAGTTCTAATTGTTTTCAAAATGTTTTCATATCAGAGTTCCCAGAAATCCAGAATCATAAAAACGGGGATGTGTACGTCACGCCTTCGCCTTGCCATGGTCAACTGATGTACCTGAAACAATAAACGATAAAATGTAAGCTCGAAGGCTTAGTGAGTTACCCCCAAAATACCTACCTCTAGCATCCAGTACAAAAAGAATAATAATTAACAGCATGCATAATGAGCCTTCAGCCTGACTGGACCGCCTCCTACGGGCCTACAACCTATCTGGACCACTCTCGAGCCTTCGGCATGACTGGACCGCCTCCTACGGGCCTACAGCCTATCCGGACCGCTCCGGGTATGTTGGCCTCAACCGCACAAAGCAGGACATTGCCTCAACCCAACCCATCAATATATGTCGACATATAAATAGCACATAATCATACAATAAACACAGATCATACTAACTGCTAACATAGTAGCATTCTATCCATCAAGATACCAATCCAACTGATCATGAATATGGAACACATACTAACACCGGGAATAAATCCCAAGGGACCGACCTAGTGTCGTAGACCCTGTTGGTATAGTGAGGAGAACTCACCTAGCAATAGTGCAGAACTAAACTGAGAGTCTTCAATTGCTATACCCGACACCCTCGACTGAGAGATAAAAGAATACGAATTACTCAACTAGACCCAAATTGTACAAATTTATTAAACTAGCCCCATCACTCTATTGGGCCTACATGAAACCTAAAAATCTAACCTAGCCCAGTAGCATTGCATCCATAGCCCATTAAGGGATTAACCCAATTGACCCATAACCGGCCCAAAGCATAAAACCCACAAGTCAAAAGTCCAACAGGGAGCATACACGGGGCGTATCTCCCAGTTACGCTGGGCGTAGCGTAGTTCATCGTTGACCATCATCGGGACGGCTGACCACGTACGATGGGCGTACATATATTACGCGGGGCGTACACGCAGGTTTACCAAAGTCTTATTAAGTGCTTAATGGGTTGAGCTCTTGAACCCATATTCCAGATCCATCGACCAAATGTGCCATAGAATCATAAAGTTTCAGACTTTATCACATTGGACGTCCAAAAAGTCCTTAACTCATAGTCTTAATCCATTAAGACCTTCTTATCACATGCATGGATCAAGTTTAGCTAAAAAGGACTGATTTTTTATCACTCAAGGCCTCTTAAAACATCTGGAAGGACAACTTATTTCGTCTATAACTTCACATACATCAACTTGGGAAATCTAGGGACCAAAAGACCTTCATAAAGCTAAAAAGTCTAGATCTAAGGTAAATAAGCATAAAGGTTCAATCTTTTTACCTTCTGGACCTCTAATGGTGTAACCCAACTTCAGATCCAAGGCCTTGCTTTCCTCCTCTAGCTTCTTGGTGCAATAACTCCACTCTCCAAGGCTCAAGATGCACACTAACTCACTCTTCACACACAAACTAGGGTTTTGGGGTGTTCTATGAGGTATGAAGGCTGAGGTGAGGGTAAGGAATGAGCCATATGGGTGCTTATATAGTCCCAACTCCGAATATTAGGGTTTTTAGCTGAAGCGAGTATGCCCAATGTACATAGGCTTACGCCCAGCGTACTAGGGCGCGCCTAGTACGCCCAACGTACTCTTATGTACGCTTAGCGTACCCTCCCCCCTTTGGCCCATAGTTTCAACTTTAGGTCCCTAAACTTCCTGGGACTCAACATAACTTCTCTGAGGGCTATAAAAGACAATAATCAAAAGAAGGCGGGTTTTGAAATATACCTGCTCGGTTCGGGGCGTTACAACTCTCCCGCACTTGATCTAGACTTCGTCCTCGAAGTTGGATGCTGCGAAAAGATCTGGGTAGTGCTCCCTCATCTCGGACTCTGGCTCCCAAGTCCACTCGGATCCCTTACGGTGCCACCACTGCACCTTGACCAGCGGTATTTCCTTGCTATGCAAAATTTTCATTTTCCTTTCCAAAATAGCCATTGGCTGCTCCACGTAGTTCAGGTGCTCGTCTACCTGAACATCATCCAAAGATACCATTGCATCCTCATCCAAAATGCACTTCCGTAACTGGGAAACGTGAAAAGTGTTGTGTATCTGACTGAGCTCTTCTGGAAGGTCCAGCCTATAGGCTACCTTGCCAACTCTGGCTAACACCCGAAAGGGTCCATTAAACTGGGGACCCAATTTTCCCCTCTTCCTGAAACGGATCACACCCTTCCAGGGTGAGACTTTTAGGATCACCATGTCTCCGACCTGGAACTCCAGCTCCGATCGACGTCGGTCAGCGTAACTCTTTTGCCGACTTTGAGCAGTCTGAAGTCTTTGTCTGATCTGCTGAATCCTCTCGGTAGTTTCCAGAACTACCTCGGTCCGAACCATAACCTTATGACTCACTTCACCCCAACAGACCGGGGTGCGACATCTCCTTCCATACAAGATCTCATAAGGCGGGGCATCTATACTGGAATTAAAGCTGTTATTGTATGAGAATTCCGCGAGAGGTAGGTAGGAGTCCTAGCTCCCACCAAAATCGATAACACAGGCCCTCAGCATGTCCTCAAGTGTCTGAATGGTCCGCTCACTCTGGCCGTCTGTCTGCGGATGATAAGATGTACTGAGATGCAGTCGTGTGCCCAGTTCCTCGTGGAACTTCTGCCAAAATCGAGAGGTGAAGCGAACATCACGATCCGAGATAATAGAGACCGGAACTCCATGTCGCGTGACAATCTCGCGGACGTATATCTCAGCTAACTCCTCGGTTGAGGATCCCTCCCGAATGGCGAGAAAGTGAGCACTCTTGGTCAATCGGTCTACGATGACCCATATAGTGTCGAAACCCCTTGCAGTCCTCGACAGCTTGGTGATGAAATCCATCGCGATCTGCTCCCATTTCCACATAGGAACCTCAAGAGGCTGCGAATTCCCGTGGGGCCTCTGATGCTCAGCCTTGACCATCCTAGAGTTCAGGCATCTCTCTACGTACTCAACGATTTCTCGCTTCATGCACGGCCACCAATAGCTCAAACATAAATCCCGGTACATCTTGGTTGCTCCCAGGTGAATGGAGAACCGAGACTTATGAGCCTCCTCCAATATATTCTGCCTGACTCCACCAGTCATCGGAACCCAGACCCGACCATAATGGGTCATCAATCCCCGACTATCCTGCTCAAACCAGGCGTTTTCACCCTTTATCCTCTCTAGTTTCCAGTTCTCTCTACGCATACCCTCTGACTGTGCTCCTTGGAGCAAGCTAAAGAGTGTGGAATCCACTGATATCCTCATGCATGATACTGGGACAGATGGTCCGACCACCTTGCGGCTTAAGGCGTCTGCAACCACATTCGCTTTACCAGGATGGTAAAGGATCTCATGGTCGTAATCCTTGACTACATCCAGCCACCTGCGTTGCCGCATATTCAGGTTTGGCTGATCCATGATATACCTCAAGCTCTTGTGATCCGTGTAGATGGTACAACGGACCCAATAAAGGTAGTGTCTCCAAATATTAAGAGCGAACACCACCTCTCCTAATTCCAGATCATGTGTGGGGTATCTCGACTCATGCGACTTCAATTGTCGCGATGCGTAGGCGATAACCCTACCCCTATGCATGAGAACCGCTCCCAATCCTGTGATGGATGCATCACAGTACACCACAAAATCCTCCACCTCTTCGGGGAGGGTCAAGACTAGGGCTTCACACAACCATTGCCTGAGAGTCTCAAATGCCCTTTGCTGCTCAGGGCCCCACTGGAAATCCACCCCCTTCCTCGTCAGACGAGTGAGGGGTACTGTAATCTTAGAGAAATCCTGAATGAATCTCCAGTAGTACCCTGCCAAACCCAAAAAGCTCCTGATGTCTGAGGGGGATCTTGGGACCTCCCACCGCATAACGGCCTCGATCTTGGCCGGATCTACCAAAATCCCATCCTGGTTAACGAGATGCCCTAGGAATTGAACCTCTCGTAACCAAAACTCGCACTTCGAGAACTTAGCATAAAGTCGTTCTTTCCTCAGAACCCCCGATAACTCTCGTAGATGCTCCTCGTGTTGCTCTCGGGTCTTGGAATATACCAAGATGTCGTAAATGAACACTATGACCGAGCGATCCAGCATCGGTCTACAAACCCGATTCATCAGGTCCATGAAAATTGTTGGCGTATTAGTGAGCCCAAATGGCATCACCACAAACTCGTAATGCCCATATCTAGTTCTGAACGTCGTCTTCTCCACATCCTCCTACCGTACTATGACCTGATGGTACCCGGACCTCAAATCAATCTTGGAAAACCAAGATGCCCTCTACAACTGATCAAACAGGTCGTCTATCCTTGGGAGTGGGTAACGGTTCTTCACCGTTAACTTGTTCAACTCCCTATAGTCTATGCACATCTGATGACATCCATCCTTCTTCTTTACGAAGAGTATCAGGGCTCCCCATGGAGAACTGCTTGGATCGATGAACTGCTTCCCTAGCAGCTCCTGCAACTGTGACGACAGCTCCTGCATCTCTGGTGGTGCAATTCGGTACGAGGCCTTAGCCACAGGGGCCGCACCCGGCACCAGGTCGATCCTGAACTTGACCTGCCTCTCCGGAGGTATTCCGGGTAACTCCTCGGGAAACACGTCGACAAACTCCTTGGCTACTGAGACATCTGAAACCGGAGAGGGGTTTCCGACCCGCGTATCCTCCACGTACGCAAGATAACCCGCACACCCGTGTTGAATATATTGTCGAGCCCTTGTAGCTGAACAAAATACGAAACCCGATCTGGTGCCCTCACCATAAACCACCAGTTCCCCCCCCCCCCCACTTAGGGTTCGAACTGTAACCCGCTGACCTTCGCAGTCAATCATGGCACTGAACTGACTCAACCAATCCATCCTCATAATCACGCAGACATCCCTCATGGGGATGGGAATCAGGTCAATCGAAAAAGGTATCCCAAATATTTCCAATGTGCAATCCCGATAAACTGAAGAAGCAAAATCCCCAAGCTCACTGGCAATAGAGACTAATAACGAACGCTCGAGCTCTCCTAAAGGCAGACCAAGTCTGCTACCGAGAGTCGGGGAAACGAACGAACGACTCGCACCCGAGTCGAAAAATACCAAGGCAGGCAAGGAATTCACTAAAAACATACCTAATACAGGTACCCACAATAATTTAGAATAAAAAATCATATATATATTTAGCAAGAAAGAGTATAGAAACATACCGACCACCACATCTGGTGCTGCTCTGGCCTCCTCGACAGTGAGTTGAAAAGCGCGTCCACGAGCCTTCGGAGGCTCTGTACCACCCTGCTTCCCATCTGTGATCCTCAATGTAGCCGGCGCAGGAGCCTGCACTGGTCTAGAGGCTAACTGCGGACAGTGGGTCTTCACATGACCCACCTGATGACAATGATAGCAAATCCTCATATCAGGAGTAGGGGCGGGCTGGCGGCACTCCCGTGCGTAATGTCCCTCCTTGCCACATTTGTGGCATCCAGTACTCAGTCGACATACTCCCGAATGAACCTTCCCGCACTTCACCGTTACCTTGTTCAACTCCCGGTAGTCGATACACATCCGATTCGATCCTTCCTTCTTCTTCACAAACAGGATCGGGGCTCCCCAAAGTGAACTGCTCGGTCTGATGAATCCTTTGTCTAACAGCTCCTGCAGATATGTAGACAACTCCTACATCTCGGGAGGAGCCAACCGATACAATGCCTTAGCTATCGGAGCCGCACCCGGGACTAGGTCGATCCTAAACTCCACCTGCCTCTCTGGAGGTATTCCAGGTAAAACCCCTGGAAATACATCTGGGTACTCTCGCACCACTAGCACATCAATCACGTTCGCCTTACCCTCCTCTCGGATATCCACGAGGTAGGCGACATATTCGGTGCAACCGTGCCGAAGGTAGCGCCTAGCCCTCGTCGCTGAACATAAAGTTGGTCCACACTGTGGCCTCTCGCCCTGAATTACCATCTCTCCCCCACTTGGGGTCCTGGCCCAAACCAAATGTTGCGCGCAGTCGATCATTTCCCCATTAGGGCTTGACCACTCCATACCGATGATTATCTTGTTCCCACACAATGGTATGGGAACCAAATCTACCATGTAGCGCTCCTCGAACAGCCTCAAAACATAATCCGGAAAACCTCTGATGCTTGAACTGATCGTTCATCCGCAATCTCGACCTTTAGAGGGCAATCCAGCATGCCTGAAGACTCGTGGAACCTCTTGTTAAGGGCAAAAGTGACAAACGATCGGGTAGCCCCCAAATCGAACAACACTTGAACTGGGATATTTTTCACATGGAACAATCATAAACAACATATAAAACATATACATGAATATCATAACCGACTTAAAATAAGAGCTAGGGAGAAGAAATCATACCCGTCACCACAACGGGTGCGACGCGTGCCTCCTCGGTAATCAACTGGAAGGCTCGGCTCCTCACCACTGGAGCCTTTACCTTTCCCAGTCGACCATCAGTAATTTGCAGGGTCGCTAGAGCTGCCGCCGCCACCGGCACTACTGTTGCTGCTGTCAATCTCGGGCAATTGGCTTTTTATGGCCTCGTTAGTTGCAGTGGAAACACAACAAATCTGATGTTTGAATAGTGGGGGTAGAGGCGGTACAATCCCTACTGAAATGCCCAGTCTTGCCGCATTTGTAGCAGCCTGATCCCCCTGCCTTGCAGGGGCCCTCATACGACTTGCCGCATTTCCCATAGTGGTCCTAACCTTGCTGGCCCTTCGACCTAGCGTCGAATCCTTTGGGTTTCTTCCCTGAAACCCATGTAACCTGCTCAGTCTCCGCCTTCCTCTTCCGGAGGTTCTCAATGTCAATCTCCCTCTCCCTCACCCTAGCAATCATATCATCCAATGTCAGACATGCCGAGTAGCTGACATGTTTCTGGATGTCAGCCCTCAACATGTCATGATAGCGGGTATTCCGCATCTCCTCATCTCTTGCATACTGAGGCACCAGTAAGGCCCTCTCCATGAACTTGGCGGTAATCTCCGCCACCGGCTCAGTCGTCTGTCTCATATCCAATAACTCTCTGGCCAACTGCTGGAGCTCCACAACCGGCACGAACTCAACCCTAAACCTGGCCACAAAGTCAGACCAGGTCATAGCCTCAATGGTTGTGGCTCCTAACGAATCACTGACCGACTCCCACCAATCTCGAGCTCGGTCTCTCAAATACCATGCAACATATTGAACCTTCAACCCCTCAGGGCAAAAGCTCGTCAACTGCACAGAATCGATGTCTACAATCCACCTCCTGGCGACAATGGGTTCCTTCACCCCGTGAAAGTCCGACGCACCACAACCCCGGAAGTCCATGAATGATAGTGTGCACTATCCTGACTGGATAGATGCCATGTCACCCCTAAACGCCCTGAGGCGATCCTTCATCAGCTCCATAATCCCTTCCTTGATCGACCCGAAAATCATCAGGGTCGACTCAAGGATGCCTCTAGTGATCTCAGAAGCAATGAACTCACATATTCCCTCATCAACCGATTCGACACCTGATCCCGAACCGGATCCTGATCTTGAACCTCCTCCTCCGTGTCGCGTAATCATCACCATTCTGAAACAAAACATATAATCATCAGGGTAATACACAATCTCGAGAGGTCTCACATACTCTACAAGTTCCCTGGTTCCATCTCGGCCCTCCTCGACTCGAGTACGGATCCTCTGCTTTCAGTAGTACGGGCCCATACTACCTTCCACATCTATCCGTACTTTCCTAAAGGATTGCCTTGCTTTACCAAGTCCCTTCTACCGCTACTACTGCACTCTTGTGCTAATCTCATCCTAGGCTCACCCTAGGGTAACTCTCCAACCCACTCTCCGCCATCAACTGCATAAGAAGTCCCTGTCATCTCTCCATAACTAGCTCGCGAATACCATTACATATTACTAAGACCAAATAATTCTTCGAATGAGAGGTCTTTCCATATAACGGTTGGACTCAAACAAGAGCTGCGAAATTGGGCTAGACCTAACCTTCTGAAATTATTTTGTCCTCATAATATGTAACTTAACGTATTTGTCTAATAGTTAATTAAAGACAACTAGGACTCCTAATATCACAAAGCAAGCATCATTCAGACATTGAGTAACCCAAACCAAGCATATCATATCCAGGCTATCATATCACTGACTACTCAGTATTACCATGCAGCTCAATAAGCACATACAACAGGCATATCAAACATCCTCCTAAATCCTTAGCCCTATTCTAGCATGCAGTTCACATACACATATAACAGGCATAACATGCATCCTTCCTAGATCCTTAGACCTAATCTAGCATGCAGTTCTCATAGTCATAAGATAACATAAATGTATGGGTATCTTGGGGAAAACTTACTTGAGCTTGGCCGGTCGCATGCATCACACACCTTGTTCTTTTCAAAGTTCTTTTCTCTTTTTAATTTCTTTTCAACTCCTTTTTAAAAGATCTTTCTTTTGAAAAAATTTCATACCAAGTCCTTAGTTTGAGTTTAGACACACCTAACAGTGTGCCCGAATCCCTCAAACCAAGGCTCTGATACCCACTTGTAACATCTTAATTTTCAAGACCAAAAATAATGTTATTTATAAAAATGATTACTGAAAAACATCATCAATATCATATAAAACCATACACCCATAATCTCATGTCTCAAAATCATATCATTAATAGTAATAATATCAGAGTACAATCCCATGGATCTCAAAATGCGGAAATCATGTGTGTGTGTGATGCGCTGCTACCGTGCCAACTCCTTCCCCTTCGTCGAAGGGGTACCAGGAACCAAAACTGTAAACCTTAAGCACAAAGCTTAGTGAGTTCCCCCATCATACCACATACCATACATAACACATACTGTCAGGCATATCTGGGTGCCGGCCTCCCCTTCGGTCTATTTCGACCGGATAACTGCCTAGCATATATGGGTGTTGGCCTCCCTTTCGGTCTATTCCAACCGGATAACTACCTAGCATATCTGGGTGCTGACCTCCCCTTTGGTCTATTCCAACCGAATATCAAGGACTATTTCACCCCTACCACTACCACATAGAACCATAGCATACATGCATATAGAACATAACAAATAGTGGCATACCAGACAATTATCACACAGAAAATCATCCAACTACAAGCTCTTACTAGTGGGCCGACATTGTGGCCTTAGACCCACTTCTACTGGAAGGTAACTCACCTTAGTGTCGTGAAGTCTGTACTGTACTCGATGTCGGGATCAACTCCTCTCAACTCCTACACATAACAAACTTCCTTAATTTACCATTACACATTCTTAACCCCTATAAGGGTTACTCAGGTCAAAGCCAAAGTCAAGGTCAACACCTTGGTTAAAGTCAACTATGGGTCAAAGTCAACGTCTGGTTGACTCGAATTGACTCGCTGAGTTGACCCCACAACTCGCCGAGTCCCCTATTCCTAGAAACACTAAGACTTCGATCCTACTCACTGAGTCTTGCATGTACTTGTCGAGTTCTACTTCTTACACAGCGGGGACCTTCTTCAATTGACTCGCCGAGTTCATCCTTGAACTCGTTGAGTCCTTCTTCATGCAAGAAGACATATTCAAACCTGGACTCGGCGAGTTCCGTGTGAACTCGTGGAGTACGCCTTCATGCAGTTGGGACTTGCCTTGAACTCGTCGAGTTTTGTTCTTAAACTCGTCGAGTTCCATGATTTCCAGGTCCAGATTCACATCTATCCTATTAAGTCCTCTTCTAGACTCAACCAGCTCGATTAAAACAGAAAAGGGTTGGGGAATCGTACCCCGACTCGTCGAGTCCCCCAAAATCCAAGTCCAAACTATTGATTTTAGTCGAGTTCAACGCATCCAAAACATAGATCTAGCCTCCTATGGTCCATAATGCACGTAAAGTTACAAACTTTACGTTCATGCATGGGGTATTTGGCTCAAATGGTCCTAAAATGGAGTCCACAAGGTGCATGGGGTTCTTATGGCCACAAAGTTGGCACCTTCATGCCATGGGAACTCTCAATGGTTCCAGATCTGAAGTCATACCCCTTTTAACCACAAAATCCCGAATATGGCACTTCTAAGGCTTAGAAAAGGTAGAAATGAGCCCTAACTAGAGATCTATGAGATGGATGGTCAAGGTTGAAGCTTTTTACCTTGAATGAACTAGAAATGAAGTAAAACCTATGGATCTACTTGCTTCTTCTGGAACCCCCAAGCTTCTACTTCCTTCTTCAAGCTTGAAATAACCAAAAACACACAAAAATGGCTCAAGAATACTCAAAATGCTTTAGGGTTTCGAGTTAGGGCGTTTATGGACTAAGGTGGAAACCCTAAATATTAGTGTTTCATCCAAACAATTCTACTCGCCGAGTCGGGCTCTCCGACTTGTCGAGTAGGTTACTAAAACCCGTGTCCAAGAGTCTAGTCTACTCGCCGAGTTGGGCCTCCAACTTGCCGAGTCCTAGGGTAAAATCATACAATTTATTAAATTAAAATACGTACCGGGAATCGGGTGTTACACTTCACCTTAGCAACTGATAGGATGAATTTTGGAGAAAGAGGATTAATTGTGATTTATTAATATATTATGTGAATAATATATTAAACGATAAATCATATGGTTTAATTAATATTGATCAAGAATTAATTTAGAATTAGTTTTGTGGTCAAAAGAGATTAATTAAATCAAGGGGACTGATATTGTAATTATAAGATAGTTATAAAGTTGGGCTTAGGATCCATAAGGAAGATATGGACGAATTATATATGGGAGTCCATATAGAAATCATCCAAGGGGCCTTCTGGAAGGATCCTTTGGGCTGTTTAAGGACTAAGCAACCGAATTAGGGTTTTGACTGAAACCTTAATTGGTCAGCTATATAAGGAACCCTTGGGCATGCCAAAATCGGCTACAAGAAACCCTATAAGGATTCCATAGCCGATTTTGAGCCTTTCCTATCTCTCTTGTTTCTTCCTTGTTGCTAGTGGTGTTTATGACTCCATTAGAGGTGCAACATTTGAGGCATTAAGATTTCAAAGGCCAAGGAGATCTTGTTATTACTACATAACAAGTTGATGTAATCATTCTAACTAGTTTATGTGTCAATTTCGATTGTTATATGCTAGTCATAGGGTTTACTGCTTTGGTATTCAATGTTGTATGTTTAAATTAGAAAAACCTAGATCAAAGCAATTAGGGTTGCATGTACACCATAGGAATGATGGTATGCTCATAACTTATCACCTCTCACTTCTCTTCTAGTTTTCCTAGTTGCTAGGGTTTGGGTGTGAACCATCAGAGACATGAGATTTTTGGTGCTAGCTTCCAAGTGTTTTTCAAGAAGGATTGTTTGATTGTTTACTACAACAATAAAAAGGGTATGTAATCTTCTATTAATTTCAAAATTACATAGGGTTATATGGTTCTTGTTGTTCAATAGAATGTCACTTCAACAGTGTTATGACTAGATCTAACTGGTTACAGGTACCCTTAAGTGTATAAGGATTTATCCGCGTTATTGCATGTAAAACCCATCAATAAGTATAAGGGTATACATTTTGCATTACAAAGTACTTCACTATTTCATTACTTTGTTTCACCATGATACATATTTAAGGTTCATAAAGAGTTTTTGGTTGCTGATAAATAGAGAGATGATGTTTGGATTTGGAGTTGGATAGAGAGATTAGAGGTGATGGAGTTACAACCGAGCATTTCTTGGTTTTGAGAAGGATACTTAGTGAAGTTCAACTTGTTAATTGAATGTATAGATTGGAGTGGGAGTTATTCCATATCGGTTCTTTCTTGTTTAGTAGTAATAGACACCATATTGATAGTGTTATGCTTCAAGAAGGTGTTAATGGTACTAGATGGCACCGACTTGTTCCGATCAAGTTAAATGTTCTTCTTTGGTGTGTTGTTTTAGATAAGCTCCTTACTTGAATGAATTTGGTAGACAAAGTTATTGATGGTTACATGGTGTTATTCCCTTCATGTTCCTTACATATGGAAGATTGCAGTCACATGTTTGTTAAATGTGAGGTTGTTCGGTTAAATATGGGCAAAGTTTGTGAAATGGTTGGACCTTCCTTTTCCTCTTCTTGCTACCATTGTAGAAATCTTTATCTTGGGTGGATTCAATATCTTTGGGAGCGAAAAAAAGGAAAGCTCTGGAGTAGGGATGAGCAGTTTGTACCAAATCTCGATCCTGTATCGGAACCGGTACTGAACCGTACTGAATTTAAAAATATAGGACGATACTCGGTACTACAAAATCACGAAATTCGAGATTCGGTACCCTTTGTACCGGTACTAGTACCAAAAACCGGTACCATTCCCCGTATCGGTACCGATAACGTTAATTCATTATGGTACTCGGGATTGACTTTCCGTCAAATTCGGTTCGGAAAATAAATGATATCGGTTGGTACCGGTTCCATTCGAAGCTCATCCCTACTTTGGAGGTAATAGTCTTGATCACGATATGAATGATTTGGCAGTATAAGGACAATGTTGTTTTTTAGATGTGGAGCATAAAAAGAAATTTTATTTTTGAAAGCATTGTTATTCCTTTTTTTTAATCGATTCTCAACTAGACTTGGTAGAAATAGCATCATTTGGACTTTGTAATTACAAAACCCAATGTTTAAGGAATCTTTGTAGTTGTTTTCTGTTTGCTGGCTTAAACTGATAAATTGTTGCTGATATAAATATTATTTTAATTTAACCGAAGAAATTGATTGAATATGAATAAATACTATTTTACCCTTCTATTTTAAAATAATAAATTATCATTTAGTATTTAATAATTGTTATAAAATAAAAGTATACAATATCATTATATCATATTAACTAATTAAAACTATTGATAATATTGACACAAAGTTAATTAACACCATATATGAATTGATTGACTAGAAAAATAATTTTTTTTAAGAAGCATGATTAAATGCAATTTTTAACTTTTTTTTATATTATTAAACTAATTGCAAGAGAAAATAAATTAAATGGGTATTGATGGTTAGCAATTGGCACAATTGTCATAATATTATCGTTGCCTTTTTTTTCCAAATCAAATGAAAAGATATTGATGATTAGCATAATAAACCTAACTTTAAGAATTAATATGAGACAATTGTGAAAACAAAAGGAGAATGACATGGTATCGTCATATCCATTTGAAAAAATAGGAGGACAATTATGGAAAAAGACACGTCTGAATTCATAGACCATTTTCTTTTCCATTTTTCCTGTTAAGTTTTTATTTAGTAGTTAAGTAAAAAAGAAACATCTAAATACTAAATATATCTGAATATATTAAATGTTGTTAATATTAAGTTCATTAAGTTAAAAAGAAGAGAAATAAAAAGACACATCCCTTTAGCCGTTAAAAAAAAAAGCTGTATAATTGAGGCTTCGTAATAGGTTAGTATGTGAACCCTTGTAACCGATTTAATTAATAGAACTGTTAGTAAGCAACTCTATATTTATTTATTTAATTTTAAATATAGAAAAAAAAATATGAAGCTCGCCTCGTAACCTTATGATCATTTACGTGGAACCAGATTTTGATATCCCAAAAATTCATCAGGCTACAGTTCGACTTTAGAATAATTAGAAATATAATATGCAATAATTGTATTATTACACAATTTAACTTTAAAAGACGAATGTCTGTTGACAAAAACGATCTTCATTTTCAACAGAATTTGTATATACATATGTACGAACTCGCTCAATGATTTATTTCAATGGCTTTCTTAATACATTAACTAAAAAACTCCTTCTATCTCAAGTTTCTATCATTATATCTGTATCATCTTTCTATAGATGCTTTTACAGCCTAGCACTCTTAACATAATAATTGCATCATGATTGAGATTGACTAGGGTTTCTTCAGGATGTTTGTTGCCTATTATTTTTAGCAAGGTTTTAAAATACGGAATCGGGCCTCAAGGCGTTTACCCCTCGCCTCACGAGGCGTAAGCCTCGAGGCGAAACGAGGCGTAAGCCTCGAGGCGGAATAAAATAATAATAATAATATATTATATTAATCATAAAAAACATACTAAAGTCCAATTTCAAACATAAAAGTCTTACTTAATGTCATCATCCCAAAAATAAAAAGATACTAAAATTCATAATAGTCTTCAAATCATGCCAAATTAGTAAAACCAAACGCATAATAGTCTTCAAATCAAGCCAAATCAACAATAACGAAAAATAAGGAGTGACGAGAAGAGAAAAGAAAGAAGAAATGAGAGAATAAGGAGTGACGGCTGGAGAAAAATTAGGTCAAGTAAAGATATCACGTGATTTCTAAGGTCAAAAAGTCCAAAAAAAAAAAAAAACCCAGAACGCCTCTTACGCCTCGCCTCGGAACGCCCCGCCTCGGACCGCTTTTCACCGCCTCACAAGACTGAGGCGTGCGCCTCATTCTCCCCCTAAGAAGCGTAGCCTCAGAATCGTTTTTCGTCCGCCTCGCCTCAAGGCGCGCCTCGAGGCGTACGCCTCGAACGATTTTTAAAACCTTGATTTTTAGTTAATAATCTTCTTAATCTAACTATCAATAATTCAGTATCATATTATCACTTTCAATACACACATCTAAACACCCTGCAGAAAAAAAAAAAGTATCTCATTCATTCAAGAGAATCTATAAGCAGAGACAGACAGTTGAGGGTAATTGGTGTTATCAAGCAAATACACAACTCTTTAGGTAAAATGATTAAAACTAAAACCAAAATATCAACAAATCCTTCCTTGCAAATTCAAGTAACAGCAGATACATGATTTTTTTTCTCACATGGTGGCTTCTTCAGGATCAGTTTCAATTGGCACCTGAGGCATGTTATTCCCACCTCTCAGCCGTGAGGACACGTTGTCAATTGCAGAATTAAGCTGGCTTATTTTAGCATTCAGAGTCTGCCTTGTTTTCTGCAATTTTATTTTAGAATAAAATAAAACAATAAGTATAAGGAAACAAGGTTGATACACAATTCAAGCATTAAAGGAAACTAAACACACCTCTAGACCTTCATCATAGTATATTGGCCGTTTTGCCCTCCTGAATCCATATTCATCTTCATTCAACAGAGATCTTCTTATCTAGTAAGTCGTTAAACAAAATTACCAAAAAAAATTAAGACCTCAAATATTTATTATTATTATTAGGCATGAGTTTAGTTGACTGTTTGACCTGTGGAGCAAATATGTATGCAAGAGTCCCGCATAATGCACCCCCCAAAAGGAAACCAGCAACAAAGTCACCACCACCTCCACCACTACGATCACTGAAGGATAAAACCCAAAATATAAAAATATAAAAAAGAAATTATAAAGAGATAAAGTTGCAGAAGTTTTTACTAAGTATTCAAAGCGTATTTGTATTTTTGTCTTTTACGAAAAGGGGAAGGAATGGAATTGAAATCCCTCAACAAAGTGATGGAAAGTTAAAAATCCTCATATGAGGTAATCTTTCAATTTCAATGGAATCAATTCATATCCAATGACAAATAAAGACGATCCATATGTGGTTATATATTTTGTTATTAGCAAACGCACAGGGTGACAAGTTTTGTCGTGTTTGGACATAGATATTATTAAGTGAAATTTAATACAAATACCATAAGAGGGACAAAAAGTTATCTTACTTGTATTCTGCAGAAATCGCCAAATTTCGCCGAATTTTTTGTTGATTAGACTTCCTTTGATGTGTGAGAGTAATTGTGTTACCATAAAAGGAGGAATTCCCAGACCAATTTTTATGTCCCTTCAGATTCCCTCGAACTGCATGGTGACAATATATCCTCACATCATCATCAGTAAAAAGTAAAAACACAAAATACCAAATTCCATTGACTTCCAACCTTCCACTCTATAATCTTCCACAAAACTCACTGATTCTTACAATTTGATTAGTGAAGAAGGATCGATGATGAGGAGCACCAATTAGATTAGAAACTCATTAAGACAAGTGAGCTTGAAGAAACTCATTGAATCAACCAAATCAAAAGACAAGTTATTGGAATTGAATGAAGAAAATCTTTATGATGTGTTTGTTAGTAGGCTGATCAAAAGAAGAAAGGGGATATACAGAGAGGGAACGCAATTTGGCTAATGCTCATGAAGAAACGAAAGAAGGTTCTTCACATCTCTCCATGGCTATTGGACTTGAAGAGAGAAAATCAAGCTTTAAAAGGTCATTCTTTTTCAAATTCACCTCTAGTACAACACAGTTTTCTAAACAGCGCCCAAAAACAGGTTAATCCAGCTCCCCGATCTTTTAATTTAACAAAGAATTATAATTTTACTGATTTTATGAACTAGATATTCATTTATCGATCACACAAACAAAATAGGTGATAAACTAGGAATTCGAACAAAAACAAATAGGAATTGATTCGCTTATACAGATATCTATCTTTCTTGATCTTGAACTGGAGCAGAAAATCAATAACCCGAGAGAGAGAGAGAGAGAGAGAGAGAGAGAGGGCTATATCAATTAGGGCATGAAATTGTTGGGAACAAGAAAAAAATCTTTACCCGTGGATATCAAAAGCAATTATTACAAAAATCATATCATGCTCATCGTCTAAAAGAAAAAGATTCAGCAAGAAAGTGGTCCTCCGCTCTCTAGAACATAAAACCCTGGAAATCTTGCAGGTAATGATAGATAAAAGATTGTAGAAATGAGTCAAATTACCATTGATTGAAGCAGGTGCGACGATGCTGCTTGTAGCCATGAGTAGATGGATCGATACCGATGAACAATTGAGATTTGGGTGATCAAGAAAAAAACAAATGGGGTTAAGAAACAGCCAGCCAAGCGGAGGTTTTTTTGGCAGTGAGAAGTGAGCAAGAGCCAAGAGATAACCCAATTAATGGTTTGGTGGAGAAGGGTAAAAGAGGGAATTCAGAACAAAATGGGGTTCCTTGGTAACTCCGCTACCATTTACTGCCAAAAAAATAAAACCTTGGTTCTATCGGAAAAAAGATAATCTCCCTCTCTTCTTTAAAAAAAAAAAAAAAAAAAAAAAAAAAAAAAAATTGGTATTTTGGTTCAGGCCTATAATATTTTATAATTCCGTCCATTTTATGATTGTTATAAAATTCTATTTTTTTCCCATATGTTATACTACGTAAATATGAAATCATGCGGATATTCGATCCATGGCAATTTAATAAATTGTATGTATGGGAATTTAATAAATTGTATGTCATTTCCCACTAAATTCGATACTCTATAAATGTCATCCGATTTCGAAACTAATTACACAATTGTAAACATTTTCAGGGGTTTCGACTTTCGATTGCATTGCTCGGGCCACGAGGCAGCTAGACTAGTTGCCAACAAACAAATTATTCACATGTTATGTTCAATGATCTTGACTTTTTTTGGTGTATTCATATATCTTCATTCCCAAAAGAAGGGATTCTAGGGTTGTGATTCTTAGAAGATGCCAACACATGAACCATGTGATAGTGAAACCTTTAAAACGTCTCAACCTTTAAAACGTCTCCATCTTTATTAAATGCATTTTTAAACTTGAACGGTTGAACCATATTTGCATCTTTACAAATTTAGATCTTTTTTTCCATTTGCTTTATGCATGCTTTCGATATGTTCATCATCGTCTTCATAGGTTTCATTTTTGGATTTTGGTTTGCTGCGACTGAGAGTTTGGTGGTGAAGGAAGTAGAGTTGAGGGTGAAGCTGCAGAGAAAAAGACAACAATAACACTCATGACCAAAAAAACAAAAGTCGTGATGAAGAACATCATTCATAACATATTCGATCCTCCAAAAATGGATAAAATCTATAATTATAAAAAAAATATCACGGTCATAAGCCAAATCACTAAACCAATGATATGAAAAATGATCCAAAAATAAAAATAAAAGTCACTCAAAGGGCATGTTCGGTACAGAGCGTTTGAGAGCTTCTAGTTTTAGTATTTGACAAAACGCTTCGTTTTTGAACAGAAAGTCTCGTTTGACACTACAAGCTTCTAGCGTTTAGTTTAAACAAAACGTTTTAAATCTAAATGCTACTTCATGTAGCGTTTAACAAAACGCTACAAACTACAAACTATTCGTTGTCAGCTAATTTTGCCGAATACATCCAAAGTGTTTTAGCCTAATAAGTCATAGTAATCAATTTGATAATTTCTTATGGTTTAATTTAGAACAAAAATAAGGTATTAATAACTAACCGCAAAAAGCCTAAAAAATATGATAGTTTTATATTAGTTAACATGTATACAACATTTATACCCAATTTCCATATTGTCATATATATATATATATATATATATATATATATATATATATATATATATTCAGGTTCATTTGAGACCATTTTAATTTTGTGAGACCGTGAGACCAAATCTAAAAATAATTTTAAAATGCAAAATAAATGGAAAAATCCAAAAATTATTTTTTTAAATATTATTTTCGGAACTTGAATTAACTAAAAAAAATAAAAAATAATCCCGTTTTTTTTTTTTGAAAAATACGTGAAATATTTTAATAGAATATTACACTGCATATTCTAAAAAATAATTTTAAAATGCAAAATAAATGGAAAAATCTAAAAATTCTTTTTTTAAATATTATTTTCAGAACTTGAATTAACTAAATAATAATAATAATAATAATAATAATAATAATAATAATAATAATAATAATAAAATCTCTTTTTTTTTTAGAAATACGTGAAATATTTTAATAGAATATTACACTGTATATATTCTAAAAAATAATTTTAAAATGCAAAATAAATGTAAAAATCCAAAAATTCTTTTTTTAAATATTATTTTCGGAACTTGAATTAACTAAAAAAAATAAAAAGAACTAAAAAAATGCGTCTCACGGTCTCACAAAATTAGGCCGTCTCACATGAACCTAACCCTATATATATATATATATATATATATATATATATATATATATATATATATATATATATATATATGGAAAAGTTCAATAGAGAACCATAATTATTAGTTCTTCAAGTAACCAAATCTTTTATAAATTTCTAGAGCTTATTCTTTATCGAAAAAAAAATCTAAAAATATCTAAATTCATATATTAACATTGTGAATGTGAAAAATATTTTCGGATTCACCGTGTGAATCCGGATTCACGTTGTGAATTTTCAAAAATTCACATTGTGAAATTGACGTAAAAAAATCGAATTTGATATCATTGGAAAAAGGATAAAAAGTTATGAATTTCTGTATTTTTAGTTTTTTTTAATAAAAACTAAGTTTTAAAAGTTGAAAAAAATTAAAGATTGGTTCCTTGGTTAATTATGGTTTTCTATATATATATATATATATATATATATATATATATATATATATATATATATATATATATATATATATATATATATATATATATATATATATAGGGAGTGGTTTAAATGAGAGCCTAAAAAATGTTAAAAACCCTAAAAACCATTTTTAAAAAAAAAATCATTATGGACATTTTGGACAAATCAAACAGTAATATTATATTAAGCAAACTTTTTTATTCCCTAGTTTACAGCTAGTTTTCATTGTTGTTAGACCGTCGCCGGACCACCATTAGACCGTCGCCGGACCACCATTAGACCGTCGCCGGACCACCCGCTGGACTAACATCAAATTCAATGACATTTTCTAGTTGTATTTACTGCTTAATAAAACAAACATTGTAAGTTTCAGTTCCTTGGTAATATTTTTTAATACATACCATTTTATTTTTGCAGCCAAACATACAATAGTTTAATAAAAAAAAATAGATTTATGCCTTTACAAATCCTATTTTTCTCTTTTTGCTAAATTGTAGATTTCTTTAAAAAGAATATACCATATATATAATACATATTTACAGTTTAAAATATCATATTCACAGTTTAATAAACATATTAATTCACTAATAGTTTAATTTTTTCATTCATATATTCATTCATATTTTAACACAAAATTTATATAATATACAACTTAATACAATCCATTTTTAGTTTAATACATAAATTCACAACATAATACAATACATTATACACAAATTCATAAATTCAAATAAGTCAAACCCAAACTCTACCACCGCCACCAACTACCAGACACCGCCATCAACTACATGTGCCACTTTCGCAGCTATCATTCCTTCCAAATCAGATCTTATATAAAATAATGAATTCATAGCTTAAATATTATATTCATGGTTTAATAAACCAATTAATTTACTAATTAAGAGTTTAATGCAAAATAATTATAAAAACTAATATATTTTTGCATATTTGTACAACACAAAAAAAATATATACTCACAAAAATAAATACAAGCATTCATACATTAGTCATAGTTTAACATAAAATTCATTAAAAATTCACATATTAATACAATCAATTCATAGTTCGGTATATAAAATTTACAACTTAATATAAAAAATTCATAATTTAATGCACAAAAATGATACATTCACAATCATATTCTCAACTTAAAGCTTACATATATACCTTTAGATTTATATGTTAGTGCTTCTTTCAAAGTTTATTTACACAAATCTTCACAATTTAAATTTTATATACTTTATTCAAAATTAGATTAAATCAGATATGTATATAATGTTATTTTCATCTCATATGTCAAAAGCAAACAATGGATTCATAATAAATTCACAGCTTAATACAATCAATTCACACTTTAATATAGTCATCACAACTTAATACAATCAATTCATAACTTAATATAGTCAATTCACAGTTTAATACAGAAAATTCACAACTTAATACTATAAGTTCACAGTTTAATATACAAAAATTATACATTTACAACAATATTCTCAACTTTAAAGTTACATTTTAAGACTTTAATTTGTATTTTAATAAAGCAGTTTAAACTCTCATTCACATTATTCATAGCTTAAAAACACATCTGATTTTAATAAAACAGTTTATGCAACCTTTTTAAAACATTTTTATAACCTTTTAAATTTTTTATATAATAAATTAAAAAAATAATGATATTTTTAGAACAATATAATATTCACAGGGTGCAAAAGCACAAAGCGTCAGGACCTTGCCACTACATTTATTATAAAAAAGTTTATAATTAATTTTAAAATGATAAAAAAAAAGTTTAAACCTTATAGTATTGACAAAACTGCAAAAATGGTCCCTGTGGTATGCATTTTTTTGGGGTTTTAGTCCAAACAGTGACTTTTTTGGTTTCGTAGTCCTTTTGGAGTGGTTTGTATGTGAAAATGGTCCCTCTGAAAATTGAAATGACTATAATACCCATGGGGTATTTATTTTTCATTTTTCTTTCATTATTCTTAAAATTTAATATTTATTTATTTATTTTAACAATTAAAAAAATAAAAAAGGTCCCACCTCTCTCTCTCTTTCTCTCTCTCTCTCTCTCTCTCTCTAAGAACCAACTTTTGTGTTTGTATCCATTTTATATTTTGCTTCAAACACATTAAATTGAAGAACTTCCCCAAATCGTTTCTTTAAGTCGTAGATTTTTTGCCTTTTCAAGCTTCAACAATGGTAGCCATGGGAGAAACTTCTCCTTTATGTGGGTATATGTATCAGAAAAGAACTCTGTATATTCTCCCTTTTCTGTTCAAAGCTTCAACCATGGAAGAAACAAAAAAAAATGCAGCTCCTACACCCACTCCTTTTTCTGTCAAAATCACACCAAATGAACTCAAGAAAATCGAGACCCACTACTCCCCTTTCTTGAGATCTAAAACTTACAACCCTTGGTGACGGAGATGCAAACGACTCTTGGTGGCGGAGATGAAGATGGTGGTTTTTCAAGGGATTTTCTGTAGGTGTCAAAATCGCAAAAGGGTTTTTGATGTTGGTGTCTCTTGGTGACGGAGATGATATGTTGCTTATGGTATCATCAAAATCGAGACCCAGTACTTCGACTCACTCACTCTTTTATCAAAATCGCACTAGATCACCCCAAGAAAATCGAGACATACCCTTATGTGCGACTATCATTGATTTGAGTGTGTGGTTTTCATTTCTAGAACGATTTCAAGAGTATTCTTGAGTGTGTATGTGTTTATAAGAGTGTGTTTATGTGTTCTTAAGTGTGTGTGTGTGTTTTGAAGAACAAATCCATGAAAGTTAAATTGTATGTTTATAACTGTGTTTGTGTTCTTGAGTTTTGAAGAATAAGACGAGAGAGAGAGAGAGAGAGAGAGAGAGAATGTGGGTCCCTTTTTTTGATTTGATTTAACATTTATATTTAAATAAAAGAAAAAAATATTTAAGTAAATGGAAAAAACAAATTAAAAGGGCAAAGTAGTCTTTTCAAGTTTACCGAGGACCAATTCTACCATGAAACTAGCCTAAAAGGACCATGAAACCAAAAAAGTCAAGGTTTGGACTAAACCTCAGAAAAAATGCATACCATAGGGACCATTTTTGCAATTTTGTCTATAGTATTTATTTAGATGATATAAATAAGACAAAATTGCAAAAATGGTCCCCGTGGTATGCAAATTTTTGGGGTTTTAGTCCAAACAGTGACTTTTTTGGTTTCGTAGTCCTTTTGGAATGGTTTGTATGTGAAAGTGGTCCCTCCGAAAATTGAAATGACTATAATACCCTTGGGGTATTTATTTTTCATTTTTCTTTCATTATTCTTAAAATTTAATATTTATTTATTTATTTTAACAATTAAAAAAATAAAAAAGGTCCCACCTCTCTCTCTCTCTCTCTCTCTCTCTCTGTGTGTGCAAATACAAACTCAAGAACACATATTCATATTCATGAACACACACTCAAGAACACATACACACTTCAACTACCGTCCGCCACTACCACCGTGTCCTTCGCTTCCTTTTTCTGTAAATTGAATTTTCTGTTAACCTTCACCATCTCCTTCTTCTCCACACACACGAAATCAAATCTGATGAAGGATTTTTCAGATGAACACCTTCAAGAAGAAAAAATCAGATCGAGTGTGTGGATCTCCGATCTCCTCCTCAGATGACAAGCTCCTCCTGTTAAAGCAAGCCCTAACGTCGCCGCCGCCTGGTAGGTCTTCTCTTTTAGCGAAGACAAGCTCAAGGAGATGATGATTTTCAGATCTGAGGACCTCGTTTTCAGATCCAAATATCTCGTTTGCAGATCTGGTAGCGGTGACGAGCTTAAGTTTTTTTCTTCTCGGGTGGTGGTGGCAATGACGATGATGGAGCTGAAGATCTGGTTCGTCTTCTCCGGTATTTTTATGAAGATGGTGGCGATAATCAGAATCTTTACATGAGAAAGGGGGTAGGGGAAACCGAGATCAAGATCAAAGTTCCGGTAAGCTTGATAATCAGAATCTTTTCCTGGTTGTCTTCACATCAAACTCACTCACACACACATACTTGAGTCGCAGGATTTGGTTGTACCCTATGAGTTTGAGAAATTTGGTTTAAATTGTTGATGCAGAATCGATTTTCCTGGTGGGTTCATCCCAATGACATGATTTTGAAGTGTATGAGTTAATCTATGTTGTATGAATCGAGTGTTTGAGAAGGGAGAAATCAGATTTATGATGCTAGTAACGATTATTTTCAAAAAAGAAATCAGATGCTTGTTGTTGATGGATATGATTCTAGACATCTTCTTAGTTTTTGGTTTGATTGTTTCTTGAAGACCGGAAGATAAAAAGGGTGAATACTTCTTGATTTTTAATTTCTTGTTTTGTGAAAAGGACGAGAGAGAGAGAGAGAGAGCCCTTTCATTTTTTAATTATTAAAATAAATAAATAATTATTTGAACTTAAAAAAAATGATTTTAGAAATAGAAAATAAATACCCAAGGGTATTAAAGTCATTTCAGTTTACCGAGGGACCAAATCCGCAACCAAACTAGCTCAAAATGACCACGAAACCAAAAAAGTCAGGGTTTGGACTAAAACCCCAAAAAAATGCATACCACAGGGACCATTTTTGCAATTTTGTCTATAAATAATAGAAAGTATAGGACTAAAAAGGTTAAAAAAAACCCCTCCCATTCATATCTCCATCTAACTCTAAATTTTGATGCACTTAGAAATTTCGTTTGTCGGGTTGATATTTTGTTTTTATAGTATCGTATAAAAAAATTCATTTACATTGTTATTAAAAAGGTTTGTTATTAGATAAGTAAATCAAATGATAAAAAAGGTAACGAGAATTAAATATGGAGTAAAGTTTTCAATGTAAAAACAGTTAATTCTAAATAAATGCGTTTACGAAGGGAGTTTATTAGATAAGTAGTCTTTAGCCCTACTTCGACAACCCTATTGTCCTATTAATTTTTCATTGCTAGTTAATGCTTTGTGTGCTACTTTACACCACCATCAACATCATATTTACTAGGCGAATGCCCGCGCGTTGCGCAGAAACATCTGTATTGTATAGTTGAAGTCTTTACAAAATATGATTTTTTAAATATAACAATAACGTTGTTGTTAAATTTGATATAATAATTTGTATATACTAAATTGATATAATATATAGATTATTTTGAATTATTTGATAATATATACATTTATTATAACTTCATAATCTCAATCGTTTGAATAACTTCTACCTGCGAGTTACACATGAATAAAATTAAATATAATATATGATTTGATGTTATTTATAGTTGTTTTTATTGTTAATTAATTTTTTAAAATTTATTTGCTTAATATTTTAATTTCTATCATTATAATTATTTAAAACATCAAACATTGTTTTTTTTTTATTTTAAAGCTAATAATATAATCATTTATATAGAGTTGTTTTTAACTATTGTTATTGTAAGTATTTTAAACTACTTATTTGGAAACTTTTAACGATTATAAAAATATATTTAAGAAATATTTTAGTTAAATTGAAATTACAATTTAGTTTTTGCTTTTATCACTACAATTTATCACTTTTAACTATTTACAAAATATTCTTTAGTTTTTTTAAATGGAACTGAAATTTATATTTGAGTTGACATTGTAATGCGTAAAAACACCTATATAGTTGAAGTCTTTACAAATATATATTTTTTAAAATATAACACTAACGTCGTTGTTAAATTTGATATAATAATTCGTATATTAATTTGATATAATATATTGACTATTTTGAATTATATGAGAATATATAAATATATTATAACGTCATAATCTTAATCGTTTGAATGACTTCTACTCGCGAGTTACATATCAATAAAGCTAAATATTATATATGGTTTAATATTATTTATAGTTGTAATTTTTAACTAATTTTTTTAAAAATTATTTGCTTAATGTTTTAATTTCTATCATTATAATTATTATATAGAGTTATTTTTTAACTATTGTTATTATAAGTTATTTTAAGCTACTTATTTGAATTTTTTTAAAGATTATATAAATATATTTAGGAAATATTTTAGTTAAACTGATATTACAATTTAGTTTTTGTATTTATCACTTTTAACTATTTACAAAATATTATTTGGTTTTTTTAGTGGAACTGAAATTTATATTTGAGTTGACACTGTATTGTTATATTTAAATTAAAAATTTAAGTATTTTGTCCAAACTGTTCAAAAATTTTAGTTTTAAACTGACAATGGTTTACATGCACCAACATTTTAAATCTAATAAATTAAGTATAATATGTTAAAATTTAAAGACATAACTTTATAAATAGAAGTAAAAATATTATTTTAAAATTGAAATTTAGTCTATTTATGATTACACTTTATGTTTGATATTTATTTAACCTTATTAACAAACTTACAATCATTATTAGAAAGACAAAACAATTTATCACTTCTAACTATTTATAAAATAATCTTTGGGTTGTTTAAGTTAAATAAAATTTATATTTAAGTTGAGCCTATAATGTTATATTTTAATTAATAATTTAAGTATTTTATACAAATTGTTCAAAAATTATACCTTTAAAACGATAATGGTTTACATCCAACAATATATTAAAACTAATAAATTAAGTATAATATGTTAAAAGTTAAAAAAAAATAATAATTTTATAAGTAGAATTAGAATACACTTTAGATTTGATATTTATTTAACCTAATTACCAAATTATAATTATTATTATAAAGAACTTGAAAAGTCATGGGAGTTTCAAATGAATGTGGTGAAAGGAAAAAAGAATGTGGTGAAAGGAAAAAATAATGGGGGTTTCAAATGCATGAGATTCAAGAAAAAATGCTAGCTTTATAACTATATATATATATATATATATATATATATATATATATATATATATATATATATATATATATATATACCATACATACTTATAACCAAGGTTGTCAAGATCGGGATCCTAAATAGGATCGTTTTTGGGTTTGCAAGATCGGGATCGAGATCCTAAGATCCCACAAAATAAAATAGAATTTTAATTTATAATTTTTAATCATAAAAAATATTTCAAACAATCAATTTTTTGTTCAAAAGTTATAAAAACTTTAAAATATTAGTCATAAGTCACAATACAAATGATAAATGATAAATTGGTAAAGGGTAAAAGACATAAAGTGGTAAAAAAATTTCATTTGCAAAAAATAAAAAATAAAAAATAAAGGAAGGTAGGATCGGATCGGATCTCGATCCTACGATCCTACCTACGATCTTACGATCCTACCTGCGATCCTACCCCAAATACGATCCTTTTACGATCCGGATCGTTTTTCATACCTAGGATCGTAGGATCGTACGATCCTACGATCAGGATCGCGATTTTGACAACCATGCTTATAACGCTAACATTTTTTCTTGAATCTCATGCATTTGAAACCCTCATTCTTTTTTTTTCTTTCACCACATTCATTTGAAACTCCCATGACTTTTCAATTTCTTTATAATAATAATTAAATTGGTAATTAGGTTAAATAAATATCAAATCTAAAGTGTATTCATATATAAATTAAATTTTAATATTAAAATAATATCTTTAATTCTACTTATAAAATTATGTTTTTTAACTTTTAACATATTATATTCAATTTATTAGTTTTAATATATTGTTGAATGTAAACCATTATCATTTTAAAGGTATAATTTTTGAACAATTTGTATAAAATACTTAAATTATTAATTAAAATATAACATTATAGGCTCAACTTAAATATATATTTTATTTAACTTAAACAACCCAAAGATTATTTTATAAATAATTAAAAGTGATAAATTGTAGTGACTTTTTAATAATGATTGTAAGTTGGTTAATAAGGTTAAATAAATATCAAACCTAAAGTGTAATCATAAATAGACTAAATTTCAATTTTAAAATAATATATTTACTTGTATTTATAAAGTTATGTCTTTAAATTTTAACATATTATACTTAATTTATTAGATTTAAAATGTTGTTGCATGTAAACCATCATTAGTTTAAAGCTACAATTTTTGAACAGTTTGGACAAAATACTTAAATTGTTAATTTAAATATAACATTACAGTGTCAACTTAAATATAAATTTCAGTTCTACTAAAAAAACAAATAATATTTTGTAAGTAGTTAAAAGTGATAAATTATAGTGATAAATGCAAAAACTAAATTGTAATATCAGTTTAACTAAAATATTTCCTAAATATATTTATATAATCGTTAAAAATTTTCAAATAAGTAGCTTAAAATAAATTATAATAACAATAGTTAAAAATAACTCTATATAAATAATTATATTGTTACCTTTAAAATCAAAAAATAATGTTTGATATTTTAAATAATTATAATGATGGAAATTAAAACATTAAGCAAATATATTTTAAAAAATTAGTTAAAAATAACAACTATAAATAATATTAAACCATATATAATATTTAATTTTTTTGATGTTTAACTCGCGAGTAGAAGTCATTCAAACGAATGAGATTATGACGTTATAATAGATTTTTATATTATCATATAATTCAAAATAGTCAATATATTATATCAAATTAATATACGACTTATTATATCAAATTTAACAACAACGTTAGTGTTATATTTTACAAAATATATATTTGTAAAGACTTCAACTATATAGGTGTTTCTGCGCATTACAATGTCAACTCAAATATAAATTTCAGTTCCATTTAAAACAACTAAAGAATATTTTATAAATAGTTAAAAGTGATAAATTGTAGTGATAAAAGCAAAAACTAAATTGTAATTTCAATTTAACTAAAATATTTCTTAAATATATTTTTATAATCGTTAAAAGTTTTCAAATAAGTAGCTTAAAATAACTTACAATAACAATAGTTAAAAACAACTCTATATAAATGATTATATTGTTAGCTTTAAAATGAAAAAAACAATGTTTGATGTTTTAAATAATTATAATGGTAGAAATTAAAATATTAAGCAAATAAATTTTAAAAAATTAATTAACAATAAAAACAACTATAAATAACATCAAATCATATATTATATTTAATTTTATTCATGTGTAACTCGCGGGTAGAAGTCATTCAAACGATTGAGATTAAGAAGTTATAATAAATTTATATATTATCATATAATTCAAAATAATCAATATATTATATCAATTTAGTATATACAAATTATTATATTAAATTTAACAACAACGTTATTGTTATATTTAAAAAATCATATATTTGTAAAGACTTCAACTATATAGGTGTTTCTGCGCAACGCGCGGACATTCGCTTAGTATATATATATATATATATATATATATATATATATATATATATATATATATATATATATATATATATATATATATAAGTAGGTTTAAATGTGGATGAACAATTATTGTGTGGATGTAGGGATTAGTATGGACTAATCATTTCAAAGATTTAGATAGGGATAAAATTGTATTCTTAACTATTAATTAATTTTTGGTAAATTTAAATTTATTAATTCATCTTTAAATAAGAAAATCAGTTTCATATCTGTAGCTTACATCCGTTCGGCCACAACTGTCGATCACCTTCTTTGCCATAAACCCCGAAACCCTAAATCGATGCCATTACCGATCCAATATCGTTTTTTCTACATGTGTTCTTACTTCTTAATTTGATGTTCTCTTGATCTTTTTTCTTGGATTCTCTGAAGTCTGCAAAAATAGGTTTGTGTTACGATCATAATTTTAGTTTTGTTATGTGAGTTGTCAAATTTCGTTATTTAATTTATACAAATCTGATTAACGGTGTTTGGTTGTTGTTTGTCATTAGTGATTATGTTCGTTGATGATTTACTAGAAATAAATATTCATATCGTATTGAATTTGACTATTGAAAACATTTCCTTCAGTGATAGCAAGTGGAAAATCACTTTTTTTTCTCTTACTATATTGCCACCGAATTTTATTAGTTTGATCTTTGAATTATCATCATAAATTGATAAATGATGCAGTTCACTAGGTAATCAAATTTTTATACCCATTTTTGGTTTGTTTGATTTTGGAAGTTATTGAATACTTTGTTACTAATAAAACTTTCATTTCATATAAAATCTTCAAAATTAAGGATAAGTGTGATTTCATGTTCAAAATTATAGTTTCCCAACAACAAATCAAAGCCGAAATTATTTTGGTTATGTTCTTACTTATTTGAATGTTAGTTGTCTATCACATTCTATCAGATTGATTGTATTTTATTTAAAGTTAATTACAATTCTTTAACATATTCAATGAAAATATGAGAATGCACTGAATCTAAAATGGCCATGAAGAATATATAAATTGATTATTTTACTATTTGTGTTTTTCTTATTTACAATGTAAAAAAGAACTATACACCATTCTTAACAGAATGTCTCTTATTTTCTTGATAGATGACATAAGCAAAGCTTCAAAGACAATTAGCTTGAAGGAAGACATTTTTATTTGATTTTTAACCATTTTTAATTTTACTCTTTAAAAATAAATGTAATTATTAACCATTATTAGTCGTATTCTTTTGGAATGAATGTAATTTATGTTTATAGATGTATTCTTTAATAATGAATGTAATTTCTTATTCTAAAATATTAAATTTTGTTTCATATAAAATTTGTATTCATTCAAACTTATTAATCTTGATAATATATTTTTATTGTATTCTATCAGAATATAATGTTTTTTTTTCTCAAGATAATTATAAACACATTTTTTTAGAATAAATTAATAGAATTATTATCCAGAAAAATTAGAATTTTAAAGTTAAGAGAATTAATTATTCCATAAGATCCATAATTTTTCTTTTTTAAATTTATATTAATTAACTAAAATACCCTTTCAATGAAATTAGATAATATTTTTCAATTATCTTTAATTCAATAATAGTTTATAATGACTTTTTAAAGATAACTAAAATGATTGGTCTACAATCAACGTTACATCCACACAATTTAACATCCATATAATAACCTAGCCATATATATATATATATATATATATATATATATATATATATATATATATATATATATATATATATATATATATATATATATATATATATATGGAAAAGTTCAATAGAGAACCATCTAAAATATCTAAATTCATAAAATTATTTTTCGGATTCACCGTGAGAATCCGGATTCACGTTGTGAATTTTCAAAAATTCACATTGTGAATTTTACGTAAAAAAATCGAATTTGATATCATTGGAAAATTGATAAAAAAGTTATGAATTTTTGTATTTTTTTTTTGATAAAACATAAGTTCTAAAAGTTGAAAAAAAGGTTGGTTCCTTTTTTCCTTGGTTAATTATGGTTCTCTATTGAACCTAACCCTAAATATATATATATATATATATATATATATATATATATATATATATATATATATATATATATATATATATATATATATATATATATATATATATATATATATATATATATATATATAGGAATGAGTTCTGTGGAAAACAAATAACTAGGGCAACATCTACCGGAACCAATAATCAAATGACACGTGTCCATTTCTTTCTTCACAAGTAATCTATTGTGGAATTTATTGTGGAAGTGATGTGTTGTCATGTTTTCATTGGTTCAAATATGTGTTGCCCTAATTATTCATTTTCCATATAACTCTTCCCTATATATATATATATATATATATATATATATATATATATATATATATATATATAGTTTTTTTACTAATTAAAGCTTTAGGTCTAGACATTTAGGTTATATATATATATATATATATATATATATATATATATATATATATATATATATATATATATATATATATATATATATATATATATATATATATATATAGTTTTTTTAGTAATTAAAGCTTTAGGTCTAGACATTTAGGTTAAATTAACACGTTTGTTGTTGTAAAAAACCACTTTAATCTTTAATGGTGATTGTAATTTAACTATTTAAATTTATTGAATTTCATGGATAATATTACAAATATATTTAATATACAATGGTATAAATGTGGTAAAATAAATTTAGTCATTTCATCATTATGTATTAAACTTACGTAACTAATAAAGTAATAAATATTTTTCGATAGTCTATTTTTATTTGCCCCCATCTAGAAAAGTTGGAGGTCACCTCGTGTGTACCACACAAAATTTATAGTTTAATATAGCATTTTAGGACTCGTTCACAGCTTAATAAAACAAATGTGGATACTAATGCTTTTTTAATTCAAAATTTATTTAAAGTAAATTTGGCAGTGCTTACTGATTTTTTTCAAGAAGAAAATATAAGTTTTAAGATATGAAGATCATTCAAAAAGTTACATGTCAAAAGGAAGATTATCCATATCTGAATGTAGAGCACATATGGTAGAGACACGGCGGGGTGGTGACCGAAGACAAAGAAGATGGCTGGAGGTGGTCGTAGATGAAGCAAATCTAGAGGAATCGAAGATGAAATGGATATGGATGGAAGCGGTTGTGGTGGGTCCTCGCAACTCACCGAAGTTGCTAGATATGGTTTCACTGACCATTAGTAAAAGACGATTTTCATCACATCTCATCAGACATTGAGGAATATCCAAAAAGGCATTTCGGGAATCGGTTTGATTCTATCTCTGTTCCTTCCGTTTGAAGAAAGGAGGGATCCCAAAGAATCAATCTTTCTTTTAGTTGTTGAATCTCTCTTTGATTGATCAATGTGTGATATTCCGAAGCCTCATTACTAATGGAATCAAAATGATCTCTGGATGGATCAGAAGATCCTTTCAATTGGCTAGAATCCCTTACTTGAACGAAACTAGATCTTGTGGAATCATATTGAATATTTGACGATACATTCAGTACCTTGCGAAAAAACCAATCCTTGTTTACCAACCACACATTGTCTAACCAAATCAAATTCTCTCTCGATACGTTCCTCAAAAGATCCGATTCGGGCGGATTCTTCCCCAACTAACGAAGAGATCTTGGCGGAATTGCCACATATGAAATTGAGCACAATTTTGCAAAGAAATAGCCGACTTGTTTCTCGAGAAGAGATGGGAAACATGCTCAATATCATTTGATTTAATAGTTGACCCAGCCCCTTGTTGTTTGAAAAAACCCTCCACTTCAATTGGTATTTTTTCACGAAAAGCAGACATGAGATAACAAATCCAGTGTTTCACTAAGATTTCGAATAGTGGTCCCGAATTCAAGAGAATTGGGTCCTACGTTAATTCCATATATGGATTGATCACTACATATATTGAAGATAGAAGCTAATATAGTATACCAACTTTATTAGAAAGTAAAGTACAACTTTATACACTACTATAACACTAATAGAGAGTATGGTAAGAAATTTCTTACCATACTCTCGGATCTCATAGAATACCGCTCATTATAGCCTGTTGATTTCATTTAAAACACAAAAAAATAATTCTTTTGATTTGATTTCTTCAACTATTGATAAGAACTCAGAAGTCAAGTTTCATTTCAAGTAATAAAGAATCCATGGATGAAGATACAAAAGTAGATTTCTAATTTCTAATCGTAACTAAATCTTCAATTTTTGTTTGCATTTGTAGTGAATAAATTGAAGCAAAATAGCTATTAAAGAATATCTTTAGTTTACTAGAGACATTGACATATTATTTTAGCTCGGTGGAAATAAAATCCTTTTCCTTAGGACCCTCTCAAATAGAAATAAAGAACGAAGTAACTAGAAAGATTGTTAGAATTGCCTTCTTCTAGAGGGATCATCTATAAAGCGAGTCGTTTTGAATTGAATATATTCAAACAAAAAGCTGACATAGATGTTATGGGTATCATTTTTTTTTGTAAGTTGGTTCACATCTGAAATCTAGCAATTTATCCATTTTCCATAAAGGAGCCGAATGAAACCAAAGTTTCATGTTCGGTTTTGAATTAGAGACGTTAAAAATGATGAATCGACATCGACTATAACCCCTAGCCTTCCAAGCTAACGATGTGGGTTTGATTCCCGTTACCCGCTCTATAGCCTCTACTTATAGATTTATTCTATTATCTTACTATATTTATATATTATTAAATACTCTAATAGACTCTAATTAATACATCATTCATCATTGAATTGTAAATATTCCGAAAGAGGCTATACTGACTGAAAAAAATGCATCTTTACTAAATTCATACCAATCTATCGAATTATTTGAATTTTGATGTAAAAGATTTATAGACGGGTTTAACCATTTGGATAATATATCAACGTCTTGATTGAAAAGAATTCCTAAGAATCCAACGAACAAAGTAAATAGAATCAATATAAGTATTGGGAATAACATAGTATTATCCGATTCATAAGGATACGAATACGTCTTGGTATTGCCAAAATGCGGAATAGAAAGAAAGGGTTGTATCATATTTCTTACATTCTCATCAATTTTATATACTTTATTATTTGAAAAAAAGAAGGACGTGGATTCTTCTTCATTTTTAATAAAGTTACCAAACTAAAGTTTTTGTTACTTATCTTCGAACCTTCTTTACCCCATAGAGATATTGAATAGAAGGGGGTATTCCTTTTTCCACTATAATTTTGAAAACGAACGTTTAAATCTCCTTCAAAAGTAAGTAAATAGATCCGACACATATAAAATGCGGTTAATCCCGCCGTAGACCAAGCTATTATTCCAAAAAATTTCTCGAATAAATCATGAATTTTCTAAGATAATATTCAAGATCTTATCGAAAACTTACAGCAGCTTGCCAAACAAAGGCTAAAAGAAAAAAGAACAGGGGTATGACTGGCATAACATCTACGATTGGATTCAAAAAAGCATAGGCTTCGGGCAATTTGGCGAAGAAAAGACTACTCGGATAAAGGGCAGAATTAAGACAGATCAAACTAAAGATATTAAGCATAACAGACATTTTGTTCGTCGAGATAATTGCATTTTGATTGAGTTATTTATATAAGGAAAAATGAAGAAAGTAAGGTAGACAAAAAGCTCCTTCTTTTTCCGCTCAATCAAAAATCCTCCAATTCTCAAAGGAGAATAGAAGAAATCATACTTTCATACAATATCTTAATTGAATTGTATGTAATGATCAATAAATTCAGTTGAATTCTAGAGATACACATGTCAAAATCCTAGCACGAATCTATAATATATTCTATAAAGAAGAAAGATTTTCTATAGATAGTTGGGCTAGAATTGACGAACACTTAATACCAATATTATTCTTTATTAGTATTAGTGTCCAATAACAATATAAATGGGGCGTAGCCAAGTGGTAAGGCAACGGGTTTTGGTCCCGCTATTCGGAGGTTCGAATCCTTCCGTCCCAGAGCATATCCATTGTATCCGAATACATCTTTTTTGCTCAACAAGGTTCTGTTTCAAGGTCTAATATTGGATAGAATCTTATTCTTCTTTCTTTTTTGATTTTTAATGATTCTTTTCGGAATCATATCTCAGTTTTTCACAAAATGAACTAAATCGAGTTCAAATGACATGCAAATGTAACTGACTCCTTTTGTGATCCAGATAAAGATAAGATGGGGCATAGATCACAGTTGCAGAAAGATTACTTAACCTCAGGTTAAACAAAATATGAAAATACATATAAAACGAGGAAGTGCTTAGCCTATGGGTATGTATTGTTATCCTATTTCAATGACAATAGTCTTTCTATTTTTGTGAAAAATAATTTGCATCCCTAAAATATTCAAATTTAAATATTTAACAATGATATTTCTTTTTATTGTTCGATCTTTTTAGCTTATTTGCTTTAAATCATTGACAATTCTATCAGACCACAAAAAAATAGATCAGTGATGGTTGTTGACAGTGGAAGCAGTGGTGGTAGTTATGGTGGTGGTTCACGATAGATCTGGAGGAGATGAGTGGTTGAGATAGTTTAGATTTCAAATCTAATGGGGGAAAGTGGCAACGAACCAGATCTGAGTGAATCTAGAGGTTTTTGTGGATCTTTGTCGGAGCATATTTGAAGCAACAGTGGTGATATGGTAATGTCTGACAATATTATTTTATGAGAGGAGAGAAAACAACAAAAATGAAGCAGATCCACCATGGACGAAGGAGGACACTATAATGGAGGTAGTAGAGTCGGCGACGACAGAGTCGCCGAAGGAACAAGGCATCAGACATTGCTAGAGTTTTTTGCTTTAAAAGAGAAAAAAAATAGTTAGGTTTCTTAATCAAATAGAGAAGGAGAAAGTTGTAAGGTTATAACTTTAGATCTAAAACTCAGATAATGTAATATGTTTCAAAAAATAGGTTAAAATTTTCATTTATTTACGATGATGCCATTCATTTTCTTTAACAATTAATGGACAAATATGTCATTTATAAAGTTTGCAAACATATATTTGACAAAATAACATATTTATCTTTAAGTATATAAACTAAAAATAATGGTTTTTAGGGTTCTTAAATCTTTTTTTTATTCTCATTTAATCTTATATATATATATATATATATATATATATATATATATATATATATATATATATATCTTTACTATCTTATAAATGAAATCGTACTGTTTCTAAAAATAGATTCAATATAATAATAATAATTTTTAAGACGTTCAAGTACTTAAGCTTAAAGTACAACAAACCATTAATATAATAATATTATAATATAAATCTTACAAATAATAATGCCATAGGTACAAATATTTGATTAGGATAATATTTTTGAATTAGTATCCCTTCATTTCAGGGATTGAATTGAAACTCCTCATTTTTAGCAATTGAATTGCCATTTTCAACAACCAAATCAATCAAAAACACATCATAACACACAAGAGACGCGTTATATAAATGCATCTCCTCTCCCAACCAATTAAAACCCTAAAAGCGTTGAATCCCCGCCCACTGATAATCTTAGTTCTATGTAATTGTCGTCCTCTATCTATAAACTCCATGTCTTTGTTTTTTGTTATAACTTCATCCATTGTAACCAACCCTATATCATGTATCTCACCACCACACACCAACGACTTTTCTCTTCCTCTACCTTCGTCCCTCTAAAAAACCCAAAACGACGACACCACGTGACATGCGCAACGTCCTCACCGTCATCACCTCTCCTTTCACTCACTTGATCAACATAACAGGTTCGTTTTCCGATTTCAAATTTTAGTTTTTGACATTTTATTTTCCCAAGTTTGATTTTGATTTCTACGATATGGATCTTTTTCTCATCCATGCATTATATTTGTCCATGAAACTGAAATGTGACTATTTTACCCTTTGATATTTTGGTTCAAAATTAACCCTCTTTTTAACTATGTTTGTGCATTTAACAGATGATCATCATCCTTGAAATTGAAATCGGTGGATTGAAGATCATGTTATCTCTCCCACCCTCAGAAGGAGGATATAGGTGGATGACCTACTTCTCGTTGCTCCATAAGTCCTCCTGTTACATGATGCCATCTTCACATCCCCTATTCGTGAACCCTAAAAGTTTGAAAGAATGCTTTGTCTTTCAGGGTTGTACATAAAATTAAACGGAAAAAAATGTCTTTTTTTCATATGATTACACAAAAATTGGCTTAATCGATTTCTTATTTCTTCCATTTTTTTAACTTTGTTCCTTATAGTAGATTGTTTACTTTGTAATTGTTGGATTTTGATTTTCAGATACAGCTGGAGAAAGAACTGCTACACCCAATTGCTTGTTGTGAGGTGAGTACCACTAAATTCAGGAATTACTCATATGTCTAGCTTGTAAAGTGTGTAATTGTTGACCCAATCATACAAGATTTAAGCTTATTACTTTTAGATTGACAAATCTGATTCTTTTTGTTAGTCTTTGAAGTTAGACGATTTTTGGAACATGTGTGTTTTGATTTTTGGAACGACCTAGTTTCCGTCTCACCACTCAATAATCCTAAAACAGGGGAACTATGATTTTATGTTTAATTTTAAATTTCGATCTTATAAAGAGGAGTATGATGATGATAGATGATATTTTGTGTTTTTTATCCACAGTATTTTGTCCGTCTTTTAAGTTAGACGATGGTGTTTCCTTTCTTTGTTAGTCCTTTACCATAATGGATATTATTCATAAATCTAGAGTGTCGTGACATTTGGATAGTGCTTTAAGATTTCCAGAGCACACTTCCAAATGAATATTAGGTCAACATAATTGTTGATGAAATAAAGCAGGTGATGAGTTGTATGTAGAGGATGAATGGCTACTTAAAGCAGGTGATGAGTTGTATGTACAGGATGGATGGCTACTTAATTAAACAGGAAAATGAAAAAGAAGAACATTAACAATTTAATTCTTTAATAGCCATTTTAGGTTATCCCTTCTACATTTTCTTGATTTTGACGAATCAAGTTTATGAAAAAGAAACTTGAATTTCTCTCTATCTCTACTGTAGAAGCATGGAGTCATCTCCATTTTAGTTTTGCGTTTTTTTATATTGAGTTACTCATAATCTGAGGTGAAACTACTTCTGTTGGCTCATTTGTTCAAGCGTTTTATTGTTTTTGTTTTTCTTCTGATTTCACAATGATTTTTCTTTTTGATTTAATAGGTTGGAACATATTGGTCAGAGATAACGAGGAGTTAAACCCTTACCATTATTTTATCTTTGGGCCTCCAACAACGATGAGGTAAACCCCTTAGTGTTTGTGGTATTTGACTGTCACATTTACTTTTATCTTTTTTCAAGGTTCATGAATCCTTCTTTGCTTTGTTGAATGTGGATACCCAGAACCTAGATTGATAAATAGTCTTATCTTTAACATATATTGCTAAGTGACAATAAGTAAGTATCCTCTCAACAAATTCAAACATTCCTTTGTTTCAACTCATGCTATTAAAAAAATCAAACAAAAACTTTGTTTTGTAAGCTCAAACATTCCTTTGTTTCAACTCATGCTATTAAAAAAATCAAACAAAAACTTTGTTTTGTAAGTAAACACGATACGAAAACAACTATTAAAAAAACTTTCTAAATATGTCGGCACGAAATCATTACTATCTATATCAATTATCATCCTTATTTTGAAAAGTGTTTTGGATTAGGTTTTAAAAATACTTAGGTTGCGTTTATTTCGCAGAATGTTTTTGAAAGGAAAAGAATCTGTCAAAGGAATTGGAATTAGAATGTATTAGAAACTTAAATGCGTTTGATTGACATGTAATGAAGACAAAATTACATAAATGGTCCTCATGGTTGACAAAATCGACCAATTATGGTCCTTATGACGAATTCTTTACACATATGGTCCCTGTGGTTTCAAAATCTTGCAAAGACGGTCCTTTTGACTAACAGCGTTAACTTTTTCAGTTAAGTCCTATGTAAAATGACATATTTGCCCTTCATGCATAAGGACGCTTTATGTAATATGTTTCTACCATAGGGACCATTTATGTAATTTTCTCTATTATTTATTATTTTTTTATGTATTTTAATTATATATTTATGGATTTAGATTTGTTTATATATATATATATATATATATATATATATATATATATATATATATATATATATATATATATATATATATATGCTAACATTTTTTAACGTTTTGCTCAAATTATTTTTTCTAATCTTTTTGACATTTTCTTCAAGTAAATTTATTAATGTTTTTTATTTTGATGTTTTATTCGAATATTATTTATTTATTTTTTTGACGTTATGTTCGAATACATTTTTCAACATATAGTATGTTTATATTTGTTAAAGGATTTCACGGCTATTGTAATTATAATTCGTAATTTAATTCACTTTCAATTATGTTTTCATTTTTTTTTTCTTTTATCAGGTTATATAATTATTATTTTTTAATTCAAATATTTAATTATCTAAAGTTGTATATTTATCATTTTTGTAAACTAATTTATTAACATTTTTTCTAAAAAAAGTGTAAAATGTTTGTTAAACGTGAAAATGATTAATATAGATTAGGTAGATTAATCTCAGATTTTTTAAAAAGTGTAAAATGTTTGTTAAATGTGAATATGATTAATGTTTGTTAAACGTGAATATTATTTTGAGTTTTTTTTAGCAGTGTTGTAAAAAATCACAACTAGGTCCCGATTAATCACTAAACGCTACCTGACCGATTAGAGGCCCTTGTGTTGTGATTTTTTACAACACTGCTAAAAACAAAAAAAATAACTCGAAATAATTACATTTAAATCCAATGTGAAATGACTTGGTCGTTCTCGGCAACATTGTGAGTCGATCTCAGCTTAGCCTAAGTCTACCTAATCTATATTAATCATATTCACGTTTAACAAACATTTTACACATTTTTATAAAAAATGTTAATAAATTAGTTTACAAAAATAATAATTATACAACCTTATATAGTTGAAAAATGTATTCGAACATAACGCAAATAAATAAATAAATAATATTCGAATAAAACATCAAAATAAAAAACATTAATAAATTTACTTGAAGAAAATGTCAAAAAGATTAGAAAAAATAATTTGAGCAAAACATTAAAAAATGTTAGCATGTGTGTGTATATATATATATATATATATATATATATATATATATATATATATATATATATATATATATATATATATCTTTACTATCTTATAAAAGAAATTCCACTATTTCTAAAAATAAATTGAATAAAATAATAATATTTTTGTAAGACGTTCAAATCATTAAACTAATTCTACAACTAATCACTAATAAAATAATATTAAAATTTAAACAAACTCCTATAAATCTTCTCTTCCAAAGTTTTGACAAGATCTTTTTTCATCCAAATAAATACTCAACACCCTATAATTTGGTCATTTCATGAATTTTCTTTATTTTTAATATGACATGTTTCCAAAAAAAACTAATGATTGAATTGAAAATAATCATTCTCCATCGAAAAAAATTAATTGTCGAAACAAACTATTTGTCGCCCGCCGGTTTGCGCGGGTAAACGGCTAGTGTGTGTATATATATATATATATATATATATATATATATATATATATATATTTAAACAAATCTAAATCCATAAATATATAATTAAAATAAATAAAAAAATAATAAATAATAGAGAAAATTACATAAATGGTCCCTATGGTAGAAACATATTACATAAAGCGTCCTTATGCATGAAGGGCAAATATGTCATTTCACATAGGACTTAACTGAAAAAGTTAACGCCGTTAGTCAAAAGGACCGTCTTTGCAAGATTTTGAAACCACAGGGACCATCTGTGTAAAGAATTCGTCATAAGGACCATAATTGGTCGATATTGTCAACCATGAGGACCATTTATGTAATTTTGTCTGTAATGAAATATGTTTTCTGTTTGGTTTGCTGATTTCTCAAAAGAATTGAAAAATGATTTTTGTAATTTGACAAAAAAAATACCATTTTTAGTGATTTTTTTACGTTACATATATACTTTTAATAAACATAACGAAGTTTTATATAATTACAACATTTTTTATTGAACTCTTTTATAAAACATAAATTAAAAAATAACTAACATGTATTTCGTCGAACACATAAAAATCATAAAAATAATTTTAAATAGAAATAAAACGATTATATATAATAATATAAATCAACAAATGTCATTTATTATTTCCAATCTAAAATTAAAAAAAAAGGTTAACCAACCACTATGTAAAATAATGTCTAGATATCTAGTTCTTAATCATATCACTCTTCCAACATGAACCTCACAAAATCCTCCCGGTCTTCTCCTTTCAGATTTCAAAAACTTAACACAGTTTCCGTACCACGCATTATTTTCCTACATGATTTATCTAAAACACTCAATGACTGCATTTTTGTAATTTCAGGAATCATCATCGAAGTTTTTATATTTTTTTATTTATGTTTCTCCTAGTATTGCTTGATTCGTGCTATTAGCTGCTTTTTCAAGTTTTTCTCCAAAGGCGTTTGTTGCAATAGTTATTTCCTTAATAACAACATCAACTCTTTTTCTCTTCTTTGAGCCTATGTATGGAGATTCTTCATTTTATGTGGGTTGTTCTTCAAAATCATATTCTATTTGTTCAGATTGTTCTTCATTGTTTGCACCTCCTTCAATTTAGGCAAAATCTTTGGCTTTATTCTCTTAGAGCTATATCCTTTCAAAAATTGATACATAAATCATCTTAATGAGAAAATATCTTATTTCTCCGTTTCTCTGTCTCTTTATGAACATATTTTGCATCAGAAAAGGTTAGCACATAAAATTATAATATAGATAATTAAGAAGTAACAAAATATATAAAAGTTTTCATATTGTACATGTATGTAAGAATCCCAAACTGTTGGTTCAGCTGTTACAAAATGAGTAGATCTATCATAACCAAAACCATTTGTGTTCATATCATTCACCGTATCATAAACGGCTTGCCAATCTTTTTTCATGGTTTTGATCACTAACTCAATGTGGGGTTTACCCAAGCTAGGAATTTTTTCCTTCACCGTGTTTTATAGATGTTGTAAGTATCTAGATTTAAAACCATTATCTACTTTAAATCCTCTCATGTTCACCATATTTATCAATGTTTCCACGAGCTTTGCATCTTCGGTTATTGTCCAGTTGCGATACTTTCTGCTTTTTTCCATCACACCTACTGTTATAAACATAAAAATTAGATGAAACAATGCATGCAATAAAAAAATACTCAACCATATATATATATCTATATATATATATATATATATATATATATATATATATATATATATATATATATATATATATATATATATATATATATATATACTAGCCGTCTACCCGCGCAATGCGACGGACACCAACTAATTTATTTCGGAAATTAGTTGTATTTGAAAACATGTTATATTTTAAGAAACACAAAACAAATACATATTATTCTCGATTGGACTTTTAATAAGGATGTGGTGGATATATTTATTTTGGTGAGCGGTTTCAGTTTGACAATTAGTATGTTGATGTTTTGGATTAAAAAAAGTATTTTCTTGTTTTGGGACAAAGTAAGTTGTTATTTTCGGGTTAACAAAAGTAAGTTGCCATTGTTATAGGTTTAACAAAAGTACGTTGCCATCTTTTGAAATCTAATTTGGCCCAATGACGATAAATTGATTTCAATTATTTAACTTTCCAAATTTCAAATAGAAAGACCCTTCAAATTTAAGATGCATATTTTAGCTTAACTTAAATGACATGGATTTTAAAATTAAAAATTAACCCTCCATTTGCTTTTGTATTACAACTACGATCCATAAAAGACGTTCATATATATATATATATATATATATATATATATATATATATATATATATATATATATATATATATATATATATATATATATATATATATGTTCATGATATCGTTTCAAATTTTCCACACATTTTGAACCAAAGCAAATCATCCAAAGTACAATTTTGTCCTTTTTTCTATCAAACATAGTTATCTTTTCTTTTCTTGTTTGACTTTAGAAGATATGTGCAAACACGTGACATTCAAAAACCAAACAAAACACTAAGGAAAACATAACAAATAAAAAATAAAAATCATTCAGCAACACCATTCGAGTGGTTTCCCCCAATGCTTATCAAAGACTTCGTCAAAAATAAGTCATGCTTGTAAAGCCAACTGCATAAAAAAAAACAAAAAACAAAAAAACTTATAAAGTCCAATATTTGGTTAAAATTATACTTTTAGTGTTTTTTTAATACTTTACATTTCCCTCTCACTCTATTGTGGTGTTGTCAAGTTAAAGCATGAACATTCTTTGCATGGATCTTTTGAGCAATTTTCATACAAATGTACAAGCCATTAAACATCATCCTTTGGAGCCAAAAGTGAGGAAAATTATCCTTTCTTTTTATATGCTCTATAATGATCAGGCTGCAATAAAAAAAAAGTTACCTTTATTTTTCAGTATTCTTAGATTACCATCCATTAGCATCATAATCACTTATTAAGAACAAAAATACAGGTACATGGCTAATCATTTATTTATGCAGTGAAGTTATGATTTCATGCCACTTTTTGCAAACACGTTTCACTTTTATACCAATTCCTTCAATTACAAAATGCAAAAAATCAAGTTGAAGAGCTTTTGAATCTTCAAACGTGACATTTTCCACCAATTTCTACAATTTACCAACAACACTTGTTTTTCGCTGACTATGCTAAGGCCTTCCACTGCGTTTAAAGTAGTGAAAAGTAAAATATCAAAGGTTCATACTTGACAACATGATTGACTTGTTTAATTATCTGATATATGCAGTTGACATAAAATTGAATAGAAAAGAAGCTTATTCTAGCAAAAGATCCAGGTTAGATGTACAAATCATGCAAGTCATTCTAGTACAGTCAAAATATCTTCGTATATATAAAATAAATATGTAATATTTTACACCAAATAAATATAAGCACATGTACTCTGATACAGGTTTGATAGAAAATCAAGAAAGAAAAAAATGAATTCCCATACTTGAGAGATAGGTCTCCCCACTACTTCCTAACAAGATTATTTTATTCATACAACTCTCTTAACTGAATTTTCCCACCTAAAAAACAATTATAAGGACTAAACTACCCTCCCAAGCCTCATAATCATCGTCTCCTTAAAAACATGGTTTACAGTTTTACATACATATTGGTAACTATGTTGCACATATACATACATAACTAAACAAGTTTTGGCAGTATTACGCCTACAATCTCTTGGTTGACTTGCCCCAACGATTCATGTATGAAGCTTTAATTAGAAAACAAAAAATTTGAAGCACTAATCAAAGAACTACAACTACAGATTAAGGACTAAATCAGTTATTTAAAAAAAAACAAAATCAAGAACCATGTTAAGTTAACATGGTTATTTTTATAGATCAGACCATACCTCTTCATGATTCCCCCGCTTGTTGTAAGCAACCAGATTTCCGTTTAGTTTAGTGTAAAAGCCTCAAGTTGTGGTATCATACCTGCATATTCTACTAAATCAAGCATAAATATAAATTAGAGACAAAATATGGTGGAAAAGGAAAAGAAAACATATATTTGTATAATGACTTAAGTACCATTCAACAATGCACAAATTAATGAGCGAATAATCTAGAGAGAAAACAATATTTTAAAACACCTTAAGGAAGAGTACTTTATGTTCATCTAGGTTCTGGGTATCCACATTCAACAAAGCAAAGAAGGATTCATGAACCTTGAAAAAAGATAAAAGTAAATGTGACAGTCAAATACCACAAACACTAAGGGGTTTACCTCATCGTTGTTGGAGGCCCAAAGATAAAATAATGGTAAGGGTTTAACCCTCGTTATCTCTGACCAATATGTTCCAACCTATTAAATCAAAAAGAAAAATCATTGTGAAATCAGAAGAAAAACAAAAACAATAAAATGCTTGAACAAATGAGCCAACAGAAGTGGTTTCACCTCAGATTATGAGTAACTCAATATAAAAAAACGCAAAACTAAAATGGAGATGACTCCATGCTTCTACAGTAGAGATAGAGAGAAATTCAAGTTTCTTTTTCATAAACTTGATTCGTCAAAATCAAGAAAATGTAGAAGGGATAACCTAAAATGGCTATTAAAGAATTAAAGTGTTAATGTTCTTCTTTTTCATTTTCCTGTTTAATTAAGTAGCCATCCATCCTCTACGTACAACTCATCACCTGCTTTAAGTAGCCATCTATCCTCTACATACAACTCATCACCTGCTTTATTTCATCAACAATTATGTTGACCTAATATTCATTTGGAAGTGTGCTCTGGAAATCTTAAAGCACTATCCAAATGTCACGACACACTAGATTTATGAATAATATCCACTATGGTAAAGGACTAACAAAGAAAGGAAACACCATTGTCTAACTTAAAAGACAGACAAAATACTGTGGATAAAAAACACAAAATATCATCTATCATCATCATACTCCTCTTTATAAGATCGAAATTTAAAATTAAAAATAAAATCATAGTTCCCCTGTTTTAGGATTATTGATTGGTGAGACGGAAACCAGGTCGTTCCAAAAATCAAAACACACATGTTCCAAAAATCGTCTAACTTCAAAGACTAACAAAAAGAATCAGATTTGTCAATCTAAAAGTAATAAGCTTAAATCTTGTATGATTGGGTCAACAATTACACAGTTTACAAGCTAGACATATGAGTAATTCCTGAATTTTGTGGTACTTACCTCACAACAAGCAATTGGGTGTAGCCGTTCTTTCTCCAGCTATATCTGAAAATCGAAATCCAACAATTACAAAGTAAACAATCTACTATAAGGAACAAAGTTAAAAAATGGAAGAAATAAGAAATCGATTAAGCCAATTTTTGTGTAATCATATGAAAAAAGACATTTTTTTCGTTTAGTTTTATGTACAACCCTGAAAGACAAAGCATTCTTTCAAACTTTTAGGGTTCACGAATAGGGGATGTGAAGATGGCATCATGTAACAGGAGGACTTATGGAGCAACGAGAAGTAGGTTATCCACCTATCTCCTCCTTCTCAGGGTGGGAGAGATAACATGATCTTCAATCCACCAATTTCAATTTCAAGGATGACGATCATCTGTTAAATGCACAAACATAGTTAAAAAGAGGGTTAATTTCGAACCAGAATATCAAAGGGTAAAATAGTCACATTTCAGTTTCATGGACAAATATAATGCATGGATGAGAAAAAGATCCATATCGTAGAAATCAAAATCAAACTTGGGAAAATAAAATGTCAAGAACTAAAATTTGTGAAATCGGAAAACGAACCTGTTATGTTGATCAAGTGAGTGAAAGGAGAGGTGACGACGGTGAGGACCTTGCGCATGTCACGTGATGTCGTCGTTTTGGGTTTTTTAGAGGGACGGAGGTGGAGGAAGAGAAAAGTCGTTGGTGTGTGGTGGTGAGATACATGATATAGGGTTGGTTACAATGGATGAAGTTATAACAAAAAACAAAGACATGAAGTTTATAGATAGAGGACGACAATTACATAAAACTGTAAGTCCCTAATTTGCCCGTGTATCAGTCAGATCCGTTTGATGGTGCGGAATCCCAATCAAACGGATGATGTCAGATCAAATAAGAAGAGAAGGAGAAGAAGAATAAGTTGAATCTTGAATATATTGATGATATAAATTAAGTTCCTTATACAAAAGATTCACACACACAAAAAAGCTCATGTTTCTCTCTGGCCATAAACTCTTTCTAGTTCATCAATCTTTACTCCTCACCCTAACACCTCTATTTATACTTGAATATGGGCCGGACACACATGGGCCGTAAATGAGTTTACGGCCGTAAGGTGTTTACGGCCGTAAAGTAGGCCATAAATTCATAAAATTTTACACGAAAATATAACTACCCAGAAAAGTAAAGTATAAACCATATTTTGACCCAATAAGAACTAAGATTATCAGTGGGTGGGGATTCAACGCTTTTAGGGTTTTAATTGGCTAGGAGAGGAGATGCATTTATTTAACGCGTCTCTTGTGTGTTATGATGTGTTTTTGATTGATTTGGTTGTTGAAAATGGCAATTCAATTGCTAAAAATAAGGAGTTTCAATTCAATCCCTGAAATGAAGGGATACTAATTCAAAAATATTATCCTGATGAATCAAATATTTGTACCTATGGAATTATTATTTGTAAGATTTATATTATAATATTATTATATTAATGGTATGTTGTACTTTAAGCTTAAGTACTTGAACGTTTTAAAAAATTATTATTATTATATTGAATCTATTTTTAGAAATAGTACGATTTCTTTTATAAGATATATATAGGAATAGGATCAAATGAGAACACCAAAAAGGTTGAAAACGCGAGAACATAGTATATTTATTTGTGATTCCATGTATTCATTTGTGGAGAAATGATAAATTTTTACATCTTTAATTTCAATTGAAGAGAAAAAGCATATTCATGTTGATTGTGCGTAAAAATTAATCATTTCTCCACAAATGAATACATGAAATCACAAATGAATATACCTGTTCTCGCGTTCTCAACCTTTTAGGTGTTCTCATTTGATCATTTCCCTATATATATATATATATATATATATATATATATATATATATATATATATTATATATATATATATATATATATATATATATATATATGTATATATATATTATATATATATATATATATATATATATAACTAGAAAAAATAAATTAAACTTCATTATTAAAAATAACAAACGTCGCACAAATTCCCTCATAGTAAATGATAAACATAATAAAGGAAGAAATGATTAATGTGTAGTATTCCAAGAATCAAACATAATTTATATTAAGTTGTTTCTTAATGTAGTTCACTCGGTTGATACACCAACAAAAGTGATATGATCATTATCTGCACTGCCGACATCTGCGGTTCCCTCGTCTAGTTCAAATCCCCCAATATATATTTTTAGTAACTTGCATACCGTGACAAAAAAGAGTTTTGTACCAAGGGATTATACTTTTGAAAAGTATTTACCAATTAACCGTACTTTGAAATTTAATTACCAAAATATTATCGTTTAATATTAAAAGGCTTTTTATCTCCTACTATTAGGACCCATTCTAGATTTGCATACCACACCCCATCACAACCCACACTCATCACATCTTTCCGTTATACGAACATTCAAATCCAGGGGAAAATTAACCATGATCTTAAAAATGAAGAACTGCACAATGTATGTACAAAAAGCATGTTTGTATGCCGGCAATATATATGAAAAAATAGGGTAGAATATGGATCAAGGTGTTGGTGTTGTTGGCTGAAGAACGATACACTGAATCAACCATGTTCTTAATTATATAAAGATGAAGAATTGTTAATTAGGCTCCTTCAATCTAATATTAGCTTACATAATGTCATGTGGATGAACAAAAGTAATGATTCCATTGCTTGCACCAACAATCACACTTACATGGACTAACGACTAACAGATTAAGGTTTGTAGTTAGTAGATTTAGAAAACAAAGACGACGTTGAATATAAAAACTTGATTAAACAACTTCAAGAAGTAAAAACATCAGTGGATTAAAGGTGTCGTTGGTAAAACCAACAAGTTCTTGGTTCATAATATTTTTCCATGCTACAAGAACTTAACATCAAAATTTCCATAAATTTTGATGCTAAATCAGAGTTCTGAAGAGATTTGAATGTGTCAAAGCTTCACATATGATACCGAGCAACTTGCTAGACACAAGGCTTCAACTGAAGTTGAATAGCCAAGAAAATATCAACTAGGAAGATGTTTAGATGAGATATCGAGAATACAAATAGCTTTTGAGAAATCGGTGTGAATTAGTGAAAGAGGCGGTAAGTGACAGATCGATGGAGAGGGATATGATGCAGAAAAACACGACGAGCGGGTATGACCGAGAAAAGAGGGAGAAACCGATGAGTATTTTAATTTTCAGAAACCAAAGAGGTAAAATCTTTTGTGTGAGGAAGACGACGTGAAGAGACCGGAGGAGAAAGCACGTGGGGGGAAGAGGGTAATTAGGCTTTTTATTTTTTTATTTTTTTAATAACCACAATTATTAAGTAAATAAAAACTAAAATACCATTAGTTGGTAAATATTTATTGGAGATACAACCTTTTGGTAAGAAACTCGATAAAAAAAAACCATGTAACAGTTGTCATAACTTCACTCCAAAATGTAACGACTATTTGACTTATATTTTTTCTATGTTTGTTTCTAGTTAGACTAAGTTGTGTCATTTCCTGCTCATCTCCCACAAAAAGAAAATTATTCACTTCGAAGTCATAATATTATTACTTTAATCGTCAATTAATTGTCATATTATACAAAACAAATGGTGTTAACCTGTATTTCAAATATGTAAATAATGAATTTATATTGTCCATTGGCAAAAAGCATTTGGCATTTTCTTAGTAACATTGTTCTTTAGGGGCTGTTTGGTAGGATCTGAATTTTTAAGAGATCTAAATTTCTAAGAGAATCTGAAATTTTAAAAGCTGAATGTTTAACATGCTGTTTGGTTGGGACCTCTGAATTGTTGTGTTGAATTAGTAATATGACCATTTTACCCTTCTGTTTTATTTTTTTTTATTGAACTCAAGTGTTTACTTATAAAATAACCTAATCAATTTCTTAAATAAGTATAAAAAATATAAACACCATATAAAATCCAAATTTAGCATAAATCAAAATTAAACACAAATCCAAAGAATATCCCTTCTCCTAAACATTGAAAGTTTGTACATTTCTTTTTTCAAGATTATATTTGAACTCACTCAACAAAACCATCTTCTTTGAATTGGGATGCAGCCATCCAAAGGCTTTATAGTTCTTTCGAGCCATAGATCCGTCCTATGCCACATTCTGTTCATAAACACCATAAAATGCACAAATTATTGATGTAACTAGTCAAGGTCATATGGGTAATTCCACTCACTTAGAATTCAATTCAAACAATTGGACACAAAACATTAAACACAATTAGGCAAACAAGAAACGAAATTAACCCATTAATCGGGAATGACAACCAAAGAACAAGTTAAGAGAGCAAACCTTTGCATCATGTTCAAGAGTGATAGCCTCTACGATGATGTCCTGCCTCAACTTGATCTCACCATGCTTTTCTATTGCCCTTTCAATAACAGAAATATGATTTCATCAAATCATATCAATTATTTACAAATATCATATCCACTGAACAAATAATAATCAAGCATAAAATATAGAAAACAGATGTGAGCATAAAAAAATCGAAAAAATCAGAAAAAAATCTGATTTGAACATAAAAAGAGATAAACTATCGATTGGAACTCGAGTTTGAAGAGAAATCGATTTCCAGATGTCGAGTTTTGGGGAAAGAAGGAAGAAACGAACTTGGTTTGTCGGAGATGGAAGCGGAAGCGTCGTTCTAGACGGCAGCGGCGACGACATTAGGGTGCATCGGTGGCGTTGCAGGCAGCGTCGTCGGCTAGCAGCATCGTCGGCGAATCTGTTGGTGAATGGAAGAAGAACGCATAGAGGGAAGAGAAGAGGAGGCGTTTTGGTGAAGGGACGATTGTTTAGGGCATAATAGGAACGCGTGTGTTTTTTTAAAATTCAGATGTTGTTTAATATCTGAAAAATTAAGAGGTATTTACAATTTTAAGAGGTAAGAAATAAGATGCAAACAAACAATCTTTAAGACATTGCCTCTTAATTTTGCAATCACTACTAGAAAAACAACCTTTTACGACGCTCATTGCGCGTCGTAAAACGCTCAGACGACGCGCAAATGCGCGTCAAGGAAGGCCATGTCATAACGAGAGACGACGCGCTTTTGCGCGTCCTCTATAAACGACGCGCATTTACGACGCACATTTATGACACGCATTTACGACGCCCAGTTACGACACGCAATGCGTATCAAGGAAGGCCTTGTCATAAAGGAAGACGACACGCATTTGCGTGTCGTAACCTTACGATGCACGTGTTTATGACACGCAATGCGTATCAAGGAAGCCCCTGTCAAGAAAGGCCATGTCATAAATGAAGATGACACACATTTTTGCGTATCATAATTTTAAATGTTCTAAAAAAATATTTATATATTTATTAATTTTTATTTTTAAATTAAATTGTCATTTAATGTATCATAATAGAAATAAAATATCATATACAAAAAATACAATCCATTGCATAAAATTTAATGTCATACAATTCTATTTCTTACAATATCTAAATTTGCATCTAATCTACTCTATACATCAAATTCCAACTAAGTAAAGTTGCATCTTGCCTTTCATAATTCTGTAAGACTATATGGATAAGCAGTTGCACATTGGCCCATCTCACTCAAGAATGACTTAGACAAATTCAACTCCAAGTCTTTGTTGCATCTTGTTGATAATGCTGCAAGATTTGAATCAAGTGGCTTCATATTCCTTTCTTCCATCAACTTTACCTAATGCACAAAATACACGAAACAAACTACAAGGTCTTTATCCACTAAAATCAACAAAACATACAAATTGCAAACAAGAAATAAAACCTCATCAAATTTTGTTGCATCAAAGTTCAAACACATACCCACAAAGAACACTAGTTGTCCATGGAAAAACCTTGCGATATTCTACCCACACCTCTTTGTATTTCTGTGCACATCTGGATTCATTTCTTCTCTCTCGCCAGATCAGCAGAATCAGAAGATAAATCGGATAAAAATATGGAACTGGAGAACTGTAATCACATGCTTCATATTATAACATCATATACAATAGTTGACTTTTCAAGTCAAAACAAATAAATTTAAATTTAAGTAGAATGGTATAATAAATAAATAGATTTAAATTGTTGCAAAATTACCTAATCCCACAGGGTAAGCTGAAGGATAGTGCCAATAACAGATCTCCCAGGTAATTGCAGTGCCTTGCTATTCCCCTTCATAAATAATAATTATAAAAAATATATTATTGTGCATTTAAAAAGGTAGTAGGAATGAAACAAATAATGATTAGAAACTAAAATACTGATGAAATGTATGTATATCATGCATAAGAAATGATATTATTATTATTATTGTAAAAATAAAAAAGGAAAGGAAAGGAAAGGTGACTGCTGACCTTAACATGTGTGCTAGGAAACGCAGAAGTGTGCAATGTTTCATGTGTCTCATCTGCAGGCTTTCTTCTTGGGACACTAAGAACAAAAGTAGCTTGTGCCACGTTGCAGCAGTTGATGTTATCCTATATCCACCATCCCATCTTCTATGAATACCTTCACTTGGATACAAAAAGTCTAGCTCCACAACCTAAATCAATTCACATCAATCACTTATTAAATATGCATAAAAATACCAATCAACCCACCAACACTTTTGTTAAATCAACACAATAACACTATTATTAAAAAAGTATGACTCAAATTTTGTAAAGGAGCTGTGTTTTAAATCTAAAAAAAAACTTGATCAGAAAATCCAGCACCACGGGACATAACAATTGCCCATTTACTTCCTGCAGTTGTCATAGCAGTGACATGAAACCCTTCTCTCCATTTTTTATTTATCCACTTTAATGGAAATGCTTCACTCATTTTATACGACTGTTGAATGTATTGAGTACCTACTTACATAAAAAGAAATTTAGAATACAAACAATTATGACTTTAAAAAAGATATATATAACAATTTTGCCCTTACCCCTCGACAAAAACCTCAATAAGTACCAAAATTGCAGAAAAAATGAAGGTTTAGGGACCAAAACTGTAATGTACTCTTATAAGAAAAAAAAGTAAATAAATACATACCTGTAACTTTGAAGAACAGGTTCACTAAGAAATTCTCGTCCAAGCACGAATGGTAAGGTATCCAACTATACTTCTGGCTCCAATTTCAATTCGCACTATGGCCCACATGATTTGACCGAGCAGTTAATTAGGCCTAATTCACAGACCACTCAAGCACTCCTACCCAATACTGTGTATCTTCAATTCCCACTAAAACCCTACAAATCGCCAAAATTGATTGTCATCCCTATTTGTAATGTCATTACTACGAGCCTGTTTAACCAAGAAGGGGAAGACGAGGATTCAAATTTGAAATGTAACTATTCAACTTTCTTGAAATCTATGACTTCGAATTCTGAGTCAGAAACCAAAACACAACACAATGATCTTCACGATGAGGACTCTTGTCTCATCATGAATTTAAAAGACAAATTATTTGTACCTGCAATCTCCCTGCGGTCTATTGATCGCTTAACCAATTTTATAAATCCACGTGTAAGATAAAAGCATCAGATATATACCAAGAATTGGCTACCAGTAGTATTGAAAACTCTGGTTTGAACAACAGACTTCATGGAATTCTCTCTGAAAATCGATACAATCAATCCCTCAAAATGGTTGAGACACTATTATTCAAATGGGCATGTGTTACTGGTTATTCAAATCTTGTTTTCATGAAGGATGATACAACCAAACTTATGGAGACCTTGAAGCCAAGAGTTGGACCCATCAGAAGATCTTATTGTTGCGAGAAGCTATGTTAATGAGATCAGAGGCAGCCTGTTTGACTTCTTGTGTTGTTATATGATTAGGCTTATAAGAATCTAGGGAGGAAATAATAGAAATGACCGACAAACTCTGTTGAAATCCAACTTTTAGTGATTTAGATCTCTCCATAAAACAAGTTACCTAAAGTGCATGACTAATAGAGACTTGGACAAGTTACAGTGATTTGAAAATGTCATGATGAATGCATCACTCACAGGTGAACCACAAAGTGCATGACTAAGGCTTCTAGATTACTAAAGCATGGTCAAGCACTTTTGCAAAGGAATATTCTTCAAGCTACAAAATCTAATCATTGTCTCATATATGTCAGAATGATGCTCCATGTAGCCCTGTAATAAAGGAACATAACAAACAGTGAGGCACCATAACAATAACATTCAAATAAAAATCTAAAGACAACAAGAAGAGAACCTTAAGTGATAGCATATCAACAATATAGTACAACAAGGTAATAATATTATGAGTCTGCTCGGATTGCTATTGGCTCAACCATAGCTTTAAAGCATTGCCAACATCTTGAATAAAATGTTGTTTTCACAAGAAGTAAGTAGGAGACACAAGATCTAATAATAGTCACTCCATACGTTTCAGCTAAGAAATGACAAACTAGACCAATGCTATCTTTACTTTTATAGTGACTCCATACGTTTCACTGCTAATATTAATCCATCATTAAATTGAGCTTTGTATACACTACCAAATCCTCCTTGTCCAATAAGGGTACGAAAATTATTAGTTTCCCTTTTAGTGTCATTATAGCCAAACTTTTTGATGATGATAGATCAGGCAAACAAGGGACAGATTGCATAAAAAAAATAAACATAAAATCAAGGCCACTGACCGATCTATCTTCTTGGCACAATCTACAACAAATTAAATAGCGGGGGCAGCATAAAACATACCTCCTGAAACAGTAACAAACATATTTTATAAACAAAAAAGTATAAAGTTTTATGAAATTAAAGTAAATAAAAAAACATAGCTTTTTACATACCTTGTAAAAAGTATTGAAAAAGTTGCATAACAACTCAAACATGACCTGTAGTGCAGTTCAGGTCTCGAGTTAGATGTTAAATCAGACAATCCAGCCAACATTGGGACAAAAAATAATCAAAGAAACATAAGGGAAACGTGAACTCAATTAGAAATTCCTAGAAATGGTAGTTTATATTATGAAATATAAGATGGGATACTTCAGATTAATGAATGAGAAACATGAACTCAAATAGGATAGAAATACTGCACCTCATACTGGTAATTCATGAATCATGCCCAAAATGGTTAACGAGATTTGATAACAAAACAAATGAAGACGAATATGACAGAAAGAGTGATGAACACGAAGATAAAAAGGAAGAATCAGCAAATACAGAAGAAAGTTTGATCATCTCACGATAAAGTAAATAAAAAGTGTAGAAAATTTTACATACATCTGGTTGGGATTGAAGATGGATTTGGTTATTTCTCCGTTTCTTTTTCCTGATTCTCTATGCATTGTTCTTTTCTTTTCTCCCTTTTTCCCTCTGAAAGTTGCTTAAAATTTTAGGGCTTCTGCACTTGGAGTTGCTGAAATTTGTTAATCAGTCACACAAACACACCCTTATTTCTCCATTACCGAACAATCACCAGCCATCATCTCCTCACTACCCCTTGACAACCTTCGAACGCCACCTCACACCCTCACCTGCAAATCGATAAAAAAAGAAATAATAAGAAGGGAGAAGAAGGGTTGTGATCGAACTAGAGGAAGAAAAGGGGAAGAAAGAGGAAGAAAAGGCACATCTTTTCTTTCTTCTTTTTTCTTTTCGCTCTCAAACTCTAGCTGTAAATAGGAAATCACGAGAGATATTGAGAGAATAGATATAAGAGAGACAGAGATATCCATTCAGGTATGGTTGAGAGGTGAGAACATGTAATCATTTGAAGAAGAAGGAATTTGGATGGGTGAGGGTGGGGACGAGGAAAAATTGTTTCCTGTGAGATCCAGCGCACAAAAGCCCTAGTTCTTCCAAATTTGGGATGGCGTGTATTTAATATCTCAGAGGGAGAAAATGGTAGATTAAAGAGGATAGTCGACATCGTTGACCACTATATGGCTACCAAACTCCAAAAATACGAAAGGGAGGAAGAGTTATAGCCGCATAATGAGGTCTAGGGTTTACAGAGAAAAAGAGAAGCAGAGAGTGAAGGTTGTCGGCTGATGGAGAGGATGAAGTCGTTATTTCTTCCCGAACAGCAACAACTTGATCACAGAACGAAAGCTGCAAATGAGGTCTAGGGTTTACATGGAAACCCTAAAAGATGGAAGAAAAGCAGGGTTTTTAATTTTTTAGGATTTCAGTTCCCCCTGCTATTAAAGGATGGAACACGCGTTCCATTAAAATTTATAAAGCGACATCCTTAGATGACACACATGTGCCCTCCGTGTTTTTTTTCTTTCTTTTTTTTTTGTTTAGACACTAATTTAAGGGCACGCAATAATGCGTGACCTAAATCCTTAAATTTTATGAAGAGACGACACTCTTTTAATGTCACTCTCTTTTGCGTAACACAAATCAATGTGTGTCGTGGTTTGTGCGTCGTAAAAGGGTCTTTTTCTTGTAGTGAATTAAGAGGTAAACAAACAGGACCTTAATCATACAATCATATATGGATAATCAATAATGACATTTGATGTTGTTAACGTGTATTTCAAATATATAAATAATAAATTTATATTTATGTTAAATTACACATCTATTGAGTATTGTATTTATAAATGCAAATTTGTTGTATGAAAACACATATTATATGTAAAAATGAATGTATCTTAAGTATATATATATATATATATATATATATATATATATATATATATATATATATATATATATATATATATATTCTCAAAATCAAGGTTAAAGTGACATAATGTTTTGGCTACCAAAAGTTTTTGTGTTGAAATCTAAAGAAGAGTTATCTCTTTCAACCCTACCAAAACAAAATGATGTTCATGCTTCTTCCAATTTAGCAAACCTATATGACAAATGGATCTCACATGCTAAAAAAAGATCAAACAATTATATAATTGGTTCCAGTGGTACATGAGCTTTAGAACCAATGATCTGATTTCACAGAGGCAAATAAAAAAATTATCTATAATACCCGTTTATTTATTAAGTTAAATAAATAAATTAATGAATGAATGATAGCCTAAGATCAATAATTATATAGAAAGGTGTAAGTTTCGGGATTTACTTTGTAAAGATTTTTAGAAGACAGGGGTTGTTTGGTATAATTTGGGCATAATATGAAAGGATTTATGGAAGAAGGGGTTAAATAGTAAATTCTGGACTCCATTGGAGAACAATTTGTAGAGGAGGGGCTGTTTGGTAACGGTTGGAACTAATATGTGAGAAATTATAGAAGTCGGGGTTTAAAGGGTAAATATGGTAGTAAATTCGAAATTGTTCCTAGAGGGAGGGACCATTTATGCCATTATGGAATAACGTTTGTAAGGGGTGTCAGGTATAAGAACGTCCCATAACCCTAACCCTAGAAGTTGGATACAACCGCCACCTTCCCTCTTTCGTCACTTCCGGTAGCCGCCGCTCTCACCCCTTCAATCTCCGACACCACACCACCAACTCCATTGAGGTCACCAGTCGCCGGGTGCCGCCACAAAGCTATTGTCGGAAGTTTTGAGCCGCCGAGATCGAACCTCCAAACTGTGATTGGAGTCCGCTGCCACTACTCTCCCTTCTCGCCATCGTTGGTGTCAAATCTGACCGCCACTCCAACACTTGCATCCTCCGACCGAAGATGTTAAGCACGACTGAGGAAGCCTCTAAGGCTTGACAACCGGTCGCTGATATCATTTCTCGCTGCCCTATCTTCTTCTACTCCCAACTCTTGACGCTGGCGTTGTGTGGAGCCGACGGACCACCGAAATCGCCACTGCGAGCCTCCGCTACCGGCATGAAGGAATCACCATTCACCAACGACTTGTTAAGCGGGACTGTTGAGAGGCACCGTCAAGATCAAGGGGAGGCACTGCCTAACCCTAGCCGACGCTATATCTCCCGACTTCCGTGCGCCATGATCGCCGCCATGTTGCTGCTGCTGTAGAACCTCCGTGTGCCATCGTGAGGTGGGTGGTTATGTGCATTCCCGAGCAAGAGTGTGTTGTGAGTTTTGATGGCCGGAAAATGGAGAAGAAAACCACCATGGCCGCTAGCCATGGTGGCTGCCACCATGTACCACCACCGACCACCACAAGGGTGGTTGTGGGTGTGTGTTTATTTAGTATAGGTGTGTGTTTGTCGTGAGTTCGCTATAAATTGTAATAATTGGAATGATAGAAATCTCAAACCACCACCGTAGGGTGGTGGCTGCCGCCTCCTGCTACCATCGGCCGCCGTGTCGGGTGGCGGTGTGCTTGTCTTGTGAGTTGACTCGATTGGGGATGCTTGAAACCCTAATGGGCTCAAAGGAGCTCTAATGGGCCCAATGAAGCTTAATGGACTCTAATGGACCCAATAAAACCCTAATGAGCTTATTAAGATTTTAGTGGGCTTAATAGGCCCAATAAAGCCCTAATTGACATAAAAGGCCAACAAATTGATAAGTGGGCTAATATTTGAATTGGAAAACCCTAATGCCAATGAAAACCTAACTTTAAGAATTAATCGGGTCACACACACGAGAATTATTGAATAACTTGAGATATTAAATAATAATCATTGGCGGGAATTAATGTAAGCAATATTGGACTTAATGAATTAAGTCCTTAATGGATTAAGTCCTTAATGGGTTAAGTAGGAAAGTTAACCCTAATCATCATTTTATGTGAAACCCTAATTTTACTTGGGTATATTATTGGGCCTTTATGTTGGGCCTAAATGACTGAGATAATAATGGACCATCCAAGAGTAAGCAATTGAACTAGATTAATTTAATGGGCCTAGGGTAAGGCCCATGTAAGGGGTTTAGGCCCAATTTGGAAAATTGGGCCATAGTTTGGGCCTTAGAATGAGACCATGTATAGGCCTAGGCTTAATTTGGAAAATTAGGCCATGTGTTGGGCTTTGATTCCTAATTGACTTTGGGCCTACGGATTGGGCCTTGGGCTTGAATAAGCCAAGCTAGGGGTAATGTAGTAATTACCCAAAGAATATACGTATGGTTATGTATTGGGACCCAATTATTAATTGGGTGTTATTTTGGTGTTGACAGTTTGGGAATCTGTCAGCCAGCAACTGGGGTCGAGTCTGCGGGACTTCAGCCAGTGGGGGATTGTGCCTTCGGGACTTCAGCAGTGTGAGGTGAGTTACCTTCCAGTAGCGGTGGGTCTACGACCACAATGCCGGCCCACCAGTAGGAGTTGTATGTTAGATGATTGTCTTTGTGATATCATCTAGGTTTGCTACTATCTGATATGTTATATGCTGGCATGATATGTTATGTGTGATAGTAGTAGAGTTCGGTTGTTAGGACCGAAGGGTAGGTCAGACACCCCAGATATGTCTGACAGTATGTGATGATATGTTTATATGCTGGCATGATATGTTATATGTGATAGTGGTAGTAGGAGGGGAATAATCCCCAAGTTCGGTTGTTAGGACCGAAGGGTAGTTCAGACACCCCAGATATGTCTGATAATCTGTTACGTTATGATATGTGATAGTAGTAGTAGTAGGGGTGAAATAGTCCCCGAGGTTCGTCCGTTAGGACCGAAGGGTAGTCAGCACCCCAGAATGGCTTGACATGGGTAGTCAGCACCCCAGAATGGCTTGACACGGGTAGGTCGGCGCCCCAGAATGGCCGTACCGGGTAGGTCGGGCACCCCAGAAATGCCTGACAGTATGTATGCTATGTGATTGTATGGTATGTGGTATGATGGGGGAAATCACTAAGCTTGGTGCTTACGGTTTTCAGTTTTGGTTTCAGGTACTTCGTGTTTAAAGGAAAGGAGTCGGCTTGATCGCAGCGCATCACACTATGGTTTTCCGCACATGAGATCTTTGGGATTACACTCTGATATGGTTTTATGATAATATGTTTTGAGTACCGACACTTTGGTTTGACACGAGATGTTATTATGAATGTTTTACACTGATGGTTTTATGTAATAACTTTTTTAAAAATGAAATTTTTGGCCTTGAAAATTGGGATGTTACAAGTTGGTATCAGAGCCTTGGTTTGAGGGATTCAGAGATACTCTCAGGTGTGTCTGAGCTCAAACTAAGGGCTTGGTATGAAAAGTTTCAAAAGAAAAACCATTTTATAAAAAGGAGTTTGAAAAGAATCTGAAAAGAGAAAAAGAACTTTGAGAAGAACAAAGTGTGTGATGCGTGCAATCAGCCGAGCTCAAGTAAGTTTTCCCCAAGATACACATACATGTTATGATATGTTATGTTACGATATGATTATGAGAACTGCATGCTAGAATAGGGCTAAGGATCTAGGAGGATGCCTTATATGCCTATTGTATGTGCTTGTAGACTTGCATGCTAGTACTGATCAGTCAGTAATAGGATAGCCTGTTTAGGTTATGCCTGATTATATGAGCCTTTGAATTGCATCTATAGATTCTCGATTAGAGGATAGAATGATTTGAATGGATTATGATGGTTAGATTTTCCATTGTCTGAATGTTGTTTGCTTTGTGCTTTGTGGGACTCTTTGTGATGTGAGTTAGCTACTACGTGAATATGCTAAGTCACATGGGACACATGCCGAATAATCTCAGAGTGATGGACTTGACCCTATTGCGCAGCTCTTGTCTGAGTCCAACCGTTCTAGGGATGGGTGTCTCACTCGAAGGATTATCTGATCTCTGTTGCATGTGGCTATATTCATAAGGTAGCTAGTTGACATTACCTGGAATCTTTCAGCAGCTGAGGACTAGGTGAGTTCGGGAACCTAGGAAAGCCTAGGATATGTTTCAGTGGGTTAGTAGTGAGGCTCAGTTAGACTTGGGTTTACCAGTTGAGGAAGTGACTTGGAGGATCCGGGAGGATTGCTGAGGAAAGTATGGATAGGTGTGGAAGGTAGTATTGGGCCGTACTACTGAAAGCACAAGATCCATACTCGAATCAGTGAGAGTCTTGGAGAATCTAAGAAACTTTAGGGGAGAGTTCGTGACCTAGTTTAGGGACAGAGGATGTCCCAATTATTGCAGCTTAGTCATTGGCAAGAGAGCTAGCGAGCGTGACAGGGTGTCAGACCCTGAAGGATATGATTTCCAAGAAGTTGCTGATGCGAGATTGATTTGGAGCACCCTGGAAAAAGAGGTGCGTGCCAAGTGCGTATAGTAGAGGTCCCGGGAAGAGACCCATGACTTCTGAACATCAGGTGAAAGGACAGCAGGGTCTGAGTCAGTGCAGCGCGTACGAGAAAGTACACATGGGAGTTTGTCACTCCAAGGGTTTAGGCTGCTACAAGGTAGCAGGATTGGTCATATCAACAGAAGGTGACCAGTATTTCCCCATACGTTGCGAGTATCTCATCTTCTATTGCTATTAGATGGAGGTTGGGGATACGTATCGCGTTGGAATTATGAGTGAGTTTGGATAAGTCAGACCTCGGGTCAGTTTTTCTGCTAGTGTTTGGGTTACCAAGGATCATATATGCCATCCTGCATGCCGAAAGGTCCTTGATGAACCCAAAGAGAGACGCATCTTGGGAAGTGGGTTCCGCGCATACCGTTATCATTTCGCATCCTTGTCGGGATGTATGCAGGAGTATTATTTAGAGGATACTTGATCAGGGTTGGAGTGATTGTTCTCCAATGAAGTCAGCGTTCAGAGGTTCTATCATTGTTCAGGTATGGTCGGAAATTGTTTATGGATGAACTTTGGAGTTCAAGGCACTACCGTTGCTAGGACGGAACTGGTGACAGGAAGAGGGTAGTGTCAGTCGCGGATGTTAGATGCATAAGTGGTTGGTCACTGGATGATCAAGAGAATTGTATTTTCGCATGAGTTGTGTTCGGTTAGAGTTCAGTCATACTGCAAGATTGGGAGTGGGAATGAGGATTCGTCAGCTAGAGTGAAGATTAAGGTCTTCAATTGATAGCATGTTAGATGGATTGAGGTGTCAGACTAGATCAAATTTCAAGAGTACTCATCAAGATTTCCGAGGATGGGAGATCTCAAGGTTTAATCGACGATTAAACGCTAGCATTGGCAGGCACAGGTTGTCATCAGTGGGATAGTAAAAAGCGAGAAGGATTGAGAGTCCTTCAATTTTCATGTAATGTGAAGACTTAGTCGAATCTAAGTGGGGGAGAGACTTTTTATAAAGTTCTCCAACTGTGAGTTCTGGTTGCGCAAGGTGCAATCTCTTGGCCGCCTTGTCAACCAGAAGGGTATTCTAGTTGATTCGGCCAAGATAGAGGCCGTAATGCAATGGGAGATTCCGAGGTCTCCATCTGAGATTTAGAATTCCCTGGGTATAGCGGGTTATTAACGGAGATTTATGTAGGACTTCTCTGAGATTGTGGGTCCTTTGACCTGAATGACCTAGAATTCGATGGAGTTTCATTAGGGGTTGAGCAACAGGCAGTCTTTGATACTCTCAGACAACAGTTGTACGAGGCACCAATTCTCACCTTTCCAGAGGGTGTAGATGATTTCGTGGTTTACTGTGACGCTTTGATCACAGGCATGGATATGATACTGATATAGTGGGGTCACATGATAGCAGGTTTCGGGAACCAGGTTGGAGTTCCAGTTAGGATTCAAGTTCAGTTGTGTGATAGGTCGAGTGCATGTTCGACCAGGTGTGGAAAGTATTGTAAGACTACGGGAGTATCCGTATCATTCACTAGCAGCAGATAGTGTTAGGGTGTTGTAAGTCTGCGGGTGTAGCCGTAGCATTCACCAGGTTGGCAGATAGTGTTAGGGTGTTGTAAGTCTGCAGGTGTAGCCGTAGCATTCACCAGGTTAGAAGATAGTGTTAGAGTGTTGTAAGTTTGTGGGTGTAGCCGTAGCATTCACTAACTGCCAGATAATATTAGAGTGTTGTAAGTCTGCGAGTGTAGCCGTAGCATTCACTAGCAGCTAGATAGTGATAGAGTGTTGTAAGTCTGCGGGTGTAGCCGTAGCATTCACTAGGTTGGTAGATAGCGTGAGTGCGTTGTTTGGACACAGAAGGAACAGTAGTACCCACCAGTTCGTGTGTAGCAGTGGGGATATGGGAATCCACGGATTGGATTTCGGAATTACTCAGAAGGATTAGATCGGGTTGAGCAAGTGATAGGACTGTAGGAGTGCCACTACAGTTATGGGATCTAGGAAGCAACGGAACGTATAAGGTTGCTTGTGATATAAGGCTACCATCGGTTAGGTAGCAATCACTTTTAGTCTTGGATTTGATGGTGACAGGATTTGACGCATGGACCCGATCGGTTAGATCATAAAGTTGTTAGAACCTCAGTGACATGATAACTAGTGGCAACTAGTTTCAGAGAAGGATTTCGTTCAGAAGTCATGTAAGGCGACTAAGTAGGGAGTCCTTTAGCTCTGCAGCCAGGTCGGGACCCGGTAAATTCAGATGACCGACGGATAAATTGAGACCAGGAAGGTCTTGATAGATTTTGGAAAGCAGCCACGTGGCAACATACTACTTCAGGCAGATCAGTGTTCGAGCAGTTTCAGCGTCTGGGCAGTATTAGCATTTATGTTTCAGGTTGCAAGGACGGACGAAATAGCTGGTTGATCTGGGAAGTGACAAGTCACTCACAGCAGGATCAGCTGAGCCTTGGCCAAATATAAGTGATCTGCAGGGATAGTTGGGTTTGTAAACCTGTTTTATAGTGAGAACCTAAAGCTATCAGAAGTTGAGTAGCCCGTTGAGGGATGAACAGACTAGATTCAACAATAATGATCCATTATGAGTAGTCTGTCAGGGAATCAGACTATCTCACGATAGCAGATTCAGATCAAGTAAATGTTACCTTGTTGCGAGAAATTCGTTCATCTACGAATTGTAGGGCCTTACGAGGATTGGTCATGGCTACCCTGGGAAGGCTAGGGTGTGCCCAAGATGATGACCATGTTACTAGAGTGGTTGGGTGTGTAAGGAAGGATAAGGAATGATTTCGAGGACGAAATCTAATTTAAGTGGGGGAGAGTTGTAATACACGTTTATTTATTAAGTTAAATAAATAAATTAATGAATGAATGATAGCCTAAGATCAATAATTATATAAAAAGGTGTAAGTTTCGGGATTTACTTTGTAAAGATTTTTAGAAGACAGGGGTTGTTTGGTTTAATTTGGGCATAGTATGAAAGGATTTATGGAAGAAGGGGCTAAATAGTAAATTCTGGACTCCATTGGAGAACAATTTGAAGAGGAGGGGCTGTTTGGTAACGGTTGGACCTAATATGTGAGAAATTATAGAAGTCGGGGTTTAAAGGGTAAATATGGGAGTAAATTCGAAATTGTTCCTAGAGGGAGGGACCATTTATGCCATTATGGAATAACGTTTGTAAGGGGTGTCGGGTATAAGAACGTCCCATAACCATAACCCTAGAAGTTGGATACAACCGCCACCTTCCCTCTTTCATCACTTCCGGTAGCCGCCGCTCTCACCCCTTCAATCTCCGGCACCGCACCACCAACTCCATTGAGGTCACCAGTCGCCGGGAGCCGCCACAACGTTGTTGTCGGAAGTTTTGAGCTGCCGAGATCGAACCTCCAAACTGTGATTGGAGTCCGCTGCCACTACTCTCCCTTCTCGCCATCGTTGGTGTCAAATCTGACCGCCACTCCAACACTTGCATTCTCTAACCGACGATGTTAGGCATGGCTGAGGAAGCCTCTAAGGCTTGGACGGCGACAACCGGTCGCTGATATCATTTCTCGCTGCCCTATCTTCTTCTACTCCCAACTCTTGAAGTTGGCGTTGTGTGGAGCCGGCAAACCACCGAAATCACCACTGCGAGCCTCCGCTACCGGCGTGAAGGAATCACCATTCACCAACGACTTGTTAAGCGGGACTGTTGAAAGGCACCGTCAAGATTAAGGGGAGGCACTGCCAAACCCTAGCCGCCGCCATATCTCACGACTTCCGTGCACCATGATCGCCGCCATGTTGTTGCTGCTGTAGAACCTCCGTGTGCCACCGTGAGGTGGGTGGTTATGTGTATTCTCGAGCAAGAGTGTGTTGTGTGTTTTGATGGCCGAAAAATGGAGAAGAAAACCACCATGGCCGCTAGCCATGGTGGCTGCCACCATGTACCACCATTTACCTTCCACGTATCGAACTTGAAAAACTGTCTGTCCGACGAGACTCTTGTTATTCCACTCGACGAGATGGAGATCAACGAGAGCCTCAAATTCATGGAGGAACCAGTAGAGATCATGGACCGAGAGGTCAAGCAAACGAAACAAAGTCGTAGCCTGATAGTGAAGGTTCGCTGGAACGCCAAGCGAGGACCGGAATTCACTTGGGAGCGTGAGGATCAGACGAAACTGAAATATCCCCGTCTGTTTACTTAGTTATTTGTAACTACTTATTTTCTTAAATTCTAATTTTGGGACGAAATTCCTTCTAAGGAAGGGATGATGTGATAACCCGAAATTCTACTTTGTACAAACAATATCATTTCATTAGAAGTCAGAACAGTTGCAGTAAGTTTTCAGACTTTTTAGTATAAGATGGAGTAATTCAGGATTTACACATAAAGAGATATCAGGAGAGAGGATGCACTAGGGTTTTGTGCAGCTCTGTTATTTCAGAACTCTATGATATTAGAGTTCATTTCTGGGATAAAAATATTTTCTGCCAAAAATCTCAGGACTATATATATAATTCTTAACCAAATTATTTCATTAGTTACATTTCCAACTAGAGAAAAACCATTTTCTCTCTCACGGATCTTCGGGTTTTCATCCCAAATCGTGATTACCTCTCTCTAGTTGTATTATATGGCTTATAATATGCTTATTAACCTAGATTTCATATCAAAACAGCAAGATTTGAGAGTTTACCGTCCAAGAACATCTTGGGGAGTAAACTCTTTTATAAGGGTAAAATGATGCCTAGCCCTTTTCCCTTGTTTAGTAACTACCTTAGACTTGTATATAGGTGTATTTAAGACTAGAAATCATCCATGAACACCAAGATTTAGGTTTTCACGGCCCAAGAAGTTCTTGGACCGTGAACTCCAAACTCAAGGGCCAAAAAGATGCCTAAATCACTCCTAAAGCCTTGGATAATTGCCTTGATTTTTCCTAGCTAATTTGGGGACTTTAATCCATCAAAAGACCATCCTAAAGAGAGATTACGGCCGTAATCTCTATTGGTTTTGGTTCATGGGCCGTGAACATCAAGGAAGGGTACCAAAGTGTGCCTAAGGCCTTCATTATCCTTAGATAAATGTCTAGAACCTATCCTACATGAGCATGGGACTTGAAAGCATAAAAACACCCCTTTCCATATGAGTTTACGGCAGTAAACTCAAAAGGAATTGGCCTTGGGGTCGTAAACTCCTCAAAGGAGTGTATTAGTGCCCTAAACCCTTCCAAGAATTAATCCACCAAGTAGGAATGCTTCTAGGGATCATTTAGAACTTCAAAAAAGTAAATGACATTAAGATTAGGAGTTGACGGCTGTAAACTCAAGAGTTTACGACCATAAACTCCTTGTGTGAGGTTTATTGGAGAGTAAACTCGTGTATGGGGTCCTTTGGAACCCTAAACTCATTAGCCGGGTCCTACAACAACTTAGATAAAGTCCTTAAGGCTTATAACACTTTTATAAAGTGTTGATTATGTTCTAGAGTGTCTAAACATTTTCAATTAATTGTTTAGAGCTAATTGGGTACCTATATGTGTGATTATATGTTACCTAGGATCATAGCGTGTGTTCGAGACTTCACTTGACACCTATCAATCCTACATCTTCATTACATCCGTACCACTCACTATAGGTGAGTTCATACCCCTTAATCAATGATTTAAATGTTTTTAAATGCTTTATGGAGGGGGGGGGGAATACAAGTTAAATACTTATAGTTATTACATCAACCACATGTGATTAATAACTACAAAGCTAGAGGTTTTTCTTTACTGTTCAAACTGTATTACTTCAAACCGTTTTACAAAATCTTTTACTCATCAAATACTTGTACTTAAACTCTTTTATACTTATTATCAATTGCATGTTTATGTGTGTAGACCTCAAATCGATCTTGGAGAACCAAGATGCTCCCTGTAACTGATCGAACAAATCGTCGATCCTCGTCAACGGGTAACGGTTCTTGACCGTCAGCTTGTTCAACTCCCGGTAATCAATGCACATCCGGTGTGAACCATCCTTCTTCTTGACAAAAAGGATAGGCGTTCCCCACGGCGAGCTGCTCGGCTGAATAAACCCCTTTCCCAGCAGCTCCTGAAGCTGCGAGGATAACTCTTGCATCTCTGGAGGTGCAAGGCGATAAGGCACCTTGGCGATAGGCGCAGCCCCCGGAACCAAATCGATACTGAACTCCACTTGCCTCACGGGAGGCACACCCGGCAACTCCTCTGGAAATAAATCTGGGAACTCACGCACTATCGGAACCTCCTCAACTGACCTCGGCCTCTTGGAATCAACCCGTGTATCCATCACATACGCCACAAAACCCTTACAGCCCTGCTGTAGACACTGCCTCACCCTAGCGGCCGAACAAAACGCTGACCCAGAACGTGTACCCTCGCCGTACACCGTAAGAACTCCCTCACTAGGGTCTCGTATGGTCACCAGCTGTCGCTCGCAGTCGATAACCGCACCGAATCTGCTCAACCAGTCCATGCCCACAATGACACAGACATCACCCATCGCAATAGGAATCAAATCAATCGGGAACTCAACACCAAAAATCTCGAATACGCACCCGCGGATCACCTTCGTGGCATATATCACCCTCTCGTCAGCTATGAAAACTCTCAAAGGCCGACTCAGCGCCTCACGACTAACACTGATATGCTGACTAAAAGCCAAAGATACAAAAGACCGACTCGCACCCGAGTCAAATAACACCAAGGCAGGTACATAATTCACAAGAAAAGTAGCTACGCATAACATAATATAAGCATAGTATCTCAACATCAAAATAAATACACGAAAGAATACATACTAGCCACGACATCGGGCGCTGCGCGGACCTCCTCCGCGGTCAACTAAAAAGCTCTCCCTCGTGCCCTCGGCGCCTTGGCCTTCACTGGCCGACTCTCGGTAGCTCTGATGGCGGCAGGGGCAGATCCCTGAGGTGCTCCCTGAGCTGATCCTCGCAACTGCGGACACTCCGCCTTCCGGTGTCTGGTCTGGTTGCAGTGAAAACACACTGCAAACCCCTTGGGGCAGTCCTTGGCCATATGCCCCTCCTTGCCACACTTGTAGCAAGATCCAGATCTACAAACTCCATCATGACCCTTGCCGCACTTTCCACAAGTGCGGCCCTTCTGGCTCCCAGATTTGGGATCAGCGGGCTTGGCCCGCTTGGCTGCCGGCTGGGACTGTGCCGGTCGCCGATCCCTCCCCTAAGACTCAGCCTCCTCCCTGGCCTTAGTCTCTAGCTCAATCTCCCTCTTCCGGGTATTTGCCTGAAGCTTGGCAAATGTCCGGTACGAGGAGTTCGCCACGAACTCCCGAATGTCTCGCCTCAAGATACTCAAATATCGGCTCATACGCGCCTGCTCAGTGGACACGTGCTCAGGGCAGAACATCGCCCTCTCGTGGAACATCCTGGTAATCACCGTAACAGACTCAGTACCCTGCTTGAGGGTCAGAAACTCCTGGGCCAAACACTACCTCTCCACCTGGGGAACGTACTCATCTCGGAACATGGCAGTGAACCTCTCCCAGGTCACTGCTGCAAGCTCAGCAGGCGTAAAGTGCACTGTCACAAACTTCCACCAGTCCTTCGCTCCCAAGCGAAGTTGGTTCAGCGCGAACTGAACTCTCAAATGCTCAGGAGATGAGCAAGTGAAGAAACACCCCTCTATGTCTGAAATTCATCTTATAGCCGCCACCGGGTCCTGGGTCCCATCAAACTCCGACGGTTTTGTGTTGCTGAACTCTCGGAACAGCAACGCATCACCACCCTACGGCCTCGCGGCAGCAATAGCTGCGGTGGCCGCTGTAACAGCAGCCTCAGAAAGAGCAGCATAACACTCGTCGAAGGTCTCAATCAACGTGGTCTTAATAGACCCGAACATCTCTGGTATCTCTGCCCTGATGGCCGCAGCCACCTCCTCGTGGATGATCCGGCGGATCTCCTCATCACTGGCCCCACTGCATTAGAATCCATTCGAGCTACTCACACTCGATAACTCATTCCTCCTTGATCCTTGGCATTCCAAAGATTCTTACTTGGGTTGTACACCGCCCCGGTGCCTTCAGTAGTACGGGCCCAATACTACTATCCGCACCGTATCAGAATACACCCCAAGTCCTCCTCTTCGGATCCTAAGTTCCAAGTACTCTATTATGCATAACCCACTCTCTAATAGATCTCTCATAAGCTCCTCGCCGCTACTTACTCACTCTCAAGCATCTCATAGCAGCCCACCTCTCCCTAGGCTAAGGCATCACAAATCAGGCCACTCTAGTCCTAATAGGAACACCTAGCCTACTCTAGCATGAGAATACATCATATCAATATCATAACACATAACATGAGGGTATCTTGGGAAATCACCGTTCGGGCGCGAACTGATCGTACACACAACTCTGCTCTGCGTTTTTCCAAAACTCTTTTACTTTTTTTTGAAAATATTTCTCAAATCCTCAGTTTGAGTTCAAATACGCCCGAAGTGTACTCGAATCCCTCAAACCAAGGCTCTGATACCAACTTGTAACACCGTAAATTTCAAAACAATTTTTCGCATTTTATAAAAACATAATTCATTTAATATTCATAAAAACATCAATGTTTGAAACTCAATCCATGCCATACAAAAATCCCAAGATCTCATAACATAAAAATCCCGCGTGTGTGTACTGATCAAGCCGGCGCCTTCCCACGGTCATCACTAGTACCTGAAACAAATAACACTAAACACTGTAAGCACAAAGCTTATTGAGTTCCCTAAAATACCACACATGGCACATATTAGCCACTCGAGGCTATAACTCTGTGGGTCCGTGGACCCTACTCTGTGAACCCTCTGGTTCTAACTCTGTGAACCTTCCGGTTCCAACTCTATAAACATGCACAACATAAATCACATAGAAATAATGCAGTACAACACATAACATACATATAGCATACATTACTCATTCACATAACTCTGATTACCTACTAAAGGTAAAGTATAGTAAGAAGACTCACCTCGCGTATCTCGATAACTCGCAAATCCCTGAAATCACTCGTGCTCGATCCCTCGAGCTATAATCCTCCTATAATACAATATATCTCTAATTAACACTTTCACAACTAAGGTTGACTAACCCTATCAAGTCAACACTGGTAAAATCTGGTCATTGGTCAACGGTTAACTTTGACTGAACTCAGCGAGTGCACCAGAGCGACTCGGCGAGTCTATACGTGTTTACTGACTCCCTCGGATCCTCTCTTTGACACGTCGAGTACTTCCCTAACTCGACGAGTTCCACCTGGCATGAATCGCGGGGCCACCACGAATCAACTCGCCGAGTCTCAAGAACAACTCGGCGAGTTTCAGTTTGACTCAGTCCCCCCTTTGACTCTCCCTGACTCACTGGGTCATCCCCCGACTCGGCGAGTCTACTCGCTGAACAATTTACGCGAAACCCAAATCCTACTCGCCGAGTCTCAAGAACAACTCGGCGAGTTCATGCCATGCACAAACTCTATTGACCTCCTGAGGTCAGATATGTTTCCCCAAACCATAGATCTAGCCTTCCCAAGCATGAATGTCACGTAAAGTTCGAAACTTGATGCTTGTATAACCACAACAAGGCATCAAAAGGAGATTTGGTCCCAAAAATGACAACCTAAGTCCAATGACTCCATACTAACCCAAAAAGCTCCAAGGGTTAAGGTCTCTGGACCTCATTGAGTCTAGGTCCAAGGCACAAACTCGAAGAGGGACCATTTGCTTCACATAATCACTCTCCAAAGGGGTTAGAAAACCCTAACTCTAAAGATCAACCCTAAAAGTGAAGGAGATTCAAACTATTACCTCAAAATGAAGCCTCTGGACTTTGGATCTACTTGAATCTCACCTCCTCCTTGCTCTTGTCACCCTCTTCTTGCTAAACAAAGGATACAAAGATCCAAAAGTGACTTCTTCTCTCTCAAATCGATTTAGCTCTCTTAGGGTTCTCTCAAGGGACTGTTAGCCGCAATGGGAGGCTATAAGTGCCCTTAAATAGGCTCCAAACCAGGGGAATTAGGGTTTCATTAAACAACGTGGACTCGCCGAGTCCAGACGCGAACCCGTGCCCAAACCACGATCCTACTCGGCGAGTTTGGGCTCCAACTCGCCGAGTCTCCTCACAAACCACCAAAAATACAAGAATAAATAATACCTGAGAATCCGGGGTTTTACATTTCTGGGGATGGATTCGGAGGGATGCATAAAATGATCATTGTTCGGAAAAAGTGGGCGAATGTTTATGAGGATTGTGAGTATTTGGAGTATGGGGGTTATTAGGAAAATTTTAGACACAAATGCATGCGTTGCGGTCTTGGCATAATGGTTGGGTTCGATTGGAGTTGTCCTATGTGATTCTAATGTGCTAAAATTCAGTTTTGCTTGGGGGCAAGCAAAAGTCAAGTGTGGGGTATTTTGATATTTGCATAATTAGCCATATGTTTAGCATATATTTTTATTCATTTTTAGCTAATTATATGCATAAATGGACAAAAGGTACTTAATGATGCTTAAATTGTGTTTTCAGTCCAAGAGATTGCTTCGGAGCAAAAAGGAGTAAGGAGGAGCAATTAGAGACCAAAGAATGAAGAAAAAGGGAGAATCATACATCTACTTGGCGAGTCCACGCACCAACTCGGAGAGTTCGTAAGAATGTTCCCAAAGAAAAGTAAAAAATCCTTGCTGTACACGAATTCCATGCACCTACTCGGCGAGTCCACGACCTACTCGCCGAGTAGCCCCTGTTTTGTAATAACTATAAATATGGAGTCTTAATCCAAATTAAAGACTTTTCTAGCTTCCTTGGAGAGAGAGCTACGATTGGAGAAACCCTTGAAGACCTGAAGAACCCTAATCTTTGATCTTTTGAAGTTTGGAAGCGAATTAGGTTATATTTTCCACTTAATCTTAGGATTGCATTATGTTTAGTTTAATCAAATTCGTTTTTGAGCCTGCTTTCCTTGTAATCATGAGCTAAAACTCGGATGGTTTCTGTTTAGGAAGAACCAAATTACTCCTATGGTTTAATTAATACTTTTGTTGATTGTTTTTTGGTGATTTCATTAAATTAAGTTTGTTAAAGAACCTTATGCATTGATTACAACTATTTTCTGTTAATTGGAAGACAATTAAGTTGCATGAACATCTCTTAGTTGTTAACCTCATATGTTTATGTGACTACTTTATCATATGACTAGAATAATGAACATGAAACTAGAATTAATAAGATAATGGGTAAATTAATGTGTGAGCTTGTTTGAGAAACCAACAAACAAGGGTTAATTGAATCACCCACTTGATTAACCAATTACAAATCTTATTTAATCCAAATAATTGAACTAGGGAATTAATTAGTTTAAACAATTGGCCACTGCTTGAATTAATTAATTATCTAAGGGTTAGTATTAGTGAATATGAACCTAACCACTATAGTTCGTAATCAATAACAATTAATATCACATTACTATAAAAATAACCATAGGAGTGAATTGGTTGGACCTAAACAGAAACTCTTTATCAAAATTTGGTGAATTTTTACTTGTTAGCTTTTAGTTAAATCCCGTGTTAGGTGTTTTGTTTAAGTTTTTAGTCTTGTAAAACTAGAGAAAAACCTTTACTTTTATTACTTGCTTAGTTAAAATTAGCTATTAGTTTAATTTTCGTTCCCTGAGTTCGACACTCTACTTATCCATCTATACCACTAAAAGACACGTTCACTGCCTTTGTGTGCTAAATTTATAACTTCAAAGTAGGATTAAAACCAGTGCATTTTACACATATTAGTAGTTGCCATTTTGACTGTTGGGCCAAAGTCTGTGGGCAGTCCGTTAGCAAACCTATCGATCTTGGAGAGTTCAGTAGGCACCAAGTAGGGGAATAGCTTCATCCTCTCGGTGAACGCTGTGACATCCCCAAAATCACGGCCAAAAAAGACCAATTTCATTTATGCTTTTTGAAATAATTTCAGAGAAAATCCTTTTGATTTAAAAGAGTTGCGGAATTTGTTCTCAAAACAAAATATGATAAAATAATATTTATCAAAGCATTTCATCAAGAGATGCATTTTCATTATATAATCAAAACTCGGGATGTCATGTTCTGATACAGACCATAAAGCATAAATGATAACATTACAAGTCATTCAACAAATATATACATATACAGACTAGTAAACAAAACAACTTGATGATTCATCCATCTTATGCCCTCGCGCCACTTCCTGTAATGCAAATAAGACTGAGTGGGTCAGGCTTGGGAGCCTGGTGAGCATATAGGGTTTTCAACCCACAATAAATAAATTATATTTAATTTCACCAACCAACAATAACCCGATTACCCATTCCCATTGTCCTTACTTTACGTCCCTAAAACAACATCTATCTCAAGGGACCTAATCTAGGATTTTCATCGGGATGGACATTACTGCTAAGGGGTTTCCTCAACAATAGATATCCTAAAGGCAACCATGAGGGGGATACAGTACACCGGTGAACACATCGTTCACAACACCTATAGGTTATGAACCTGCTAGCGTTCCACAAGACTGTCTAGAAAGAGTCTGTGGTCGTTATCCATACTCCGCTGAATAACTAGATCAACAATAACAACATCGAGGCTTCTCATTTGTTTATAACACATCAACTATCTACCCATGTTCTACCCAACATATTAGTAGATAAAAATATATATTTTTATACATAGTTTAAAACCTGTATAGCATGTTCAATCAATACATATTCCACATAACAGACGAGGCACACACACATAACACACATTTCATAAGGAATAAATCAGATCTATGAGATAGAAGAAAGTGAATATACATTCACACATATAACAACTAAATATACACATAACACGTATATTGTATAAAATACTTCATAGTTATGCGTTATAAGAAAGTAACTACACACTCACTTGATCAGAAGATGATCGGACAGCACTACAACATGCATAAGTAGTATTCTTTAGTTGATCTGGAAGATCTTCACTAAAACCGGGCTCCTCGCGGGCAGAGCTTCGGCTCGGGAATTGCACTTCTCGGGATCTTCGGGGCTTCGGGACTTGCTTTGGGACTCAGGAATGATACCGGGACTTCGGGGGTACTTCTTTGCACGTAAATCGATGCAATACAGGTTAGAGATGATAGAATGAGCAACCAAACTCGGCTGGCCCTTCAAATCTATTTATAAGGCAAAACTGGCCCTTGCCACGTTGTGGCACCTTTTTCCACGTCGTGGGATTGGTCGTCACTGCATGCGTCATCGCAAGTTGCATCTAGGGGACTCCCGGAGGTGTCAGAATACTGGCCACGTCGTGGCACTGCTTGCCACGTCGTGGTATCTGACAGTTTTGGGGTTTCGCGCCCCGAACTTCAGAAATTCATAACTTTCGTATATGAACTCCGTTTTCGACGTTCTTTATATCGACGCGAAGGTGAGATTATGCTCTAAAACTCTCGTTTAGAATCCATTGGCTAATTTTGACTTGATTTTTAATATATTATAAGTATATTACTTATATATTATTTTTAGTAGGCCGGGACAGGAAAACTCTGTTCGAAATTCATAACTCCTTCATCTGAACTCCGTTTTCGTCTGTCTTTTTATCATTGGACTATTATAGATGAGATCTTCAATTCTCATTTAGAAATTTTTGGCTAAATATCACTCGATCTCTATTTCGAGTATTCGGGCTGCATACCGCTAAGTCGAAACTTCGAAAAATCATAACTTCCTCATACGAAGTCAGATTTGGGCGTTCTTTTCATGCACGCTTTCGGTTTAACGAACTCTATGACTTTAGTTTAGATCGCTAAGGCTAAATATCTAACGTAAATTTCAATTTTTACGTCATTCAGCGTTGCCGGTTCTATCGCGAAACTTCGACAGGTCAAAACTTCTTCGTTATAACTCGGATTTCGGCATTCTTTATATATTCAGAAACCTCGTTTCAACTACTACAACATTATCCATAGATATGGCTTTATCTAACATTTCATTTTGACGCTTATTTTTATTCTTAATTAAATTAAGATACACAATTAAGCACATAACACATAATACTAAAATAATACACTTCTATTATTTCAAAACGTGTTACAAAGGTTAACCTAGACTATTATATCAACATTAATGACAAGCCCAGAAACACAGGCGTTACAAACGTGGTGGCATACTCATCCACACTCATCTTTCCTTTCTTCAGGTTCTAAAATTCGTTGTTTAGGTCTATTAGATCTATCTCCGAGCAGTACTGCATTTTCAAATGCTCCACGAATGCTTCCCAAGACATTCGCATGGCTTCTCCTCATTGCATCGTATCTGCCAACAACTTCCACCAACTTAGCACTCCAGTCTTTAGTTGTTTGACTGCAAAGACGGTCTTTTGTCTGTCGCTACAGTCACAGCTCTCAAACACCATCTCCATTTCGGAGATCCAATCCATAATCTCAACCAGCTTCAGGCTTCCGGAAAGGCTTGGTGGCTTGGCACCCAAGAAGTTCTTATACATTCGTTCATCCTTGTCGTTTACCCTCTCCGGGCCATTCCTTCGATCTACTTGAGTCCCAACTTGACTCATAGGGCGGCTATAGTTCCCTTCCTCCGATTGCTCGGGAATCAGCTCAGGTTGCTCAATGGGCATGGTAGGTTCGTCCCTATTTTCATGCAACATCCTCCTCATTTCTTCCCTTTGTTCAGCTAACATAGCCCGAATCATGGCTTGTACTCTAGCCATGGTGATTGGTTAAGGTGCAGCTTTTGCTACAACATGTATTTGTTCAATCACTAGGGGCTATTGATTCCTATTTCCATTTGCGTTCCCGACTCCACTTTGGGTTCTTGTCATTTCGATCTATACACCAATTCAGACGTTCGGTGTGTAATGACGAGAATTAAGATAGAAAAGATTTTATTTACGATCGACGTCTAAATCTCCCTATTACTCCGAAAAGTTACATGCCAGTTCTAATACCGTAATTAAACATTTAGAAGTCTGAACACGTAAAGTTTCCAGATCCGGTCGGCAACATACCATAGATCCGATCATACATTTAGCATCATAAATCATTTAGCACATACAAGCATGTTAGGCATTTTCCCTAAATAAGCTAGTGCTTGTGTCTATTCAGGTGTATTACCTAAGACACACTCCTCACAATCATTGCTTAGCATTCTAAGTTTAAGCCTAGAAATAAATTCATATTCCTTGTTCGCTTAAACTAATACTCTGATACCAACTGTGACATCCCCATTTTCACGGCCATAAAAGACCGATTTTGTTTATGCTTTATAAAAATCAGAGTATCTTTTTTTTTTAATAAATATGTTGCAGAATTTGTTCCCAGAAAAACATGATAATTTCATTATCAAAGCATTTCCGATAAACAGAACTTACATTCATTATCACTAGTGATTTATATCTCCTTTAATCTCTCAGTGTAATGTGACTTCATATCAACACCTGTGATATAAATAAATTGAGTGGGTCAGGTTGGGAAACCTGGTGACTACATAGGGTTTTCAACCCACAATAATATAAGTATTATGTTTAATCATCAAACAGTTAACCCAATTACCCATCCCCATTATCTTCTTTACTCTTAAGGATCTACCCTAAGAATAAGTTATTCTTCGTTCATTTATTCCTAAGGAATAAGTACGAAGTCGATCATTACCAACGTTTATAGATTACAACTGGTGAACACGTAGTCCAAAACATCTAGTGAACACTTAGTTCAAAAATAACTAGTGAACACACTTAGTTCAAAAATACCTAGTGAACACACTCAGTTCAAAATACCTAGTGAACACACTCAGTTCAAAAATACATGGTGAACACACTCAGTTCAAAAATACCTAGTGAACACACTCAGTTCAAAAATACTTAATGAGCACCTAGTTCAAAAACACCTATAGGTTATGAGCCTGCTAGCGTTCCACTGGACTGTCTAGTATAGTCCGTGGTCGACATCTATACTCCACTAGACGACTGGATCACTGTCAACATTGATGTCTTTCATCGTGTTATCACACAACAACTATTTCATCTACCCATGTTTTACCCAACACATTTTGTAGCTATTTAATACACATATAGTTTAAATTATTTAAAACATGTATAAAAATCTTTCACCCAGCATAGACAGTAAGTATTCAGACAATACGCACACATAGCACGTAATTTATATTAAAATACTTCATATCTATGTGTAAGATGAAAGGGACTATGCATTCACTTGAAAATGTGGTGATTCCGAACTCAGACAGCGCTTCGCTTCTTAAAAATAATTTCCTTCGACGAAACCTAGTATTATTACCACTAGAGTTTAGTCTATTATTCGACGAGACTAATTAATAGTCCAACTATTATTACTATTATATAAGCGTTAAACAATACTTATATAACCCATAATAATAGCCCAAGTACTTATTATAGGCTCCTAATAACGTTACTATAATTAAATAAAAGCTATATTAAAAATAGCATAAGCGTAGCTCACTTACAACGAGTTTTATAGAAGACCAGGCTTTGCTTGGAGCAGTGTTCCCGAGCCGAAAAGCTCTTCTTCTCGGAGCCGTCGAGCACTCCGGGTCTTCCGCCTTGTGCTAGGGAGGTTCCCTAGGCTTTCCGGGGGGTTTCGAGGCTAGAGAGAGGTTCTAGAGAGAGAGAGAGTAAAGAGAAGAAAGAATGGGAAAGGTGTGAAGAAAATGAGGGTGGGAGAGGTTCTATTTATAGGGTCAAAATGGCTGAACTTGGTGCCACATGTCACCATCTAGTGGCAAGACTTGGGGAGAAAGCAATGGCCAAGATTGTGTCACATCACCCATTTTCGCACAACACACTTCCGACTTCTAAAATCCGTAACTTTCACATATGACCTCTGCTTTTGACGTTCTTTATATCCACGCGTAGGTAAAAATAAGATCTACAACTTTCATTTTGACTCCGTTGGCTAACTCTTGATCGACCTTAAATTTAACAGTAGGAGAAGATTATACTGTTAAATGTCCGCGTAAAATTCATAACTTCTACATACAGACTCTGTTTTCATCTGTCTTTTTACTGTTGAGTTCCTATTAATGAGATCCTCAATTCTCATTTAGGTCGTGTAGGCCAAAAACTGCTCGATCTAAAATTCAAGTTTCGGGTTGTGCACTGCTAAGCCAAATCTTAGAAAATTCATAACTTCCTGATACGAAGTCAGATTTGGGCGTTCTTTTTTTGTATGTTCTCGAGTTAACGTATAATAAAACTTTTGTTTAGATTTCTAAGGCTAAAAAGTCCTCCATCATAAATTCACTATTTAGGTCTCCCGGTGTCGTGTCGGTTTTGCTGTAAAACTTCGACGGTCCATAACTTCTTCGTTATAACTCGGATTTCAACGTTCTTTATATGTACGAAACCCTTGAGACGTATTCTACAACTTGGTTAATATTATTTATTCTAAATAATCTTTTGTCAAAAAGTCGTTTTCGACCCCTATTATCTCTAAATTGACTAGCCCGGATCTACGGGCGTTACAAGAGAGTCACCAGCAAGGCTGGTAAGGGAACGCTAGGCAGGGCTGGTAGGAGCGCGCCCAGCCAGGTTGGCGTGCTAGAGCAGTCTAGGCCATGGTAGTGGACCATATATCATAATCTCCCTTTGCTTTTTGGCATTATAAAAGGGAAGGCATGGAAGTGTTTTTTGTATAAGTGATTGCATCATTTCCTTCTTGTTTTGGCTATGAAAAACAGAGAGCAAAAGCTCCCACGATGACTGCCAATTTTCGGAAATTGCAAGCTCTCTTCCCTCTTCATTTTTCTTACATTTCATGCTTAAAGAATGTCCCTTTGTTGCTTCACCTTTGAACATATATTTGCTATATATTTCAAAGGCTTATGAGCAACAAATTACTAGTGAATACTAGAATGTTTTGATGGTTCTACTCTTGCTTGGTGGATACTTGTAGAGAACTCTTGCTTTAGAGTTTTATGCTACACTTCATTAACTTCTAACCTCCCATGAGGATCAAAGTCTTCAAAGATTGTTATACTTTCCCTTCTATGGTTTTTTTAATCTTTTTAACTCTTGCAAAATGATCATTGATAGATAAAATAGTTTTAGTTTTATTCATCATTTTTGAATAAAAACCCAACAGTTAATGCATAATTAAACAAAATTAAACAAAATTTCATAGTTAAATAATCATAATTTTGAATCAATTATTTTCAATAAATTATAAAGTAAGATAGAAACACAGTCATTTCTAAAATGACCAAAATGAGAAATATTGTATTAACAAAAGACCGTAATTTGATAGAAATCCACAAAATTACCAAACTTCACTAAATAGAATTCGCCAAACTACTTTTATGGAATAACCTACCCGATTATATAAATCCATAACATCAACTCCTCAACATAAAAACCATAAAGCGCCCCACCAAAAAAAAAGTAATGTAAAAATCTAATTGGTTTAAAAGTCTATGACTAACAGGGATCATTACTTTTCCTGTTTCACAACCAAAAGTGGTTTTGGTAGTACACAAATGGTCCCTGTTAGTCGAAAGTAACAAAAATGATACGTAACATTTCAAAGTTAACATGTGCTTTTAATAGTTAACTAAAATAGGACATGTTTGTCAAATTTTACATAAATAGTCCCTATTTTTAAAGATGCTCTAAAAAATAAGACAAATAATATTTATGAACAAAAGATAATGTACATTGCCATTATAAACTATTTTTCTTAAAAAAAACCACAAAAAAAAAACAGGTCTCTATTTTACATTAACAAATGATGGAATCCCAACTTATAGCATTGTAATTTGATAAATTACGAAATTGGTCCTTGTTTTAAATTTTTTATAGAAAGTGTCCCTCTTTCAAAGTATATTGTTATTTCATTTAAAGGAATGATCCATGTTTTTGAACAAAAATTACATGAGTCGTCCCTTTTAAAATTTTAGACATGAGATTGGTAATATAAAAAATAACCTATTATTCCACCTTTATATGTAATTTTGTTATGAAATACAGAAATTGATAACATGCTTACATCCATAGGCAATGTCATTGCCTTTCTGTTAGTCTCCATATGAACCTGATACAAATACGAGAATTAAAAACCAAAGTATAATACTTGAAAGTAATTCAGTTTCATTACTTCTATTATTTGTTAAAACACCAAAATACCCCATTGGATTAAGGTACATTTTTTATATATTTTTTCTTGCGCATAAATTAACATTATACTTATTCATTTTAATAAAAAAAACTACTTATTTATCCGTAGTTGTAATCATCAAAGGGAGAGCTTTCCTTTCCTTGCTTGACCTTTTTTTCTTCTTTTTCTCAAACTGAAGTTGTTTTGTTTTAATAATGGAATGTGAACTTCTAAATTGTTGGAATGCTGCTCTCTTGACAAACAAAAAAATTTATCTTCAACCCTCTCTGATAAAATGTATATTTTGACTGTTTAGTTTTTATTGTTGTTAATTATTATCATGTTGTAGATGAATGATATTTTAGACATTACCATTGATGATGTTTAAAAAGTGTATATATAATATTTTGATATTTAAGAAAGACATATATGATATTTTGATTAATGTTTAAAAAAGACATAAATGATATTTTAAAATTTTATAAAGGATAAATATGATATTTAGAAATTAAGTTGGATAAATATAATATAATATTTTAATATTTAAAAATGATATATATATATTAAATCCTCTCTACTTTATATGGGCCAAATAACGGGTCTTCCTCGTGGGCTAAACGCCTAAACCCTTATAAAACATAACAAACGCCTCTCCCCCCGCTTCCATCGTTCGAAGGCTCTTGCATCTCTCTCTCTCTCTCTCTCTCTCTCTCTCTCTCTCTCTCTCTCTCTCGATTCAGGTTATGTTCTCTCCATGCATGTTCAGACGACGATATATTTGTTCTGTCTCGTACGATTTATGATATTGATTTCTCTGCATTATTTTCTTCTCTGTCGTCTGATATGTGCACGAGTTTAGAATTAAGCATCTGCTAATCAAAATTTTGGGGGCAAGTTGAAGATTTTGACCGGCAGATGATTACACATAATTCTTTTTATGTTTCTTTGATCAACATCACTAACATCTTTTTCAAAAAAAGTAAACCATGAAAAACCATGCACTTTCATCGCTTTCTTGAGAAAAAGACAATCTAACTGAAGAAGTATTCCTTTGTCTGGAAAAAGGAAGAGGAAGACAAGTGATACTTAGTTTTTGTGTAATTAATTATACTATAGATGATGTATTTTAGACAAGTTGGGTTAAAACTTGCGTTAAATTCAGACTTATTTTTCAGTATAAGAAACTATTTTTGTTTATCTATTTCTAAACAACTTGTGTTAATAAACTTTTGTTATGTTGTACTAATAATTTTAACATTGGTTTTATTCTAACTTTAACCAAACCAAATGCAAACAGCTTGTCCAGCAAGAAGTTTCAAGTAAACGGGATGAGGTCATTGATGGATATTAGGGATCGGGTATTTTAGTTCTCTTTATATGTGTATTAAGTTTGCTTGATATTTTTAATCTGGTTTTTATTGTTGTAGTTAATTATTTTCATGGGCATCTGTTTTATACATTCATCAAATCAAATAACTGTTCTGTTTCAATTGCCGACTAATACTTCATTTTGGCTGTTAAGGCATAACATCTGATGGGTAATAGCATAAAATTTGAATTTGTTTCTAATCATAATATTAGGATTCTACCAGCTAAATGCCTTAGGGAATCCTAATTAAGAATTAGTATTAAAATTATGGAATACATGGAATGAACTCCTGATAAGTATTTTTAAATCTGCAAGTATAAGAATAGCTACGCTATAAACATGAAATTCGAACTTGATAATATTTTGCTTAGCTTTATTAGAAAGTTTCTATGTCTTGCTACTAGCAACCATTCTTTTCTTAAAACCAAAAGAGCTTCAAGGTTGCTGAGTAATTGTAAATTTGTAATAGTGTATGGGTTAGTATTTGAAGTGTTGAGGCCTGACTATAATGTAACCACCTGCTGTTATGATATTAAGTGAAGTGAGTAGGTTGTTTTTCTAGATATCTATAATTATTGTTGGTCAACTTGTTAGGATTTCTCCATGCGACAAAAAACATGGGATGTGTAAGAATTAATTTTTCTGATCAAGATCAGGGATATGTAAGTTAGAAAAGCTAATATTTCATTCTTATTGTATTTGATGGATTATATAATATGTTGGAGGATGTATTATTTACTAGTCCTATTGTCTTCTCTGCTGATCACGTCATTGTAGCTTTGAATATTTTGTTTTAGTATTCTTTATATCTATCTGATTATTTATTGTTTATCTAGACCAATGAAAGAGTTGCGACGCTGAATGAGACAATCAAGAATTTTGATGAAAAAATTGCTGAATATAAGACGCAATTACAAGGAGCAGGTTTTCCTGTGGAAACCTTTGCTATTAAAGGTCGGCAAATTAAGTTAATACAAGAGAAAAAATGGTATGTTTCTTCATACAACATGAATAAAACTTTCTGTTGCAAAGATACTTGTTAGGCTTGATTTATGTTGTTAGGCATTAATTAACAACCTTCACTTGTTCTTGTCAGGTATCAAAAAGAGTGTGACAAGCTAAACAGCCAAGTTCTTGATATAAACCGCCTCATATTTGCTTCAGAGGCTTTCCAGCATGCTCAACAAATGGCAAGTTTCACAAATTTAAAATAATTACGTTTATTGCACTTGAATTTTAATTCTGCATGAAATAGTGGTTTCTAGGGACAGATTTTTCATAAACTTGTTTTTAGTCAAATGCCCTTGTTTTTTATTTAAAGACAACATCTTTCTGCTGTCAAATATCCCTGTTTTTTTTTTGTTTTCCAGGTATCAGATCTGGAAGCTGCACGTACAGAGTTGAATGCAATGACAAACAATTTGCCACATAACATGAAGGGATTGGTTGATGCTAGCAATGTGTTAATAGAGTCTCTTATTCAAGGTCACACCGTGCCTGATGCTAGCAATGAGATACTGGAGTCTTTAATTCAAGGTCACGGCCACCCCCCCATCCTGCCTGATGACTGTATGGGCAGGCTTGGCACCTTCAAATCTCAAACAAAAAAATGAAACCTGATTTCATTTGAATGAGCTATATTATCCTACATTCTACATGTTTCATGAAATGGCATGCTACACTCTAAGTATGAATATCTTATCTCCGATGATGATGATGATGTGTGTGTGTGTTTTTTTTTTGTTTGATGCGTTACAACAAGGGCTCAAAAACTTTCATTAAATGTTGCTTTATATTTCTAATTATTATCGTTATGCTATGTCGATAACAGAATCCTTATATTGCTTATGAAAATAAAGGAACAAAATACCTATCTTTTTGAAGGGACAATTATTTGTGAAGAAGATTGCAGGAAAATGATCCATGAACACACAATCATTTCGATTATCAACCAATTGAATTTAAGCTGCTTACATCATTGTCTTCCAACTTCTCCTTCCTCTTCTTCCTATTTTTCTTCATTTTTTTGACAATTTCTTCAGGCTTTGAAGAAGATGCTGAAGGATTAGTATTGGTTTCATTACTTAACATTGCTTTGTCAAAGACTTTGAAGCTTAGGTCATTATCAGCATCATCATTGGTGCTGGGAAAGATTGGGGTAGAATCAGGCATCATCATTGAGGCCACCACCATGCAGCTGATTTTTGTGAACAAACAAAAACTTTCAACTATGCCATCGACACTTGCCCAATAACTCCAGAGTAAATAACTAATTATTACTCAAAAAAGATATTTCCTACTATTAATAATCTTTAAGGCAGTGTCTAGAGACATCAATTCGTGTAAGCTTTCATTTGGAATCAGGCAAAGGTTTGATCGAAACAAACCCATCATTCAAATCACTTCGCTTCCTAAAAGTAAACAAATAAAATGGATCCCAAATGACCGAAATGAAGGAACTCCGTCATTAAATTTATGCATAATAACATGAACATCGTTCCCTTTTCGAAATTTTATGGATGCTTTGACACAATTAGACGGCGAAAAGAAAATGGAAAAATAGCGAACACAGAAAAGGATAAATTTTCAATTGAATTCGAACTGCTTACAGCATTGTCTCGCGCCCCCATCTTCTCTTTCCTCTTCCTTATTATTTTCTTCACTTGTACGGTAATTTCTTCAGGCTTTGAAGAAGATGAAGGATTAGTATTGGTTTCATTACCACAGGCTCAATATTAGGTCATCAGGCGGGATCAGACTTTGGTTATTCATCGCCATTAGGGTTTGCTTTTGGCAGTCTTGGCTTCTTCCTTGGTGATTTACCCATGGTTTAGAAGCCGAGTTAGAAGGTATGATGCGATTGGAATATTAGAGAAACCTTAACCCTCATTCTCATATTCGTAGATTTTGAACGTTCCAACCGACTTTCTATTCTATTTAAATGCTAAAAAGCCCTCGATTTTCAGCTGAGAGGAAGAGTCGGCCAGATTGGAGCAGGAGCAAGATGAGAGCAAGAAGAAACAATTTATGAAATCTTGCTAAAGTAGAATTTTAAAGGGTCAAAATGGTCATTACATAGCAGATTTCTTTGGCTCCTTTGGTGCTTCAAAGTCATCTATGGAGTTTGTGGCTGCGGGTGGAGCCTCTGTTTTAGTAGGAGTCGTAGAAACCTAATTTTGATGTCGTCTCCAGATACAACCAACACACATGAAGAAACCGCACTGGGAAGAAAAAAGCATGGAGCCATAATCGATTACAGAAAGAAAGGGTTACGATTTCTGGAAAAGAAATAGATAGAAGAACTGATAAAGTGGGAGAGAGAGAGAGAGAGAGAGAGAGAGAGAGAGAGAGAGAATCGCCTAATGTCTGGGCAGAGATAGAACGAAGGACGAAGAAAAGAGGAACGGTGGAAGAAGAAGAGAGATAGAGAGCATAGATGACAGGGTAGTATTTTTGGGATGGGTAGGTGACATGTGGACAGAACACGTATCACTCCCTGAAAGCGGTGCATTACACCCGGTAACCTTTGCGGACAACCAACCTGATAAAGAGCACGTGTGCACCAACATATTAGGCAAAGAAAAAGATGGATTTTAACATATAGAAATAGATAGAGGACTAATTTTGCCAAATCTTTAGCAATTTTATGTAGCTAACATAGGAGGATATATATATATATATATATATATATATATATATATATATATATATATATATATATTACTTATAAAAAAACTAACCACTCTTTAGCGCTATGTAGTTCAGCCGGTTATTAACCAATCAATTTGAGTCTTAAGACTAAAAATGTAGTCATCATAGAGAATCAAATGTTGGAAATAGATATCAGGAAGGTTGGAATATGGTCCTTTAAATGGCATGTATCTTAGGATCGGAAACAAAAACTCAAAAAAGATGTTGTATTTAAAAGATGACCTTTTTGGAAGACTAGATTGGGACTTAGCTTTTGTTGCTATAGTTACTACTATGGTTATATCTGATACGAAGTTTGAAAATCCTAATGATGAAATTTTTTTCAAAGCAAATATTTTTGGTGGACCGAAATTTTGTAAATCATGACTTTGAGTCATAAACTTTTGTAAAACCATAGTTGTTTATATAAGAAATTTGGGGTTTTATAGCCTAGGGATTAGGCGGTTGCTTACTGTCCCGTAATCAGATATTAGTCAGGATTTTTACAGCAATGGTTGATGGTTGTGGATCATCATCTCAGGCAACTACTTATTTTAAGAAATTGACTCGCATCACACGTTTGGTTGACAAGGGAACGTAATTCATTTCCATTCCCTTGTATATTCCTCTTTAGTTTGTAATGTATCAAAGTATTTAAAATGTAAATAATGACATAAGTCGTGTATTAGGTTTTAACTCATAAAATTCTTTTAAATACTTATACAAGTTACTTTCTTTTTTATTAATATCATGTGAAGTAGAAAACCTTTTAAAACTATTTGTATTGTTGAATATATATCCACAAACATAAATTTTTCCAAATACATCAGCATCATATCAATTCAACCGGCAAAAGAATCAAGTAATTTGTTGATACACCAACTCAAGAAACTACAAAGAATTTTATATATATATATATATATATATATATATATATATATATATATATATATATATATATATATATATATATATATATAGTATCAGGTGGTGTCCTCCCTCTTTGAGGTCGAGCGTTCAAGTCTTGTCGTGAATATAGGTGGAATAGGTATTGTTAGCTTAGGAGTAGATTAGATTTGCCGGTTCAAAAAAAATGATATAAATTTGTCTCAATCTTACATATATCATAAAAGACGTATTTCTTGTTTCAAAACCCATTTCCTTTATACTGTTATAAAGTATGCTTTCTTTTTTCTTTATATCATTATAAAGTGTGTTTTAACTATATTACGTATTATATAATACTCAAATTTGAATATATCGTTGATAACGTCTCATTTTTTTATCTACATGACATGAATTTGTTTTAATCTGACACATCATGCTTAACATATTTCGGTCTAAATATTGTTTTTTATATAATTATAAAGCACGTTTTATTTTTCTTTGTGCGTATCATTCAAGTTGATTAGTTTGATTTTCTATCACAACTTTCATAATGTAATACTGGGTATCAATCAAAATCTATCATGAGACGGTTTCATTTTAATCTATATAATACATAAATTTGTCTCAAACAATTTTGCATGCATGAGCAGTAACAATATTCATTTTTCATTATTTTTTTCTCAATAATTAATTTAAGATGTTCCGTACGTTTTTCTATTATAACTTGTATTAGGTAATACTCAAGATATATCATTCAAATTGTATCATTTTTATCTATATAAATTTATCCAATCTAACATATTTCAATTCTCAAAATTCGTTTCGTTTATATCATTATAAAGTGTGTTCTTTTATTTATACCGTTAAAAGTATGTTGTGCGTATTGCATATACTTTGTATAAATCAAAATATATCATTGAAATTGTTTCATTTTTATCTACATAATGATATAAATGTTTTGATCCGACGTGTAGCAGAGCTTATATAATTTCAGTCTAAAAACATTTTCTATATAGTTATAAGTTATAGGGTTTTTTTTATGCGTATTCTTTTTACCAGTACATAAATAATTTAAGTTGCATCGCACAGAGTGGTTGGACAAATACCAATACCCCCTCCCTCCAAGTTCAAATTTTCATTTGTTTCACTTCACCTCATGCTGTAAAAAATCAAACAAAAATTTTTGTTTCGCAAGTAAACACAATACGAAAACAAGTATTAAAAGATATTTTGGGAATATGCTGGCTCGAAACCATTATTCACAACGCCTGTATGTATATCATCATCATCATCATCATCATCATCATCTATTATATCAATTATCATATCCTTACTTGTCTACTATGTCCCTAAAAAGAAGCATGGAAGGAGGTGTTGTAGAATGACGGTTGTTACCCTCATCCTTTGAAATCTTTCCAGGTGAAAACGCAAGAGAAAGTGATAAAGAAGACGACATGTCATCATCCATATCATCATCGTCCTTTTTCGTCATTATATCTTCATTCAAATCCAAACCAAGCCCAACCCTATCCGTATCCGTATCCGGAGAAAATGCTGAATTAATATCTACAGGGAAGAAGAACCTTTCACCATTACTTGTCTTTTCAACCTCACTTTTTTGGTTACTGAAAATGTTTGCTGAATTAGAATTACTATTTTGCATCTCATATGTATCAGCAGCATCATCGCTCTTTTGTTTCTTGCTTGCGCTCCCCTCTTCTTCTGTCACGGTGATTCGAGTGGTTGCATCACGCCACGTGTTTGTTTGATTTTGATTGGTGGTGGTGGTGGTGATGTCATCATCATCTTCTGAGAGGTCGATAAACGCACGTTTTTTGGATTCGATTAGCTCCTGGGTTGGAACTTGTGGCAGAAATGATGATTGTATTTGTTCCACCTTTGGATTTCTAGTGTACTTGACTACTGGATGTTGACCATCATCAGTTTTATTTGACGACACTGACATGGATAGAGTTTCATTGATGTCGGGTTTGAAAGTGATAATCTCTGCTGGAACTACATTAACAGTGCTATCAATGGTCGCCTTTTCCTTTTCCTGTGAAGATGAAAAAGAGGTTGGCAGCTTTAAGTTGACCTTTGACTCCAAATCAACATGTTTATCCTGTAAGTGCAACCAAAAACAAGTCTCATTAATGACACACATGAATAATAATAATAATAATAAAAACACGCAGTGGCCAGTGACAACTTACTTCAAAACATTGCATACTCAAAAGGAATCAATGCAAAAATTCATATTAACATTCATTCTCAAACGAGAGGATAAAGCAGCTACCCATATGTAGTAGTAGTACTAACAGAGAATGAAATTGGGTTGGGTTTTCATGCTGTTTGGCCTAATTTCACACATCCCCACCCCGCTAATCAGGTATTAAATGGGGAGGATACAACACCATACCCGTCCCCACTCTTTTAGTGTTTCAACTCGACACATAACAAACGAGTTTAGGACTTCATACCTCAATGTTTACGCTAAACCAAAAATCATTGATAGGATGATATGAGCAGTCAACAACTCCTCCAAAATAAGATATAAGATAATAATATCCTAACCACTTGGAAGTTGGAAGTTGGAAGTTTTGAGACATTTTATCCAACGCCCACACTTAACTCATGTTGAAATGAAAGGGGGAATTCAAGTGATGGAGGACCAATTTTTTGATAATGGGAAACCATACTTGTCTAAATTATCATATAATTTCTTTTATCATAGTTTAGTTTCTTTCCCTATTTAGGAGATTTAAATCCCTTACGGATATCAAAACAAGCACAACTACACATAGACATCAACAAAAAAACAAAGACAACTACACATAGAGTCAAATATGTGCATGAGTGTTTGTGTCTAAAAACCTAACTAACATGAGGATGATCTATCAATGAATTTGATTTCTTGGCATCGCTCACAAATCACAATACTTGCTTGCCTAAAACATTGGCCCTACTAGGCAACTGAAGAGACAGTGATATCTATCAATTATCAAATCAAGACCTCATGTAACATCAAGTTTTATACTATACATGTTCAAGGGAAGATAAATACCTTGTCCATAGACCCAGGCAAAGGCAAAGGCACATCCTCTACCATTGAGATTTTATCAGCTGGGATAGAAGAAGCAACTTGAGGAATACCATTTTTTGCAGGATCAACAGGTTTCTTCTTCTTTCCTCTAAACACACCCCAAAGGAAGAATAACATATTCCAACCTGTAAATGGTTTATAAGAAATCCAAGTTATATCAAGGTACCAACATTATTAAAAATCTTGAAAGCCAAATCGAAGCTAGTCTTACGATGGCTTTTCTCTGGAAGCTGATTGGATGGGAATATCAGGAGCTCCACCCCATTGATACTTCCAATTAGAGCTAAATCACCCCTGATCATATCATCCAGCAAAACCTGGTAGCTCTTCTCATAGCTGTATCATAATAATAGTATACAGGAAGGTCATCACTCAACATTAAACAGAATAATGATGGAACAAATGGAGAATAAAATAAAAATTAAATGTTACCTCTCCACATCTTTAGCAAAGAAATAGAGTGCAATGTTGTCCTCCTTTACACCACTATTTTCAAATTGCTCTGGCCAAGCACTAATGCGAGACACTCCATTTAGATGAATTTTGTGGGGAAGGTTGTTCACAGCTTCAAACACTTTAGGCGATGCACAGGTTGACAAATGAGCTTGTAACCCATCCCAAAATTCAGCTGTTTTACCACTTCTATTAATCTCAAAACTACCCCTGCAAATTAACATTAACAATGTTTATCAACTAAAGACAAGATCATAGATGAAGAATAAAAAAAAAAAGCACTCCATATAAAAGAAACCATACTGCCAGATGTATTCGTGATCAGGAATAGCTGGAACTTTCAAAAGTGAAGAAGACATTGACACAGGATCATAGCTAGATAGCTCCATTGTTGAATGCTTTCCTTCAAAATGCTTTAAATTGTTACCGTTTGACTGTTTAGAATGGTCAACATTGGAACTTCGTGAAAGTTGACCTTGACAATCAGTCAACACCTCTGCAGATGATTCATCAGACTGATCAGAAACTCTATTCTTTCTAACTAATCCGGGCTTCTTAAGCAATGCTGCTTCAATTGCATCCTTTAACTTGTTATCTCTGTTTTTCACCTCTTTTGTATTCCTAACACCCGATGCATTAGAAACTTGTACTTTATCAGCTGTGTGAGTTTGTGCAGAATGACCCGTATGTTTATAACCAGATGTCCCAGGGGTCAAACCCGTACTATTACTACTTTCCTTCACACCATCAGCAAGATTTGTTGATTCCTTATTTACTACTTGTTTTGATGTATTTTCATCCTTCAAAACAACAGGCTTTGGTTCCATAGAATTGGTGATTCCATTCCCACTAGATGCAGTTCCAACCCCAGGGGAAGATACTTGTGATTTATCAACTTTTGGAGTTAAACCAGAAGAACTGGAAGTACTTAAATTACTCACGGATGGTAATTTAATTGAATTGCTCCTTTCAAAACTCCTTTCTTTTTTGTTTTTTAAACTCTTAAGATCTGGAACATGAGACGGATTTGGAGATAACATTTTAACTTTAGAACCACTCGTACCAAAACGCCCTGTGTTTGTAGATCTAAAAGATGTTGATTTTCCCATCTCTCTGGAATCATGAGAGTCACGTTCTTTGATAGATTTCTGCCTTTGAAGAACAATTTCATCCACAAGTCTTGTCTTGGATTTTGCATTGGAGAAATTGAATGAATTTGACTTGAAGAAAGCACCTGAAAGAAACTTATGGCATAAGACACAGACATTCAGTACCTTAGGGTTTTGGGTTTAGGGTTTAGTACATACCTTTTGAAGATTGTAACCGTGGACTATCAGTAACTGCATGTAGTCTACTGGGACTGGATGTTCTTGGTGAACCTGTGATCATTTCAAGAGCCTGTTTTTTAACAGATGTAAAAGACTCTGATTCTTCTAAACGCCTTTTTCCAGATACTTTGATTTGATCTTTACTAGCCCTAGATTCTTCGCCAGCTGGACGTTTTGATCCTGGTTTGATAAAAGTGGAAGCAGGTTCTGTATCTGTTTGACCAGAAGAGTTTGTGCGTTTATTTTCTTCACTCAATTTGCACTCTTCACATAACCAATCACCTTCGGGAACTTGATCTATCATTTTCTTCATGCAATAGCTGACATAACAAAAGAAATTAACAAATTTAACATCTTTAGTAACACAAAAAGATTCAGCAGGAGGTAATAATCTTACGTGTGTTCAGCACCATCAATGCATCTACAACATATAGCAAGTAAATCCTCTCGGCCTGCATCTCCACATATATCACACACTTTGACATCATGTTCCACAACATCTGATTCATCACTGTCATCTGCAGATGAATCCTTTACATTAACCGCAGCAGGGGCATTTTCGACCTTTTCTTCTTCAACCCCTTGTTCTTTTATAGGATCTTCAGGTAAATTACCATCATCATTGTTAGTTCCCACTTCTTTCTTTTGGGTTTGAGTCACTATATCCTTTTGATTGCCTACACTAACCTTAACATTCTCATGTTCATCAGAACTGTGTGAAGATTTTTCTACATCAACGGAAGTTGATGAAGAAGGCACTGTGTTCTGAATAACAGAGCCAGACAACGTGTTTGGTTCATCACGATGTTCTAAGCCATTAGGATAGTTGAACTTGTTTGTATCACTAATCTTCATATTAACTTTACTTTCAGCATTTTCAGTGCTATAACTTGAACTCACACTCTCTAAGTTGCTTGTTTCACTAGTTGTATGCTGTTTGTTCTCGGAAGTTCTATTCTTACCAGTTGTAACATCATTAATTGGTTCCCGATCATGTTTATCAGATATTTCATCAGCCTTTTCCATCAGATCTCACTTAACATGCAACACACTCCGCTTTCAAATTAAGCTTTTGATACAGAAATGCCTCCTAACTCCTTTATCAACTTGAAAAACACCTACACAGACATCAGGAACAACAACAAACAAGAATTAGTTATGCTGTTATCACAAAGAATTGCAATGAGAGAATCATTTCATGAAACAGCTAGCCAATGACATAAAATCAGTACTATCATATGCCAACACAATTCAAAGGCCTAGGATTGGTTCATTTCTTTATGATTTCAAAAGGTTTTCATTTCTCAGCCTACCACAACTAGTTTGGGATAAAGGTTTGATGGTCTTATGTCTATGGATTCAGACAAACACTTAAGACTCTTTAAGCAAACTAGTCAGAAACGTCCAGGATGATGGAAAATTCGAGCCACCAAAAGCAGCAGGAACCAATGAACATCATTATCAAATTAAAAGAATAAAACATCCCCATAGTTATATTACAATGACGAATTTTGAACCTAATAATAAAGAGAAAGGTTATATGAAGTAATTAACTAAAAATGGATCAATAATATAACCCTAGAAGCAAATGATAAATGCAACATGGATGAAATTAGGCAAAAGGCTTTAAGGAACATGCCTTGGGAATCAAATGATCTCAGTGGCATTATAAACCTCTTTAAAGAATCGTTCCTTCTTAGGTTTCACCATCAGCAAACGACCGATCAAACATAAACCCCTTCTAACATACAAGATTTCGATTCATCCGCACACAACAAATTAAGAACCCTAGGATGTATATTATTCCTTATCTATTCTCACACACAGACGCAGACCCTCTTTGGTATCTGGTGGGGAGGCGGAGGAGGGGAAGGAAATAAAAGATGAGAGGTTGTAAAGAGTCAAAAAAAGTGCACGAAATTGGTCAAGGTCCTGGATGGCTATGGAGATTTAGAAGAAACTATCAGGATTTACAGATTTACGAAGGAAGATAAGTCTAGGGCTAGGGCACCAAATCAGCAACTGAACATTAGAGTCTCCTTGCTTTCTAAACAATCGTTTCCCAATAGTACCGAATTAAATCAAGATGGGTATTCAATGAAATATTGAAATTGAAATCAAATAATAAGTTGTAATTAATGTCATGATGTTATGTGTTTTGTTGCTATGTTAAGTTTAGTAATCAATAAAAAAACTGATATGTAAAATGATAAAAATGATATTCTTGTATAAAAAAACCTCATGTAAAATTGTCTAGGCCTAGGCTAAAAATGAGGCCATTCATAATGTTATTCTTAAAGAGAGTTGCGCCCACGAAAAGCAATTTGGTTCATGACCGGGAACGAGTTAGGTTACGTCGTCTTAAGACTTTCGGTAAATATGTTTTGTTTTGTGTCAAAATGGTTAACGATTGAGGCAATCTACATACTCAGTGTAACGTCCCAAAAATACCAAATAAAAAATTCAATTTTAAATGAGTTAAAATCATTCATTTATTGTTCCTAAAGACAATCATAGTCGAATATTCACAAAACATCAGAGTAATTTGTAAACATTCAGTACGGAATAAATCTTTGGGGATTCAGTGCGATCAAGTCGGGCTCTTCCTTTTAAAACCATAAGTATATGAAACATTTTAAACATAAACCGTAAGCACGAAGTTTAGTGAGTTCCTCATACTATATCATATCATACTAATCAATGGGCCCAACCCTAGGGTATGTTTCAACCCAACATACATCCATGGGCCCAACCCCTAGGGTTTATTTCAACCCAGACATACAATGCCCAACCATGGGGTTTCTTTCAACCCAAACATGCAACTATGAGGCCAGCTCTAGGGCCTTAGCCTTGGGGTATATTTCAACCCAATCATACATGCAAGAGTCACAAAGACAACTAGCATCATACATAACATAATCTGGTGGGCCGACATTGGTGTCTTCGACCCATAAGTACAGTAAGAAGACTCACCTTAATCAATAGTCGGGTAAAACACACACTCGAGTTACTGCTATCAAAAGCTCATCACTCTAGACATAACCAAAACAACCCCGATTAACAGTTATGGAAATTTTCCAACTTAATGAGTCCAAAAATAACAGGGCTAACCCTTATTTGGGCAAAAGACCATTTTGCCCCTTCCAAGTCTTAAACCCCTCACAGTTAACCAAAAGTCAAATTGGTCAAAAAGTAAACTGTCAATCCTTTGTCGACCTACGCGCTATGTACTCTAGCTCTATGTTGGGCGTAGAGCTTCAATCCAGAAAAATGGGCCTCAATTAGGCTAGGCACATGGCGTATTGCCTCAAGTTCTAATACTCACATTAAGCACTTATTTCATTAAGACCTCTCACTCAAAGCTCTGATATGGTTCCTGATATCTCCATAATGGATAAACTTTCCAACTTTATCTATTAGGATGGTCCAAACAACCAAGATCTAGTTTTTGAGTCTCAAGGGACCAAAATGCATCTTTCTCATCTTAATCCATTAAGTCCAAGTCTCAAACCTTCATATCTGAATCATTATGATGTTTAGATGGATAAAGTTTTCAACTTTATCCATAACAAGGTCACAAACTTTCAAGATCTAAACTTTATGCACTAAAATGACCAAAAAGTAGCAAATATGACAAATGACTAGATTTATGAAACCAATGAACAAGTTAGAATCTTTTTACTCAAAATGGTACATGAATGATGTAATTTTGTTGGATATATACTTGAACTCTTCTTCCATATACTTTGCCACCACCTTGCTCTTCAAGATTCAACCTTCTAATGGATAATTAAGTTTATAAATGATGCCAAGGCTCAAAAACAAGTGAGAGGAGGCTTAATTAGGTTTTTCAAGGAATGGTCTTAGGTGATGAAAGCTGGTAATGAGAGGGTTTCCCATAAGTTAGAGCCCTTAAATAAGGCTCAAAACCGAAGATTTAGGTTTTTGTTCTGCCTAGATTATGCCTTGCGTAATCATAAATCACTCCTTGCGTAATTCATTAAAACTCGTTACACCCTGCGTAACCCAAAAATCCCCAATTCCCACTTCAACTTCAAACAACCATAACTTTTTTGTTTCAACTCTGTTCTCGGCGTTCTTTATATGCACGGAAAGTTATTGAAGAGCCCCACAATCCTATCTAATTACTTTTGACTTAAAACATATCGAACTAAAATCATTAATTCATGAAGGAAGTCTAAAACATTATTTTTCCCATTTTACCCTTTGACTCCAAAACACAAACCAAGGGATTAGATCACATAACCAATAGAATCAACATCCAATAGGGTCTAAATCATATTCCCTTGAAGCTCAAGGGCTTTAATTGATCCATTTTATTGCCTACAATCCTGAAATAAGAAACTTTTCGAAATAGGATGTTACAACTCTTCCCCACTTCAACTGGATTTCGTCCACGAAATCCCTATTGGTTAGGATCTCTGAAACAACACCAACATATTCCATAAGCTCCTTCTAACCATTTCTAAATCTAGGCATCTTATAAAGAAAACTCGAGAGACCACTCAAAAACCCACAACTGCCACCAAACAACCTAATAATTTCAAAATACTCAACCACAACAACTATCTTTCTCTCCCTAACTGTATGACCCAACTTCCAGAAAACCACTCAAACTGGGAGCTCTCATAACTATAACCACAAACCAAGTTCATCTCTATACTCCCCGAAACTGGGAACCTATCAATCTAAACTTCAAAAACCTTACCCTAAGACTGTCGATCATCCAATCGCCGAACCTACCCCTAGTACCCTGACCAGGAACACCACCAAAACATGCAGAAAGAATACTCAAACATCTTGATCGTGAATTTCACTCAATCCCAAATCCATAAATTATGCCCAAAAACCTTCAATATACTCTTGACTTCCTGACAAGTCATCACCAACCCACTACCCCCCCCCCCCAAGCACAAGGATGGTTAATCCAAGAATTCTCACATTGCGTCCAAATCCCTCGTCATCTCAGGTGTACATCCACTTGACGAAACACCCGAGATATTTACAACGAACTCCATGACTCGAGATTCAGAACCGATACCCGACATTGGTAACCAAGCTCCTAAAGCAAATGGGGTTCATAATGAAAACATTCAACAAGAGACTTCTGATGCACAACTAATACTACCAACAAACTTTTACTGTCCCCATGATCCAAAACAGTTGGTCACTGAGTCACCCGACTCCCAATCAATGCATTAACACTCGAACATGCCAATAAGACTAACAATCTGAGACCTAATAGTCTCAATCAAAACTGTTGAATCCTACCCATATGAATCATACAGCCGTTGGTTCACGATACATTGTGACACCTTGTAACCAATAAAATGATAGGCTCACGGTACTACGCCGATCTTGCCGTCATTCCATCACTAGCATACAGACTCACAACCAGCACCACAAGGACCTAAAGATACACAACCATCAACTAATACTACCAACAAACTTTTACTATCCCCATGATCCAAACCAGTTGGTCACTGAGTCACCTGACTCCCAATCAATGCACTAACACTCGAACATGCCAATAAGACTAACAATCTGAGACCTAATAGTCTCAATCAAAACTGTTGAATCCTACCCATATGAATCATACAGTCGTTGGTTCACGATACATTGTGACACCTTGTAACCAATAAAATGATAGGCTCACGGTACTACACCGATCTTGTCGTCATTCCATCACTAGCATACAAACTCACAACCAGCACCACAAGGACCTAAAGATACACAACCATCAACCCACCGACTTGCTAGAACCCAATCAACATCCCTCTCAATACTAAGCAGATACCACAAGAGTCATACTCTTTTATAACGCACAATTCATTTCACAAGACAGGCTGCTACCAATGCAAAATCAGACGAAAACATGATCACACACTACCACATAATGACATAGGTTAATGTACTCTTGTTCCTACTCAAATTCTATAACCCAAAAGAACTATGCCTATAATTCAAACCAAGTGCTCATTTTCTATCTTGTTCAATCCACATACATCCCTCCTGATAATATCTAATGAACTTACTACAATACACACCTCAAGATAACCCAAAACCAACCTTGGAGCTATTGCATTCCTTTTCCTCACGACAGTAACCAAGGGTGAAGTACAAGTAGATCTAACAAAATGACAAACCTCGGTCGTTAATATAAATTTCCTCATAAATGTATGAAACAAGGTCTTACCCCTTGACTGAAACTGAACATATTCCACCAACACATAACTAGCTTGATAAAACTTCCAAAGTTATCCAGAAATGCTGCTACAACCCTGACCGGGTCAATTCAAATACCAACCTTGTCGACACGACATGCCAAAATTGGATTATACGTTGATCCAAAGCCACACCTGAAAAAGTAAACAATACCGCTCCGACGTCCGAACTCCTAATAACCAAAGACAGCTGCCAAAACCGAGCCTACTATGAACAATACTTCCATAACTAACAATTGAGCGTACCCATACCCATGAACCAAAAGGTACAATGTACATATTTTTACGATAGGTTGACGCATCCCATGAACTTCCACTGATACAACTCAAAACTTTTGAAAAACCTCAGCCCTTAACGATGAACGGAATGGCCCACGATCGAGAATGGATTGACAACTAATCCACTGATCCAATACACTCCTAAACAAATCCCATGTGGAACTACACATACCAAACTCTGAAGTTGATTGACAACTCATCAACTGCTCATCCTAGAGTATAGATAACAATATATACAATGGTCTAACAAATCCCTCAATAATCGATACTCAACCTGAGCGACCCAAACGCCCCGTGACCTAAACATCGAAGATCCTGAAAGAAACCATTAGATACAAAGAGTTCCTTATCCAACAACTTCCTGTCGTGGAGACAACTCACATATTCCTAAGCACATACATTTGATGGGAACTTGCCCTGCACCCTTGCCTCGACCAAATCTTGAACCAAAGTCTCGCATACCCAAACCGCATATTCTTGTGACTTGTGATTCCAAAACCATAAACTCGAACAACTCAATGATCCTCCAAGCAGAATAACTAGTCCCCCCTACTTAGGGTTGAAACTACCACCAACTGGTGTTGTAAACAAACCATATATCAAACCGGCTCAACCAGGTACATCCATCCTTGACTCTTAGAATGTATAACACAATGCAAGATGATCTTACAGATAAAGACCAAGAAAACTCAAAGAGATTTCGAATCTCAGATGGAGACCTCGGAAACTTCCCATCATAACCGCCTCTAACATCAAGAATCCCATACAGATGCACAAGTAATAATTCAGATAGTCCATTCATAACACTGATTCTCTATCTAGAACAAATGGACTACCCTACACCTCATTACAAATCCCAAACATCAATTCATCGTGAGAATCATTCATAAATACAAGAGGCATCATTTTCTTAATCAGTGTACATTAGAGGCAAAAAAAGTTATTATTCCCAATTCACCTCCCTTGATCACAAGAAACAATTAACTAGCACATGAATTAACTAAGTTCAAAGAAAGAAAACCCTTGTTCCCATCTCAAGGTAATCATACCACAAGAATCCTCTTGTGCATTCCCACACTGACATACTTGGCGCGAAAAACTGCAACCATCTAGCCCCATGATGAGTCTACATCCCAACTCTAAAAATCACATGTCTGCCCTCTCTTTCCTCCGAACATGGAAAGATGGAAGAACATACCCCCCGTAGATGATGGCGACATCCCAATCCATCTACCAATCACTCATCCTCCGGCTACAATCCCCGTGTTGATCGTCATAATCGCTTCCTTCTTGAGTCTCACGACTCAACTGTCGCTACCTTGAGCAAGGACCTCGAGACCTCCAAAATCAACTAACTCACTTATGTCTACACCATTCAAACCTATACTGACATAGCCACTAAGGCCCAAACAATCACCAAACCATTCCTCGTAACGAAACCAAAACTGAAAGGTCGATTAAGATAAGAAGACACTGCAATGAATCATAGTTCCAAACCATACAATCTACCCTCCACCAGCTCCTTAGAATCCCTAAATCATCCTCGATTCGAGTACGAATCATGTGCTTTCAGTAGTACAGGCCCAATACTACCTTCCACACCTATCCGTACTTTTCCTTAAGAATTTCCAGGTCCTTTAAGTAACTACTCATGTCTACTACTGTCTAATCCAATCACATATACCCGCTCTAAACAAATACTCGACACTAAATAGCGCACCAATTCCTATAAGGCACTTGATAGGCTCTCTGAAAATCCTCACCCCACCCTGCCATCAGCTGCTAAAGAACCCTTACTAATATCAACTAACTACTTCATGAATACAATTACATGCAACAAAACTTAAATAATCTTTCGAATAAAATACCAAACCCTACAACGGTTAGACTCGAACGTGAGTTGCGCAATAGGGCCAAATCAATCATTTTAGAATTATTTAACACTTGTAGCATGTAACTTTTAGGGTATTGGTTCGGGTGGGCATTGTTGCATATCGCTTAGATCTTCCAAATGAGATCAGTCAGATTCATAGCACGTTCCATGTCTCTCAGTTGCGGAAGTGCTTAGTGCATGATTTCGCAGTGGTATTGTTGGAGGATATTCAGGTGGATGATCGTCTAAATTATATCGAGAGACCGATGACAATTCTTGAACGGAAGACAAAAACCTTGAGGAACAAGGTTGTTGAGTTAGTGAAAGTCCAGGGGCAGCATCACAAGGGTTCTGAATGGACTTGGGAGCCGGAGGATGAGATAATGGAGCACACCTGAAATTATTTGGAGCAGCGGACTTCGAGGACGAAGTCTGATTCAAGTGGGTATGTTTCCTTTTATCCCTTCGTAAATAAAACATCGCATTTTTGGTCCTTGTCGCTAGTACGCGGGGCGTAGCATAATGTACGCTTAGCGTACTAGCTAAAGTGTGATCGCGGGTTCGAGCCTCGTACATTGGGCATACAAGGGTTACGCAGGGCGTAAGTTGGCTATGGGCAAACCCTAATTTTTAGGGTTTGTGCCGTATTTATGCCTCATTAACTCACCTCATAGACATTTTAGACCAGCCTCCACCCTTTGAAAACCCTAATTCATCCATTTGCCTTGTATGGTGCCCTTGTGCTCTTGTTTTGATCATTTGAGGGTTTTGTGCATCTTGAAGTGGTATAAGAAGAAGAAGCTTGAAGACTCATTCTTTGGAGGGAAGCTTAGAGATCCAGCTTTAGCACCTTCATTTCGTGGATTTTAAGGTATAAAGTTCAAAGATTGTCATCTCATTCCACAGATCTATTTCCTTGGCTTGTTTTTTGCTTTTTGGTCCCTTTTTGGTTGGTTTGTGAGCTAAGGTCGTTTTTGGAGCTTATCCTTGTAGATCTAGGCATATTATGGGCTTCTTTTAGCATAAAGGTGCAAAATGTATGGTGGTTTTGGTCTCATGCATGTGTTAAGTCATTTATTAAGCTCTTTTGAGCTCTATAGCCTCATTAAGCCATGCATGCACATAAAGTTGGAAACTTTACGTGATAAACCACCTTAGGGAAGTCAGATCTAGGTTTTGGGCCGAAGTCTTAACCAAATAAATCAAAAGACAGTGAAGTACCAGACATTATGAATAAAACATGCAAGTGTCCAAATAATTAACTAAGTGCAATAATTAGGACGTAAAATGCAAAGAAATTACAGGAATGGACGTGCAAAATAGGTTCATAAAATTCACCTAACATAGACCTTTTGGATGAAAGGGGTCAATAATCGATCTACTAGATATAGACCTCTCGGAGGGAATCTAGCAATCATGAGCAGTTATGTTAGCATGCTAATTAGGTTTATATGTTAGTTGATATTCTATATGTGTCCATTTATGTTCTTATGTGAATTCTCAGATTGCATGTCGTTTGTATAGTATTTAAGTGTTGTGATTGCTCACTAAGTCGTAGGCTTACAAAATGCTACTTTATGTTTTAGTTGCAAGTCCTTCAGGTTCGAAGGGCAATGAGTCGGCTTGATTTGGTGGATATGGGCATTCTCAGGGGCGACACTTATCTATGTTATATTTTATGTTATGAATCTCAAAACTAAAACTCATTTTCCACATTTGCTGATGTTTCGTGATACATTGATTTGACATTTGACATGGTTTGAAACTATTATTTGGAAATGACATGTTTGATTTCAAAAAAAATTCTTAAGTGTATTTTTGGGATGTTACAAGATTGTAAAACCTAGTGAGTATACTCGAGGTCAATAGATCTCATCCAAAAGTCGAGGTTAATAACCCATAATATAATGTATCAACTCCAAAGAGTACAAAAAATCTGAGACTTTATATCCAAATTCAAAGGGTTTTATGGACCCATTATACCAATTGTATACTTCCAAAATTTATAGTAAAACTAAGCATTTGTAAGTAAGGATCAACAATATCAAATATCAATAAACATACAACTCAAAAAGGAATCATTTAAATAAACAAGCATGCTCTGCAAATGCTATTATTCTGCAATTTCATGTCAATCTTAATAGTCTATAGTTACAAAGTCTACACTTACAAATATCATACATACTTATAAAGCTAGCATTTTTTTCTTCAATCTCATGCATTTGAAACCCCCCTTTTTTAACTTCCTTTCACCGCATTCATTTGAAACTCCCATGACTTTTCAATTTGTTTACAATAATATTATAAACAAGTTAAATAATTTTCTATAAACAAGAAAGGGTGTTTTATTACAATGTATTCATCCCACATCGATGATGAGAGTAAACAAGAGAATGTTTCCTCTTCTATAAATAGGAAAGGTTGTGAAATATTTCAAAGGGACCAAACCATGAGAAATTCCTCATGCCTACCTTTGTAGGATTTTGAAGGTATTATTTGGTGAGATTGTTTATATTGGCAAGTGTCTAGTTAACTTTTAGAATTCCAAAAATGGTTTTGAACCGAATTTTTTCAGGTTTAAACCGTGTTTTAGTTAGAAATTTTTTTATGTAGTTAGGTATATTGAATTGAACCAGAGCTGGATCAATTTGGACCGATAAAGGAATCATTTTCCTTTCACAACAAACATTTGAAACTCCCATGATTTTTCAAATTATTTCTAATAATATTATAAATAAGTTACATAATTTTATATAAATATAAAAAAGCATCTACCTAAATCTAAAATTATAACTGTTTGAAAAATCACTTTGATTCAAAAGCACGAAATATATACAAACCGGGTTTCACTAGAAAAAAAAATATGTAGTTTGGTATATTTAGTTGAATCGGTCCGAGTTTGATCTATTTGGACCATAAAAGACGCATTTTCCTTTCACTACATACATTTGAAACTCCCATGATTTTTCAAATTGTTTCCAATGATATTATAAAAAAGTTACATAATGTTATATAAATATAAAAACATCTACCTAAACATAAAATTATAATTGTTTGAAAATTCGATTTGATCAAAAGCACGAAATATATACACATATTATATTTTATAAATGAATTCTTTTTATAATGAACTTTTGAATCTTGAAAATACATATAAACAAACTTTCTATATTAAGTACCTAACTGAATTCTTTGTCGAGATAGTCTTTATTGGCAACTGTCCATTTAAGTTTTAGAATCCCGAAATGGTTTTGAACAAAATTTATTTAGGTTCAAACAGAGTTTCAGTTGAAAAATCGTTATGCAATTTGGTATATTGAGTTGAATCAATATGAGTTTGATCAATTTGGACCGATAAAGGAAGCATTTTCCTTCCAGCACATACATTTGAAACTCCCGTGATTTTTCAAATTGTTTCTAATAATATTATAAATAAGTTACCTAAACATAAAATTATAATTGTTTGAAAAATAAATTTGATTCAAATACACAAAATATATACAAACTGGGTTTCAATAGAAAAAACGTTATTTAGTTTGGTATATTAAGCTGAATCAGTCCGAGTTTGATCATTTTGGACCGATAAATGAAGCATTTTTCTTTTACCACATACATTTGAAACTCCTATGATTATTCAAATTGTTTATAATAATATTATAATTTACATAATGTTATATAAATATAAAAAAATCTACTTAAACATAAAATTATAATTGTTTGAAAAATCACTTTGATTCAAAAGCACGAAATATATACTCGATTATATTTTATAAATGAATTCATTTTATAATGACATTTTGAATCATGAAAATACATATAAACAAACTTTCTATATTAAGTACCTAACTTAATTTATGATTTTAGGATTTAACAAAAAGTTATTCAATAAAAACTTTATTTTTTATAGCAACTTACGAGATAACTGAAAAATAAAACTATTGAACAATAAAATTTTTGGATAACATTTTGTTTTTATTATTTAATATTTTATTTAACAAAATGAAATTATTGGCAAATAAAGAAATGAGTTTAATTAAAATGTCTTCATCCCACATTGATCGTGAGAGTAAACAAGAAAATGTATTCTCCTCTATAAATCAGAAAGGTTGTGAAATATTTTAAAGGGACTAAGCCATGAGATTTTCCTTGCATCTAACTTTGTAGGACGTTGAGAGTATTCTTTGGTGAGATTGTCTTTGTCGACAAGTGACCAATTAAATTTTAGAATTTCGAAAATGATTTTGGACCGTATCTTTTAGATTTGGATCAAGTTTAATAAGGATCCGAGTGTCTTCTAACTGAGTTAGGCAAACTCGCTTCCATTGGAGGCCGAGTTTAAGTAACATGCCGAGTATTTGGTTGTGTTAACCAAATTTACAACCCTGTATGTAATACAATTAAAAGTTTTAACCTTATAAAAGACGTCACTATTATCATATGTTCTACATAATTATGATAATATTTATGATACAAAACATTTTTTTTTTACTATTTAAGATAAAAAGTTGTCTCTATTATCATATGTTGTACATAATGATAAAATTTAAGATAGATAAAAAGATGTCTCTATTATCGTATTTTCTACATAATGATAATATTTAATATAAACGTCTTAATTTAATATGAAATTATTATTTAATAGATAACAATAATGATTTATTTATTTTTAAAAATTATTTTTTTTTCTATTTTAATCATATAACTTTGTATATGCAAAACAACTTCAAGTTCCAACCTTATCTCTTATAATATAGTTCAACACAATAACAATACTAAAAATCATTTTTTATATTTTTATGAAATTATTATTTAATTGTTAATAACAATGATTTAGTTATTTTTAATATAATTTTTTTTTTATATCCCACACAACACGCTGACATTCGCCTAATATTTAATAATACAAGCGCACGAATAGTTAGCACAAAACATATCTACCTAAGTCTTACTCATATAATAAAATATGATATGATGGAACTATCGTATTAGTCCATACTCCATACATGCACCCACTTATGGGGCATATCTCAAACTTTTGGACCAACCCGCGGAAGGAATATCTCAAACTTATTATTAGGAATATATCTCAAGCTTACAGCTGGGAATATCTCAAATCAATTTAGTTCAAATAATTTCAGTTTATTTGCATCGTTTAATTATTACGTATTTACTATTTTTGTTTTTGAAAATTAAATTGTACCAAAAAGACAAAATAACTAGACCAAAAATGAGAAGTAACTACAATATCTCATCTTTATACCTTTATTGAGGCATACTAAATGTTTGATAACTGTAGTTGTCATGAATAAACGAGAAAAAAAAATAAACACATTAAGACACAATATTTAAGGTGATTCGATCAATATGACCTACATCCATACGGGATAATAAGGTATTCTTATTCACAAGCTCAAATGAACAATACAAATATAATCAAAACAAACTAAAGACCTCTAAAAAGACCACGTAAAAAACTATTATTAAATATTAGAGTAAATTACACGAATGGTCCCTATGGTTTAGGATAATTTACGTGTTTGGTCCCTAACTTATTTTTTTAACTCGGAAGGTCCTTACTATTTATGTTTGTTACGCGATTGGTCCCTGTCTTACCTAAAAAAAACTTATTTTGCCATTGATTTTTTAATTTATTTAAATTAACACACCCCCAACCCCACCCCCTCATCTTATCTTACCTACCCCACTATGTTTTCCTATTTAAATAATAGTACTTTTTGGTTAGACAGGGACCAAACGCGTAACAAAAACAAACAGTAGGGACCAAGCGTGTAACAAAAACAAACAGCAGGGACTTTCCGAGTTAAAAAAATAAGTTAGGGACCGAGCGCGCAAATTACTCCAAACCATAGGGACCATTCGTGTAATTTACTCTCTAAATCTTATCTAGCAGCTGCTATTTATAGACTGATGATCAGACATAAAACCGTGATGGGGTAGGCTCATCCATTCTAAGGCCCAAATGGATGTTAACCAATCACAAGACGTCACGCAACTGCTTCTAAAATCTCCAACCACGGGCAATGTGCATTGCCACCTTCCATGCACCATGGAGTGCATTCCCCAACACATTAAGAAAGTATCAACACATTCTCACATGGCAACACATTCTTCATCATGAGGAGCACATCCACCAAAGCTTCATTGTATCCTCAGTGTTGAGCACATCCTTACATGCAAGAGCATATTTGTCCATGCCTCCAACATATTTGGCTAAAGACCAACGCATTTAACAAAGCCTGGAGCACATTTGGCTTTTCTCTCATGTCGAAGCGCATTAGATGACTTGTTGGTTTGCATTTGGCATGTCAAGAGTGCATTTGCCAAATCCATAAGCTCCATTGTGTTTCCAAATGCTCCGATGTGTCTTTTGCGTCTTTGATATTGAAGTCGCATTTAACACTAGTTATTTGTGAAAGAAAAAAGTAGATAATTTGGCCAAAAATGACATTCTTGTTAAAATTTGAAGCATTGTGTGAAATATAAGTAAAAGGCGTTCGGAAAATAACTTCGATTTAGTGATGATAAATGCAACACAAACACTTAAACTCGTCCATACACATCAACATCCAACCACTCATTTATATTCCAACTATGAAGTCAATTGGCAAAAAGAATGAAGTAACTTGTTGACTGAGAATGAGTTTGAAGACATCATTCTCATACCCAAAAACAAAAACCGTTAGCAAACACCACCAGAATGAAACAACTAACACAATTCAATAACATTATAACCTAAGGTAAACAAACTCTCAAGTCATCCTCCATTAATCATGGTACAAAACTGATTGAGACTAAACCATAACAAATGTATCTATTGTTTTGTTTGTATATATTTCTTTTGAGGTTGGTGCAAAAACATAATAGATGACAATCGTGTTATAAACTACAACACATTTAATGCACGTTTTTTTTTCAGTTTACAAATTCAATCAATCGATCGGGTGTTTCTCAGCTTGACGCGATGTGTAATGTGCAGACAGCAAAAGCAGAGACAAGAAAGCACTTGCCACAAAAATTGCATCAAACCATCGATGGTAGAAATCAAACTGAATGTCTCCACCCAATACATCTGTAATGATTACTCTGTCAAAAAAAAATTCATTTCATTATCAATAACAAATGGGTTGACATTACCAAATGTATTTTGAATTTTGATACCTGTATTCATTTGCTAGGCTTTTTCTAATCAGAAGAATAGAAGATACAAAATACATCCCCATGATTTCCGATAGAAAAAGCACAACATTGCTTGAAGATCCACTACCAACTCGAGAAACTGCAAAGAAGAACTGCATATACAATAAAAAAAAACAGCACCTTATCAAACAATTTCAAGGCTAATTTCGGAATAAAATGGCAAAAGTGAGGAACTAGGGTTACCTTCATTAGATTATTCAAGAATCCACGAACAGATATCACAACCAGCATTCCAATGAACAAGAGGGATATATACTGTTTTGTACAAGACATGTTAGATTTAAAGAATCATGACACGAATAAAATATTTGTTTTAGTAATTAATTTATAATAAGAACCTGTGACAACAATGCTGCATCAATGCCTATGTCGAAAAACTGCAAGGATATGCTGATTGTCCTAGTCACAGGATCAACTGATCCAGCCTTTGAAATAGAAGAGAATCTTATTAGAATACCAAAACAGAAAATGTAATACAAATTACAAAGTCTTTATTAAAAGAAGTAATAGGATAAAGACATGCACCTCCTTGAATACAACACTTTGCAAAGACTGCAAAAGACAATTCGAACAATCAGATGACACACATAAACTTTATACAAATTAAACTATGTGCATATATGCACCATGTCCTTAGAGTTCATGTATTGATAACCTTTATCATTTTATACACACAGTATACTGAGCATGCGTAGCCAAGTAGGTTTTGCAAATGACCCTTCCATGTGCGAGAATATGCAGCAGCTTCCTAATAGTGTTGCCAAATAAGATTTAAGATATAAACTCAAGTACCCAAAAAGTGAAACAACAAAAAAGAGAAAAAATGATAATTGCAAGGTACAAATATAAGTAATTAGAAAAGGAAATTATAACAATTTAAAAAAATACCTTAGCTTGGCGTAGCTCATAGATTTCCAAGAAAAGCTGTTTTGAGAGCTCTTCTAAGGCTTGTACCTCTGATTCCATGCCCCTAATATCTTCAACAACAACAAAAAAAATGCCATTCACCTTAATGTTAATTTTTTTCAAGAGAGGCTATATCATTGCTGATGGAAATTGGGATTCATTCTAACCTTGTTCCTTTTGGTCATCTTGCACAGAACGCACAACTGTTCCAACAATCCGCTTGAAAAAGGACCCCGCCTTATAACTCTGCAACAAATATTTTAGTACAACAGGTTATCATTAAGAAATGACATTTCATCTAAAGAGGGATGTATTTCATATAGCCAAAGTTTGAACACAACAAATAATAGCTTTGAATGATTGATAATGCAAAGTAATCAAACCTCTTCTTGTCCTTGAACTCGCTCCATTTCCATTTGGCTAAGAATGATTTTCTTTTTCTTTCCAATACTTGTCTCAATTGACTGCATCAATTGTCTTTCCAAAGCCTTGATTTCTATTTCTTCAATTTCTCTTCCACAATGAAGGAATAAATAATAATATCAGAAAGTAGGTTCACACTTCACAGTCAAAGAATATAGATACTCATTTCAGTTTTACACAGAAGCAAAACCTCTCACTTGACGGGTTTTTAAAGAATTTTGTCTTTGTACATTGATTGAAATCTTATAATTTCATTCTCATCTTACCTAATGAAGAGAGATAAATAACTGTATGGCAAATTCACAGCTCCAAAACCAGATAAGACAGCCATGACAGTCACACCGATTACTCCAATTCTACTAACAAGCTGTGGAATGGTGAAAAATCCTGAGTAGATGCATTACAATTACAACATCAACATGTCAATAGGTATTCTCCTAAATTGAAATGTTGTGAAGGGAAATATCAATGCAAGCAACATAGATTTAAACCTTTATCAGGTGAAGGCATGGGAAAATGGATTCCCAATCGCCAAAAAGCATACAGAAATGCAAACAAGAATAAAACAGCTCCAGTTGCAGCTCGCCTCTTCCTCACGCCTGTCACACATAATTAAGATTTAGTGAATAACACTCTTGGACCTGATATCAACACAGAGTTGCAGTTGCTTAAGAATATTGGGCATATAAGTGTGTTCTTAAGTATACATACCACTTTTGCAAAGCATCAAGTAACAGTGATAATAAGGCAACATGAAAACCAGTAATGTAATCAAGCAAAATAAATCCACCTTCCAGTTTATCCATCTTGCCCTACAAGGAATAGAAAAATATCAGATTTTCTATAGATGTGGTCTTACCTGCAGCACCATTATAGTCATAATCAAGAATGTAAATGTTGCCAGTTATGTAAGTACTGGAATATCATTGAATGAACATCAAAGATGAAACTAGGAAGTAACCCTAAACAAAGGAATTAACTTCCTCAAGATCAAGTGAAATAACATTCTGTAAGGACATTTTCTTGTTGAATAATTTTAGAACTATTGCAGTTATGAACTGACACTACTCATCATCAAATGAAACACATAAATGGAACTTCCAATTTCAAGCTGTTCCTATCGTCTATCCACCACACATTTTAACATTTTGGGGATTCGTCCTCGGGAAGTTTTTTTCTTCATTGTGTGGACAAATAAGAAAATGCATCAACAAAAGCAGCATATAAAATAGCAGACTGTATAAAGTGGAGATGAAAAGCAACTAGAAAAAGTGGTCGAAAGATGAACATACTCTTTGGAGAGGATAGGGATGATCTCAAAAAGGACAAGCTCGAAGAGGTTGCAGGAGAAGGCGAAAACAACACTGAAGATGATCTGAACCAGCGCCCGTTTTTCTTCGTACTCTTTGTATAGTCTCCGGTTCAAAAACCAGAGACCCGCCCAGGCAAGCAGCGAAAGAGAACCAACCACCACGACTCCTTCGTAAATCGCCCTTCCCCAACCCATCCAGATCTAATTTCTTATAATACTAAATTATCGGAGTCGAAATCGGAATCTTCACCGTCGATCGATCATGCCGGTGCCTGCTCCCTGTGTCAGTGTGCTGTGTACCGCCTCTGGCCTTTGCTCAAGTGGTTTTACGCTTCCATTGCAACTTCCATTTACTTTCCCGGCCGATGCAACTCATGGCTGATGTGGCGCTCTATGATTGGCCGCAAGAAAAAGGTAGAAGTATTTTTGAAGGTTGAACAGTATTAATTTGGAAGAATTTAGTATATAAGTAAGATTATTTTATTATTATTAGCTATTAGCTATTATAAAATCATTTTACTTTAGGTCTAAAATAATACAAAAAGCTTAGGCATAATCCTTCAAAAGCTCAAGCCTCCTCCGACTTGATCTACCTTGTCCTGATTAGTGATTAGTATCCAATATATGGTTAAATTATTTATTGTAATGTACAAACATATTGCCATGTAACTCATCTCCCCATGGCATTCATTCACATTGTTCGGGATTAATTAGCATTGAGGTTAGTTTGTATTATTTATAACCTATAATTTATTTCTATAATCAATGAAAAATTTACTAATTGTCATTTGTCAAGAGAAAAATGTAGGGCATAAAGGAAGATAATTATTTCATTATACAACATCAGAACATAAAATGGTTTTATTATACAAAATCAGAAAATATAATGGTTTTGATGTACAAAATAATAACATAATGATTTTTTTTCGCATATCAGAGGATAATAAATTGAGTTTTTCTAAAGCTACAAATCTAACCAATTTTCAATGGTTTTCCGGTTACGAAACATTATTTTAAGTATGACCAGAAAATAAAATGGTTTTATTGAACAAAACAATAATATAATATTTTTTTTTCAAACATTGGAGAATAATAGATAGAGTTTTCCTAGGGGTTTCTCATCATAATATTTTATTTGTTGAGTTTAGTTTTTAAATATCACATTTATTTTCAATAAGTTTTCAAAATATTAGATTTGCTCTAATCTTTTTTTAAACATTTAACAATCATTTTAAGTACTTATTTTTATCAAGCGATCATACTCTTCTTATAGATTAAAGTTTAAAATATCATCTATATACCCTTCATAAACTTTCAACATGTCATTTTACAGTCCATTCTGGTTTAGGTTTAAAATATTATAAATTATATATACTGATCTATGTCAAAATATTTGGTCCTAATGTGATAAATTATATTTCAATTTTGGTCAAAATATCATACTTAAAATGTAGCACCTTTGGTCAAAATTTCAACCGTTGCCAATTAGAAAGCAATGCAACAATCAACATCAACAATGTTCCAATGGTACCTCTATAAAGCAATGCAACATTGCAACTGTTGCCAATTAGAATAAATTCAGATGTATATCATATCAGTTAGGCTTATTGACTACACCTCACAAAAGCAGAAAGAGTCTATCAATGGAACACTAACATGGTCAATGAAGTGTATTAACATCACAGAAGAAGAGGGTATTAACATCACACCCTATGTTTAAGTTCAAGTGTCTTTCCAATTCCCTTTTCAGGTAAATTTCAATATAAACACAAAGTAAACAAACAGAACACACTGGTATCCAAAACTTGACATTGATCATAGTAAGAGTTAAAGTTACATGTGGAATAACAACCCTATAAACTTTACACATTGTATTAACGCTAAAACTATCTACACTATGCTTCCTCCTTGAGGATCAGTAATCAGTATGCCAGGTCTGAGTTCACTAATTGACTCAGAAGTCAGACCAGTGGCCATCTTATGAGCCGGAGAAGAGACATTTGCATGTTATGCCTTTTGATGCCATGGCAAATTGGCAATACATCATCCACTTTTCCAAGAATCTCCACACAAGATTTGAAGCATGTGCACATTATTCACTTGGGTGTGAATGTTTTATCATCTATGATCCCAAAAATAGCACCTTTATAGATGTCACTGGGGAACTGAATCCATACGCCTTGCTGTCACTCCATAGTGCAAAACCTGACATGAAAAAGGAAAGGTTTTCCATGTGCTTAAAAAATTCTGGTTTTGAGGAGTTGCTGCAAAGAAACTGATTACTGAAGATAAATGTAGTGCAAATTGCAAAGAATAGCAACATACTTTAATCTTTTTACCAATAAAGGCAATGTACTTTATTAACAGCCATAATAGCAATGTACTAATATCTTTTTACAAACAATAGCAACGTTTTTACATTTCTTTACACATTAATAACACACTTGCAATTCGTTATCCATAATAGCAATATTGCTATATTTCTTTACAGATAATAGCAATATGTAATAAGTAAAGTACATTACATTGATATTAGTAAAAAATAAAATATACTGCTATTATCGGTAAAAAAATGTAGGTAAGATACTATCATGGGCAAAAAAAAAATATAACTATCTTATTATAGTGAAAAAATAAACTACATTACCAATAGTGGTAGCAAGAGTGAGGTACGTTGCTATTTATTGCAGTTTGCTAATAAATGTAAAATTAACCAACTATACCTAACTTTAATCAAAAGATTATATCATTATCTTATATCTAATTCTGATTCTTGAAGTCACAATAATGATTTTAAGAATACCCACTTAATAAGACTAACATGTAACAAAAAGATTTGAAAGGCAAACCTATCCAAAGAAACAAGCCAACCGTTGCAGCCAAGAAGAACTCCTTGCTGATACTTGCACACCTAAATCCATAACCACAGTTAAATTATCACAAAACTAGCTGAAAATGGTTAAATATTATGTATTTTACAGATAAGCATCAACAAGAAAAAGCCTTACAAGTACATGCATATAAGGTTTCCCCATCCATAGAAGAAAGATGCCCAGCATGACCCTGTGAACCTGCATACATTCATTAAATAAATATGCTAACTTTAATCAAATGATTATCTCACAATAATTAGTATGATTTACAGGTTAGATTAGCCTATTCAATGATGATGATGATGATGATGCAAAAGTAAGTATACCACATGAGATCCTTGACAAAAAGTGCACGAGGGATCAAAAGTCCATTTCCTGTCATGGCAAGCAGCATAGAGAAAGATGACAAACCTCTGATGTTATCAGGATTCAAGAAGTTTGTCCACTGTAAGTCAGAAAACTCATGTCAAATAACCAACCAATTTGCAATCTTATATATACACAAGTGTATTAAATTCACAAGCATGATATGTAGTACCATTTGTGCAACAGGCATCCACATGAAAAGGAGTGTAGCAGTCCATCCAGATACTGATCCAACAAATTTGGTTGCTTTTTCTGGAAGTTTACCAATCCGAGCCTGCAAATATATGGTATGAAACTTTGAAGAACTATCTTAAAATCCTCAAAAACTGAAGTAACAGTAAGTCATAGCTAAAGCTCACCATGATGACAGCAACCACAGAGATCATAAAAGATATGATTCCTGGCAAGATACTGTTTGGAACATAGGGTACAAAAGTTGACCACATAACCTGCATAAATTGGGAAATTCATATCACAGTTGTTTTCCACTAGGAGAGAGAAGAAAACTACAGATGTATTATTACTTGTGGAAGTGCAGAGAGGCCAGCAACAGTAATGAAGTCCTCCCATAAGTTCCAGATCCTGTGGTTGAGCAACTTAAAGTAATACAAGAAATTGATGAGGAGACCACAAGCGACTACACCAGAAGTAGCAGCGAACTGTGGTAGAGGCATGGATCCAGCCATGGCGAGTTGAGTGATGACTGCATATGTTGATACAACTCCCAAAGTCTGAACCACCACCACCTCCGTTTCCCTTTTCTTTGCAAAGTAAGATAGCAGCGAAAGGTTTCCAAGAAGTCCAGTAAACATTCCCTGCCACCATTTGAAATTCACCGGTGAAGAAAAGGGAATGATAGTAAATGGAAAGATGAGGAAATTACAGGAATAGATACCAGCCATGGAACTGCGAAAAGGGCAGAATTGTTTCCAGCAAGAAGATTACGAGCATTGAGTACAATTTGAGGCAATTGGAGCAACAAAAAAGGGACATTTGCAGCTCCGGCGAACTTTGCTGTCAGGGAATCCCATTGCTGTAACTGCTTCTTGCTTGCCTTTGAACACCATTGAAACAAAGTTACAAACAAGTTTGAATTACTCAAAGAAACAGAGAGAAATGACGACAAATTGATCAAAAGCAGAAATCATTTGTTCATACCTCCTCTTGCTCATTGTCTTCTTGGTCAACAGGATTAGGGATGTCGGAATCTAGAGCGGGGTTGGGTCTGATTATTCGTCTTTTCACTTGAAACGAGGGATTGATTGAAGAAGAAGAAGTGGCACCCAGTTTCAGAGTGCAAAAAGGTGATCTTTTTAAGGGAGGAAAGGTAAGACGAAGAAAAGCCCCGCCATTATTACAGGAATACCTGGTCGGAGTTGACGGTGGAAGGGGTGGAGCACCACCCAGAGCCGCTACACAACCCACCGTCATTGTTAACAGGTTGGCAAATGGCAAAGTGAGGGTGTGTGGAGAGAGAAAGATAGTCGATCTGTGCGATAGACGATGATGGGTTGGGAGGGAATTGGAATTGGTCCCAGTTTACATATGGCTGTGCATCATAAAATCGCACCCATTTCGGTTATAAGTTGATTTCTTTTATTTGAATTGTGAAGTTTATGATTGCAATTTGTAACAGAATTCAAACCAACCGACTTTGAACTCAAAACTCCATATTTGGGTCTCTTAATCTTGGTTTAGTTTGATTTGAAAATACTAGATTAAACTACTAATGAAAATTTGAGCATAATTTGATTCTACAACAAAATGAGAATATGAGTTTAGTTGAGTTTTATGCATTTATAATGCAAATTGAGTTCAACTAAGTTCGGTTAAAAATTCTACAAACCAACTTGGTTGAACTAACAACATATATACTTGATTCGTATAAAGTGTAAATTAGAGTTTTTTTAATAATATATAAATTAGAATATTAATATTGAAAATATTAATAATAAATAAGTAGATAAATACTTAATAGTTATTAATATATGTAGGAATGAAATATATCTAATAAGGTCACATCGTACAAATAATACAAAAGGTCATTGCAAAATACGGAAAGTAAAACAAATATTGAGTTCATATTAGCCTATGTGGAGTGATCATCACACCACCATTCCAAAAATATTGTCACATCATTATCACATCACTATCACTTCATTACCACTCAGTCACTCATCTAGAACTATACATCATTTTTTATATTTATACAATGTGTGTTAATGTTTGTACATTTGAGAGAGAGAATGACTTAGGGAGAAGCTTAGATAGAACCACGACCAATAACACTACGCACAATAACGCCACCCAGGAGTGATGTTCACGTGCATCACCACTTCCCTACCACTCATCTATGAAATGGTTACTACTCCACATCATTTTTCTATACTTGTACAATGTATATAAATGTTTATACATTTAAGAGAGAGAGAGAGAGAGAGAGAACACCACCTGGGGGTGGTGTTCATGTAGATCGTGTCTTTCACGCACAGTTATAACATCGGTATTCCTAGTAGCTTAGATAATCATTGAATAAACACATTTTTTTTCTCTAACTATATTAATACCACAAATTTTAAATTGCTAAAAGGAAATATATTTTTATCTCTACCAAAAAAATATAGTTATTATCTACTATAATTACCATGGATTCTTTGTTAAGATCTATACTACCATATTATTTATATATTCCTTGTCTCTCGTATAAATTATCTTAACATTTCTTTATTGATCGACTCTTCTTATCATCTCCTCAACCATATAATATTTGTCATCTTTAAGTAGTCCATAATTGCCAACTATATAATATTTTGTCTATCTTTAATTATTTTGTGATCTACATAACTCCCAATTTATTGTCGATTGCCACATTCGATATAATATCCAATCATATCCAATAATATTCTACCAAAAGTATCTTCATTCTTGTGACTACAATAACACAACCAACTTAACTGCTACTATATAGAACTCTTCCTTTACTATCAACAAGACTTGTCACCCAACACTCATGTGACCACCCTCTACTTCAAGTATCTTGCCTTAATAAGGTGGTAACATCGTTTTTTTTTTACTTTCCATTCCTTATGGTCGTAGATCACTGGCACTTAAAACACTCATTTTGAATGTAAAGCATTCTCCTAAAAGGCTCAAACTGATAGAACTAAAAAACCATAAAACTAAGTTCACCGCCTCACCTTATTTTAGCCACTATAACCATCGAGACATTCTTATTTTTAGTACATTTAAATTTAGCCAAGAACATGCATAACTTGATTTATTCTAGGGTCATCTAGTAAAAAAAAACCATGAAATCTTTATCATTTAATCAATTAATACAGCACACTTTCATTTAGCCATTTTAATAACAAACCTTAAGTCCTAAATGATAAGAAATTGCCTAAAACAGTAAACGAAAATTGATAAAAGCAACTCTTTTACATTAGATGATTACAATGTAGGTTGCGTTAATTTATAAAAAAGCAAAAAACATTTTATATCAAACCCTTTAATCTATAAAAGAAAACTGTCGGTAAAAGAACTGGTTACAGCTTAAAGACTCAAACATCCATGTGCCATGGGCATTGGGCACACTTACCCCAACCATTTGACTAATGGACCTTCTTGGATCCACAAACGAAGGATCCAAGATCCGACACAAATTGCTCATCTAAGCAAAGAGCACATTGACCAACTACTATTCTTGAAAAGTAAATCAACCAATTAAACAAACAAATACCAATTGAGGACTATCCCAGCATGCCAACAAATAAAAGAAATAGGAAGAAACCAGGTTTCATAATCCATACTTAAAGAATCACTATGAATGCACATCCAACATAACTTCAACTAACAGTTATCATGCCAACAGTAGACAAATTCATTCTATATATAGTTTCAAATTCCATTTCCACCACCCTCAACCTCAACCTCAACCTCAAGCAATCCTTCCATATTCATTTCCTCCATGTGAAGATGGCAGAATATTGGCAGCAATCGGATGATTTCCCCTACGCCCTACAAAAAAAGGAATCACAATTCCAGACTTCAACTCAATGTACAACTTTAATAAAAGCAAAAAAGTCAAAATCGGTCAAGTAGCAAGAACAATACCCCATGGTGCACTGCTGCTTCCAGGGGAACGAGGACCTCCGGAATTGAAATTGGAAAGAGGAGCCTGTTTTACATGATTCCATTCCGCCCCGCGGATTCCCATTGACCTTCCGTGATTGAACCGTTGAACGGGCTGCTGGCCCAATCGACTCGGTGAAAATTGTGAGTAATGAGTAGGTATTATATGGGAAGTTGTCATCATGGGGTGAACATATATGTCTTGGGATGAGCCTTCTCCATGTGGGAATCCTTGAATTGGCCTATAAATTATAATAAGCCATAAAACATCTCAATCACTCACAATTTGTTTTTCATGAAATGATAAGTTCAACCGGAATCACTAATTACCGTTGTGTTGACATCTGATTGAATCTCCCAGCAGCCCCAACAAATGATTCTTGATTAAGATGCATACTCTTACTGAATTCCACTGTCATGTTGTTCACATCTGAACTATCATCTTGAAGAAGCAACTCGTCACTGGAGACACAAGTTTCAAACAGGATTCTCATAATAAAACTGTCTAAAATCATTTACAAAAAAAGACGTTAACACCCTCAATCATTATTACCTGTAGTTAGGATCCCAATCCCCGGGATCAGGAAGCGAAGTGGTAGCCTCAGACTTAAACTGTTTATGATTCCCACTACTTCTCGGTTGTTGCTTCCGATTTTGAGAATTTAAATTCGATTGTAGATGATGCATTGAAGAACGACCCATGACAGGTGGCGAACTCTCAATGGACGAGCTAACATCAGGAAACTGTCCTTGTCCTTGTCCGTGTCCTTGCCAATGAGGAGTCGATGTTGTTTCCTGAGTTTGTAAACTCCCGGAATACCCCCATGGTTTTCTTCTATTCATCTGATTCCCGGATGGAATCCCGGTTCCCTTTCCAAGAGGGGATCCGTGATTCCCTCTAGCTGGTGAACTAGGCCCGTAATGCCCGGGGGACCCGCTTGTAACCTGGGAATAGGGCGGGGTGAATTGTGACGGGCTGGTTCCGAGGGACATGGGTGCAAAATTCCCTTGGGCCGGGCTGAACCCGAACCCGTTTCCATGTGGGATTTGCATGATTCTTCTTCTAGCATCCGGGCTACTTCCAAGAACTGGAGCGTGTCCTTGTGCATAGTTGTTCATGGCTGATGGGCCCACGGGTGAATAATACGTGACCATGTTGTTACTGTTGTCCCCGTAACTACCATAACTACTTCCGAGTAAATTACCATCGTTGTAACTGCCATGACTTCCTAAACTTCCGAAATTACCCCCGTGTGCGTATGGCATTACTTGAAAATGAGAGTTGTTATACATTGCCACTCGGTTTCCACCTAGAACCTACATAAATTTTAAACTGGTTACAAAGGGTAAAAAGGTCAAATTAGTGACATGGAGTTAAGAAGCAGAAGTGCTCACGTTAGGAGAGAGACCTGCAGCAAACCAATGACCGCCAGCTGGATGATGGTCAACCTTCATGTTATGAGAAACAGGCTACATTGCAAAACAGAAAATATATAAAAAAAAGATACTAAAGTGATAAAAAATAATAATAATAATAAAAAATAAAAGAATTAGTTACCACACGAGGAGTTTCGGGAGCAGGTGTATAAGGGCAAGTAAAAGGTTCACCGGTTACAAAGGGATGCTTAGAAGCCTGCAACAATTATATAAAGTGTTACCAATTAAATTTCTTAATAAATGAAGATTTGTTTGATATGTGAACAAAAAATTGGTATATAATAACAACCTGCAAAGGTGACCACCGTTTAGCTGGATCGAATTCTACGAGTCCCCTCAAGAAATCAATAAGTGCTAGTCGTATTTGACTCTCTGTGGTTTGTTTGTTGTAAATATGACATGATCAGATATAGTTTAAAAGATTTGGTGAGAATAGTGAGTGTAAGAGATTTAAGGAGATTGGGATAACCTTTAGCCAAATCTTCTTCTTGTAGATTTTTTCTGTATGGATACTTTTTGACAATTGTTTCAAGATTCATGTGATTGAAGTACTCCTTTCCAATTGATGGTTTCTTCAACTCTCTCTGAAGGAAAAGAGAAACATAATGAATCAAAATACAGCCAAAAGTACTCATAGTAGCTACTGGAACAAAAGAAAGACACTGGTATATCATAAGACATAATCTTTTTTGGGAAAAAAATATTCTTGTCGTCAAGCCTAGTGGAAACCAAAGGTGAAGGGAAGCATTGGAGGATAGCCTTCTGTTTAGCTCCTTGCACATTAGATAGGAAAATCAAGCATTTGCTGAAATTGAGAAGAAGGCCAAATCTGACCAAAACTTGTAGAGTGAAAGTTCCCAATAGCAAAAAAGAACAGAAGAATTCAAATATCATTTTGCATATATGGTGATATGTGAACATATCAACTAACTATTGTTCTCGATGCTTCCCACATTATGAAATCAAACACTTGCATAACAAGGATGGAAAGGAATACTTTTATTCTGAGCATACATCCCCTAAAGTGAAATACTTTTATTCCTATGTGCTACATCTGCATTATGATACTTACATGTATCCTTCTGTGTGATTCTCTGGGACTCACGGTTTTTAAAGAGTTTATTACAAGAGTGTAAAGTGTTCTATACCATGCAGGAGTATATTTATTTAAAGAGTTCTTATTACATCACTTCCCTATTTACAAGTTTCAAAGATTTTATTTATTTATATCTTATACGAGTCTTAACCCCTATGTTTTTCACTAGGCTTTCCAGCATGACTTACTATTTTGATGTGTCCCAAGTGCTAAAAGCTAAGTGACGGGAGGAGATATAGAAGTTTAAGAATTTGCCATAGAGCTTTTAGAATGGCATCTTCTATTGGGATTTGGGAATAGTGACGTTTACTTATTACATATTTGGCCACTTAAAGAGTGAATACACTTTATGAGTTCTATTTAGTTGTGTGATTTGAATGACAAAGAGACGAACTCGGATTCACACAACAAGCTTTAAATTGAAATGCCTAATTTTTCAAAGTATGTTGCTATTCCCAATGAACATAAATGAGAGGTCTTTGATACAACCAAATTGACAAACTCGATTACCTATAACTTAATGCTTAAAAACAAACGATAGGTGCCTGATATTCAAGACTTAGGGGATCTCCAAAGTCCAAACAAAAGAAAACAACTCACAAAACTTTGCCTGCTTTCTTAGAGCTGTCCCTAACCCTATTTATTGACTCTCCTAAACTGATAAAAGGAAACTATACTTGTAGAAGGAAACCAGAATCAAGTCAATCAACTAAATAATAAAGATATTAGAATAATTATAAATGAGAAATTAAATATCCTCCTACCTTTTCTTCCTACTTATGTTCCTACCCATGTGAAATGGTGACACGTGTTATATTTTGATAAAATTAATAATATTATATACACGTGTCATCATTTCACATGGGTAGGAAGATAAGTATGAAGAAAGTAGGAGGTTATTTAGTTTCTCGTTATAAATTACTAAACAACCCCTGTTGTCGTTTTGCGCCTCTGGTAAACTTGATCCCACTTACCCACTCAGTGTTTCACCTTGCCTCGGGCATCTCACACCTTGAAGAAGTCAAAAGATTCACCATTAAAGAAAATGGAGTGCTAACGTAGAGCAAAGAATCCACAAAACTGCCTACTCCTAGCATGCCTCCTATCACTCATATTTTCATATTTAATATTTTAAGTGCTTATCGGAAAGAAAAGCATAATTATGTTGTTAAGCCTGGTGATCGCATACAGTACCTTGTTCCTCATATTATTTGGTATTTTCCTAAGGCTCTAGATCGTCCTATATATGCATGAGGAAATGTATACCTTCAGACATGACACACCATCGGGATATTCCTAAGGATAAGATTATAATGGAACCTCAAGCATATATACTGTATGTCTCTACAACCGTTTATTATAGCTTAACCTATAATCCATCATATCATCTTGATATCAAGAACGCATTTCTTCCTATAATTCATGAGGAAAAGGTTTGCATACAACAAACTCCGAGATTATTGCTTTACAGCTACTCTTCCAACGTATATTGCTTACAACATTTCCTTTAAGAGTTAAAGCAGACACCTTGATTCTTGCTTTTTTCATTTTCCCCAACTCTAAAAACGTTTAGGATGATCCGAACTTCACATGACTACTAGATATTCATTCTACAATCAAAGAAACGGAAAGATAGTGTGCTAGAATTCTATGTAAATTGTTATTGCTAGTGATCATACTCAAGAAATTGTTGCTCCTAAAATTTTAGTTCACAAGGAGTTCTGAACCAAAGACCTTAAGAGGAGTCTTGATTACTTAGCAAGGTCACGAAAGGGCATCTTATTCTTGGCTAGGCTAGATTATTGTCATCCTGCTGCAATTTATGGCTTGCTCATGAATAAGACTAGAAAATCATGGAATCCATAACACCCATGAGACATAGACAATGGTAAATGTTTAAGCATTTACACTAAGCTTGTGAAACTCTCCAATGTCAGCATTGGCCTCACTAACCTAAAGTTCTTATCCAACATATAATGCATCCTTTTCCTTGGACCATATATTCCAAACTTTACTAAATTTGGATGCGAATCATGCGAGTCACCATCATGCCCTTTAGAATTTACATTTCAGGTAATTGCAATAAGGAGAAGATCCAGGATCCCGATTAAATTTCATCTGTTATCTTGCAATATATGATGGAAATTGATCAAGTGCTTCTAAATAGCTACGTGTTCCTGCCTATATAACCCTTCTTTCATTCATAGTGACACGCCCAAATTAGAAGAAATCTAAGATAAACTCACTTAAGTGCCAATATCATGAATGTAACTAACAAGCAACAACTTAAGCAATATATTATAGTGTCATGTGGCAAAACTAAAATGAACACTTACAGCTTCATATTCTTCTTCATTTAAAGCTTGGTATACACTCCTTCCACAAGAAGAAATCTGGCTAGTCTCTTCATGGCTGACACTTCCTACACACTTGAAGAATTTGCTCGTGTTCTTTGCCTCTTTAAGTACATAATCAGGTGGTTGTTCCCTGGATAGAGAAAACAAATAAGAACATGAGGATCAAAACTTGATACCAACACAAAACAGGAGCATACCCGAGTATCTTTATCATCCTCCTAAGAAGATCAAATTCTGATGCTCCTGGAAAAAGTGGTAGGCCAAGAAATAGTTCAGCAACTATGCATCCAAATGACCACATGTCAATGGCAGTTGTATACTGATATCCAAGAAGAACTTCAGGTGATCTGTAGTATCGACTCTGCAAAAAAAGGTATCATTCAGAACAGTGTTCATCAACCTAACAATATTTAAGCAAGCAAGTTTATAAAAACCTGGATATAAGAGTAAACAGTGTGATCTTCCATGCATGCTGATCCGAAGTCAATAATTTTGATCGCTGCTGGTTTCACACTGGTAACAAACAATAAACAGAAATAGTGGGAGAAAATAAGCTCAAAATTCATATAAAATGTAGTACAAAAATGATCAATTATTGAAAGAGGAAGAGGAGCAACTCACCTGGTGCATAAGAGAATGTTCTCAGGTTTTAAATCACAATGGATAATAGCAGCATCTTTCATCAGAGCTAAACCGTATAAAATCTAGCACAAAAATGATCGATTATTGAATGAGGAACAGATGGAAGAGAAATATTAAACTACAGGGGCACTCCAAAACAATTTTAAACCTGCTTTGAGAATAGTTGCACAATGCTCAATGATAATCCCCGAAAGTGATTTAGCTTTATAAGCTCATACCTGATATAAAACCAGAATACAAAAGGTTCAGATCAATGAGTAGCCCATAGAAGATGAAGATGATGTGTATGACACAAAAGAACTTACAGATTCGAATCAAGCAGTTCAAAAGCAATGCAAAGATGTCGCTGGTATACAAAGTAATCATAAATACGAACAATATGATGCTTATCCTCAGGGTCAAACTTTTTATTTAACTGAAAAAGTAAAAAGAAAATTAGCATTCTAAATTTCTAATTCAAAGTTCAAACCCTAGCCACAACCAGAAGAACACTTACTGTTGTCAGTATGGAAACTTCAACCAATGCCTGTTGATAGTAAGCAGGTTGATTTTTTATAACCTTCACTGCAACAAAACGGTCCAGCTCAGCAACCCAACATTTAGCAACCTGCCCGAATGTCCCTTGCCCGAGTATGTCTTTTACAATATATCTGAAAATCATTAAAAAATTATATCTGAGACTGAGATGATCCTTTTCTTTTCAATACAAATAGTAAGCAATTAACCTTCTGTGAGTGTCTAAATTAACCAAGGCAAAGTTCACAGTAAGAATAAGGTCTGAATTTTCATTATCATAGCCATCATTGAGTACTCCAGCAGATGGGGTTGTCAGAAACCTTTTTGGGTTTAATTCATCTGAATAATTGAACTGTGGGTTGCATATTCTGTATGTGTCAACTATATCCTTGGTTAATCTTGATACCAACTGCAAAATAATAGAGAATATAACAGTCAGTCTCCTTCGTCAACTGTCAATTGTCAATGACTTTAATTCACATAATCATCATCTGATACACAGTGCGAAGGAAAGATTTTGATTTTGATGGGTAAAAAGAAGGAACTCACAGGTCGTTTAACGAGAACACGCAAATTCTGTGACTTTGCATCACTTGGCGCATAAGGTCGGAAAACAAGCTGTCTAGGACTCCATGGAACTGATGCTGAAGCGGATGATAAGCTATCATCTGCTGTCACGGTGCAAGTAGTGTTGACCTCATCCATCAGTGCTACGCCACAATCCACCACCGGAATATTCTAGAAATTGAATGAATATCATAAATAATTAAAGCATCAGCGGAGGTTCGATTGCTGCTGCCCCGTCGTCGAATGTCTTAATCTTCCAGCAAATTGAAGTAATTTACCGGAAGACTGCAATCCCATTATCATTGCTAAAACCCCACAGCGGTCATAAACAAAGCAGCAGTTTCAGATCCATCAAAGTAATAACCCGAAATCAGTCGTCAAATAACAAGAACAGGAACAAGAACCACACTTTCTTTGATAATCAAATTGGTTCCCTTCTTTTTTCGAAATCCAGACACAAGCCGGAGGAAATAGATTGATAATCGGAGAGGATGATCGGGAAATTCAAGAAAGAAACTATTGTGATTACTAATATCGGATAGAGGATCGAGAATAGATTCAAAGGGGTACCAACAAAGGACGGAAAGGAACAATCTTGCGAAAATCAAATGTGTGTGTATTTGGGTTTCTAGAAAAAGATTAAAAGATTGATTTCACAAAGACATCGTCGGCACCTCCAATTAAAAGAAAAGGAAAAAAAAAAAAAAAAGGTTTTTGAGTTTTATCTGTCTTCGCTCACGAGTCACGAGCACCGCCGCTGTCGAACGTATAATGATAATCTCCGGTATATTACTGGATTACATCTTTGAAACAATTGCAAGAAACAGCCTTATACTTTTGTCGGTTACACAATCTGAACCCTCTACTTTACCAATTATGTATTTAACGATGACGGTGTTTAATTGGGGTTTACTTTCTAACAAATACATAATAGACAAACCTTCGATACGTGATACTTATCTTCCAAATAAAATAAGGATAAATCCGAATTTAAACTCAAATTCGATGAAATTACATTTAATACCAAGTAATGATGCTTATCTAAAAACCAATTTATTACCAAATCAATACTTTCATGATTTTCTTTAATTATAATAACTTTAAAATAAGGATAAATCCGAATGTAAACTCAAATTCGATGAAATTACATTTAATACCCAACAAGGATGCTTAACTTATCTAAAACCAATCTTTTTTTTATAAATGAACTAGTTGTAACACTCATATGTTATACGGGTTTAAAACAAAATGTTAAATAGGAACAATTAAATAGAAAATTTATTTGAATTTAAAAATTATGAGAAGAAAAACATGCAAAAATAAATTAATTAAAATTATGTGTTTAGTTAGCAGATTCGTGTATTAAACGGTTTAATTCTAACAAAATGTTAAACACAAATGTTTAAACTGTAAATTTATTTTTAAATTGAAATTGAAATTTAAAATTTAAAATTTAAAATTTAAAATTAATAGTCATTATGGCAGGTCTAATTTATGGAAACTAAATTAATGAAATATTGGAAATGAAAAATAAAGTAAATAAGAAGTGGAAAATAAATATCTCTTAAAATTATGACAAAATGACATGTGGCCACTTGAATGAGAGAATGACATGTGACAAAATCATTCTTATTTATTAGGGTATATATATATATATATATATATATATATATATATATATATATATATATATATATATATATATACACACACACACACTCGGCGAATGCATGCACGTTGCACATAAGCATCTATATACCTGAAATCTTTACAAATATATGTTTTTTTTTAATAACAATAATGTTGTTGTTAAATTTGATATAATAATTCGTATACTAAGTTGATATAGTATATTGACTATTTTGAATTATATGATAATATATATATAAATCTATAAAAACTGCATAATCTCAATCTTTTGAATGACCTTTATCCGCTGGTTACTCATGAATAAAATTAAATATAATATACGGTTTAATTTTATCTATAGTTGTTGTTATTGTTAAAAGTTTTCATAATCTTTAAAAGTTTTCAAATAATCAGCTTAAAATAACTTATAATAACAATAGTTAAAAATAACCCTATATAAATGATTATATTATTACCTTTAATTTCTATCATTGTAATTATTTAAAACATCATACAATTTTTTTTATTGTAAAGGTAACAATATAATCATTTATATAGGGTTATTTTTAACTATTGTTATTATAAGTTATTTCAAGCAGCTTATTTGAAAACTTTTAACTATTATAAAAATATTTTTAGGAAATATTTTAGTTAAATTGATAATACAATTTAGTTTTTGCATTTAGCACTACAATTTATCACTTTTAACTATTCATAAGATATTTTTTGAGTTCTTTAATTGAACTGAAATTTATATTGAAGTTACCCCTATAATTTTATATTTAAATTAACAATTTAAGTATTTTCTCAAAACGATTCAAAAGTTGTAGCTTTAAACTGATAATGGTTTGTATTCAACAACATATTAAATGAAACAAATTAAGTATACTATGTTAAAAGTTAAAGAAATAACTTTATAAGTAGAAGTAAAAATATTATGTTAATATTGAAATTTAGTTTATTTATGATTACACTTTAGGTTTGATACTTATTTAACCTTATTAACCAACTTATAATCATCATTAGAAAGACACTACAATCTATCACTTTTAACCATTTACAAAATATTATTTAGGTTGTTTAAGTTGAACTAAAATTTATATTTAAGTTGATCGTGTAAGGTTATATTTAAATTAACAATTTAAGTATTTATACAAATTTTTCAAAAGTTGTAGCTTTAAAATGATAATGGTTTACATACAACAACATATTAGACCTAATAAATTAAGTATAATATGTTAAAAGCTAAAAACATAACTTTATACATAGAAGAAAATATATTCTTTTAATATTGAAATTTAGTTTATATATATGATTACACTTTAGGTTTTATATTTATTTAACCTTATTAACCAACTTATAATCATTATTAAAAAGAAATTGAAAAGTCATAGGAGTTTCAAATGAATGTGGTGAAAGGAAAAATGAATGTGGTGAAAGGAAAAATGCTTCCTTTATAAGTATATAATGAATGATATATATGCTAGATTTAGAATATGGTTAAGTTTTATGACTCTTGTATGAGTTTTGGGGCCATTTTCTCCTTTTGTGCCCTAGATAGCGTTTGGGACATGCATGTCCAAAAAGCCATGATTTTTATGATATTCTAGAGTAAACATGACACTATGGAGGATTTGGTTGCTTGGCCAAAAAGAGATTAAGAGTTTTATTAAGAACTTCTAATCAGAGCGTTCACACGACGTGAGCACAAGGGGTGTCACGAAGTGAGGATGACATTCATTGACTGTTTTGGACATATTAGGTTACGATGTGACCATTAGGGGTCACGACGTGACTAGTGAATTGCAGGACTTTTGAGTGTGGATTGATTTTGACTTTGAACAAGGTTTGACCAATTTTGACCTAATGGTATTTTAGGTATTTTGAATTGTAATTGGTCACTTGTAACGTCCCAAAATCTAAGACCAAAAATTTCATTTTTAGTTTAATAATTAATAAAACAGATTATTGAATACATCATTAAGTTATATCATATCATAAAAACCCATAAGTCATATGTCTCAAAACAAGTCATAATAATGTCATAGTACAAATCCTAAGAACATCATAGTGCGAAAAATAGTGGTGTGATGCGCTGCAGTCATGTTAGCTCCTTTCCATTCGAAGAAGAAGTACCTAAAACCAAAACTAAAAACCATAAGCACAAAGCTTAGTGAGTTCCCCCATCATACCACATACCATACAATAAACATATTGCCAGACATATTTGGGTGTCCGACCTACCCTGTTGAGCATATATGGGTGCTCAATGTATGCTTGTCAGGCATACCGGGGTGCCTGATGACCTACCCCTGTCAAGCATATTTGGGTGCTCGACCTACCCTGCCAGGCATATCTGGGTGCCCAACCTACCCTATGGTTTATTTCAACCGGTTACGGGGACTATTTCACCCCTACCATTAACACATAATAACATAGCATAACATACTATCAGGTATATCCGAGTGCTCGACCTACCCTCCGGTTTATCTCAACCGGTTACGGGGTCTAACCCACCCCTCCTACCACTATCACATAATACCATAGCATACTAGCACATAAAGCATAACAGATAGTGGCACACCAGACAATTATCACAAAGACAATCATCTCAACTATAATTAACTAATATTGGGCCGACATTGGTGCCTTCGACCGACTTCTACTGGAAGGTAACTCACCTTAAATGTCGTGAAGTAACTGAACTGTCCTCGACTCTAGAATCGACTCCTCTTAAACTCCTACACATAAACATCTCCTTTGATTACCCTTTCATACTTACCCATTTAAGGGTCAACTCATGTCAAGGTCCAAGTCAAAGTCAACCTTCTGGTCAAAGTCAACGTTCTGGGTTGACTCAACTCGCCAAGTTCCATAAATCATAAACCCTGAAATCACAACCCAACTCGTCGAGTTCTTTCATGAACTCGTCGAGTTCCTTCCTATAATAGAATCAGGACATTTCGCTACAACTCACCGAGTCCTTCCTTGAACTCTTCGAGTTCTTTAATCTTCAAAACTCGAAAAACCTTAACCAACTCGACGAGTCATCTCCTAGACTCACTAAGTTTGCTTAGGAATCGGAAAATGTTGGGGATCACGATCCAACTTGCCGAGTTGCATGAACAACTCGTCGAGTTCCCTTAGTCTACACCTATTCAGTCGTTTCCAATCGAGTTCAATGCTTCCAAACCATAGATCTGGTCCCCTAGGACTAAGTTACCATGTAAAGTTGCTAACTTTATGTCCATGCATGGTGTCATGAAGTTAGAAACACCAAAACTAAGCTATATAAGAGATCTAGGGCATGGGGAAGGGCCAAGGCTTGATAAAGCTGGCAACTTTAAGCCTCATAAGCTCATGAGTGCCTAGATCTGAAGTCACAACTTCATGATATACTCAAATCCCGACAATGACTTCAATATGGCCTAAAAGTGACAACATACTACCCTAAATGAAGATCTAAGTAATAGAAATACAAGGTATCAACTTTATATCTCAAATGAGTCAGAAATGCAATTCAAACTCTGGATTTACTAGCTTCCTCTTGAATCCCCAAACTTCTCCTTCCTTCACAAGCTTCAAAATCACAAATAATGCACAAAATGGCTCAAAACTCTCCAAAAGTGGATTAGGGTTTCTTAGCTTGGGTTTGGGACGATGGAGGCTGCAAATTAGGCCAGCCTTTGAAGGTTAAGGTGTTTAAATAGGGTGCTAAACCCTGAAAATTAGGGTTTCATTCTGGCAACCCTACTCTCGAGTTGAGTCCCTCGACTCGTCGAATAGTCTTTAATTTCCGCATCCATATTGTGTTCCTAGTCGACGAGTTTGGGGCCTCCAACTCGTCGAGTTCCTATTAGAAAATGAATAAATTGATTTAAAATACATACCAAGAACCGGGCGTTACATCACTATTTGATGAATATGTGACCGTTAGATATGATATTTAGAGCAATGTCCTGTTTAACGATCTTTTCAGACCAAGAGGTGAGTTTTCCTCACTGTACTTGTGGGCGAAGGCACCAAGGCCGGCCCATTGGATTGATATCCTTATATATATATATATATATATATATATATATATATATATATATATACTGATTGATGATATGTTGAGTATGTGGTAGATCTGTATGATTTTATGATGGTTATTGTTATTCGTTAGGCTGGTAGATCTGTAGGACTACCTGTGATTACTAGGTGCATGGTTATCTCTCTGTTGAATATGTTTGTTATCTATTATATGTTGACATGTTATGTTGGGGTTGAGACTACTACTTTGTGTTAGCAATTAACAGACCGGGGCAATCCAGCCGGGAGGTTGTGGGCCTGGGTATTCCAACCAGGAGGTTGTGGGCCAAGTTAATCAAACCGGGAGGTTGTGAACCTAGTATATGATATGTAGGGAAATCCAACTGGGAGGTTGTGGGTCAGGGTAATCTAATCGAGAGGTTGTGGACCCAACATGCAGGATTGTATATGTTATGTGTTGTGTGGTGGTACTTTGGGGGGACTCGCTAAGCTTTGGCTTATAGTTTCAGTTTATTGTTTTAGGTACTTCAGATGATCGCGGGAAAGCAAAGACGTGATCGTGCACATCTTCCTGTGTGTATGATATTGGATATTGGGGAAAACTCTGATTATGATTATACTTTTGAAACAATGGTTTTGTAAAAACTTTATGGTTAAAACTAGGCGAATACACGCGCGTTGCGCAGAAACACCTAGATAGTTGAAGTCTTTATAAATATATGTTTTTTTAAATATAACAATAATGTTGTTGTTAACTTTGATATAATAATTCGTATACTAAACTGATATAATACATTGGTTAATTTGAATTATATGATAATACATACATCTATTATAACAACATTATCTTAACCGTTTGAATGACTTCTATCCGCGAGTTACAAAATGAATAAAATTAAATATAATATATGGTTTAATGTTATTTATAGTTATTGTTATTGTTAATTAATTTTTTAAAATTTATTTGCTTAGTGTTTTAATTTATGTCATTATAATTATTTAAAACATCAAACATTGTTTTTTGATTTTAAAGGTAACAATATAATCATTTATATTTAGTTCTTTTTAACTATTGTTATTGTAAGTTATTTTACGCTACTTATTTGAAAACATTTAATGATTATAAAAATATCTTTAGGAAATATTTTAGTTAACTTGAGATTACAATTTAGTTTTTGCATTTTTCACTATAATTTATCACTTTTAACTATTTACAAAATATTATTTGGTTTTTTAAGTGAAACTAAAGTTTATATTTTAGTTCACACTCTAATGTTATATTTAAAGTAACAATATAACTATGTTGTTTAAACTGTCCAAAAGTTATACCTTTAAACTGATAATGGTTTACATTAAAAAAATTTAAATCTAATAAATTAAGTATAATATGTTAAAAGTTAAAAACATAACTTTATAAGTAGAAGTAAATATATTATTTTAAAATTGGAAGTTAGTTTATTTATAATTACACTTTAGGTTTGATATTTATTTAACCTTATTAACCAATTTATAATTATTATTACAAAGACACTACAATTTATCACTTTTAGCTATTTAAAAAAATATTTTTTGGGTTGTTTAAGGTAAACTAAAATATATACTTAAGTTAACCATGTAATATTATATTTAAATTAATAATTTAACTATTTTATACAAATTGTTCCAAAATTGTATCTTTAAAATGATAATCGTTTACATCGAACAATATATTAAAACTAATAAATTAAGTATAATATGTTAAAAGTTAAAAACATTGTAACAGCCCGGATTCCCAGGTATTATTTATTCTTCTTAATTTTGGTGTTTTGTGAGGAGACTCGGCGAGTTGGAGCTCAAACTCGCCGAGTATGATCGCGGTTTGGGAAAGGGTTCGCGTCCGGACTCGGCGAGTCCACACTGTTTAATGAAACCCTAAATTTCAGGGTATGAGACCTATTTAAAGGGGCTTATGGCCGTCATTTGCGGCCACCAACCCCAGAGAGAACCCTAAAAGAGTCCTTGAGCGTTTTGTGAGAGAAAAGAGGAAGATCCTTGATTACTTGTGGGTGATTTTGCATATAGAAGAGGATCAAGGCAAGAGGAGACCAAAGGAGGTGCTAATCCAGTGAATCCTGAGTCCAGAGACTTCATTTGAGGTAACCATTCGTTCCTTTCTCAGCCCTTGGTGTAAATCTTAGAGTTAGGGCTTCTTTGTGGAATGATTCATGGAGTAATTGGCCTCTTTTTGTGTTGATGCTTTAGATCTGGACCCAAAGAGGTCCAGAGACTCTTTTCCTCAAGATTTATGAGTGTTAATGGAGGCCATGAGCTTAGACTAGCATTCTAGAGACCACATCATCAAATAAAGCCTTTGGACCTTTGCATGAGCACCAAGATTGTAACTTTACGTGATAAATGTGCTTGGAAGGACTGGATCTATGAGTTACTAGAACGGATCTGACCTCAGGAGTGAGTTTGAGTTCATGCATGGCTTAGACTCGCCGAGTTCGAAGAACAGACTCGGCGAGTAGCATGAAGATTGTCCATAACCACTCAGTGAGTAGTCTTACCGAGTTAAGGGTTGACTCAGTGAGTCAGGGAGAGTCAGAGAGGGTTGACAGGTGGACTGAGTCAAGCTGGAACTCGCCGAGTTGTTCTTGAGACTCGGCGAGTTGAGTCGTGGTGGCCCCGCGATTCATGCCAGGTGGAACTCGTCGAGTCAGGGAAGTACTCGACATGTCAAGAGAGGATCCTAGGGAGTCAGTGAACACGTATAGACTCGCCGAGTCGCTCTAGTGCACTCGCCGAGTCTGGTCAAAGTTGACCGTTGACCGTTGACCAGTGTTGACTTGATAGGGGTAGTTAACCTTAGTTGTGAAAGTGTTAATTAGAGATATATTGTGTTATAGGAGGATTATAGCTCGGAGGATCGAGCGCGAGTGATTTCCGGGATTTGCGAGTTATCGAGATACGCGAGGTGAGTCTTCTCACTATACTTTACCTTGAGTAGGTAACTAGAGTTATGTGACAGAGTATTTGTATGTTATGTGTTGTACTGCATTATTTCTATGTGATTTATGTTGTGCATGTTTACAGAATTAGAACCGGAAGGTTCACGGAGTTAGAACCAGAGGGTTCATAGAGTAGGGTCCACGGACCCACAGAGTTATAGCCTCGAGTGGCTAATATGTGTATGTGTGGTATTTTGGGGAACTCACTAAGCGTCGTGCTTACAGTGTTTTGTGTTATGTGTTTCAGGTTTCTCTCAGGATCATGAGACGGCACTGGCTCGATTGTACACACCAGAGAAAGAGTCATGTTTTGAGGATCCTGGTTTATTATGCAAGTGAAAATGGAGTTATGTTTTGTAATTCGATTATGAGTGAGATTTTAAGCAAAGTATTTTAAGAATTAAACGACTGTTTTTAAATGAAAAATTGTTTTGAAATTTCTGGCGTTCCAAGTTGGTATCAGAGCCTTGGTTTGAGGGATTCGGATGCGCCTTCGGGTAAATCTGGACTCAAACTGAGGAAGTAAGAAAAGTTTTCAAAGAAAAATTTTCTAAAGTGAATAAGAGTTCAAAGAGAAAGCGAGAAAGAGCAGTGTGTACAATCAGCCAGAGCTCGAACGGTGATTTCCCAAAATACCCTTACTTTTGTGTCATGAGATATTTATGATGCACTTTATGAGATATTATTGCATGCTAGAGACAGGCTAGGTATTTCATATCTTAGGACTAGAGTGGCCTGATTTGTGATGCCTTAGCCTAGGGATTGCTGTTATATGCGATGTGCTTTTGAGTATGTGATGAGTGAGAATATTTAGTTGGAATCCTTTAGGGGATTTGAGTAGAAGAGTAATCTAGGGGAGATACCTAGATAAGTACCGTGGTACTTTGAGAAAGAATAGTTAGAACCCGCAAGGGGAAGAGTTGCAGAGTTCGGTGGTACTTTCGAGGATGAGCAGAGCAAGCAGAGTTATCACCCAGAGTGAGTCATATATATTCTTCGATGCTCGAATGCTGCTTGCTTCGTGCTTTGTGGAACTCTCGATGATGGGAGTCAGTTACCAAGTGAATATGACGATATTCAGGAGGTAGATGGCTGGCATCATTAGGAGCTCTTCAGCAGCTGATGGCAGAGAAGTGTGGGAATCTAGGAAGAGCCTAGGGAGTAACCTTAGCAAGATGAGTGCGCTGGCAGAGTAGAGAATTTCGCTGGGGAGCGAGCGCGCGACGGAATTGGTGAACGAGAAGGTCGAGCAGCTACTTAGGAGCTCCGGGATAGTCCGTGTGGAAAGTATGGGTAGATGTGGCAGGTAGTATGGGCCCGTACTACTGAAAGCAGAGGACCCATACTTGATACAGGGAGTATTCTGAATGTTCTAATGAGCGGATGGAGGAGTGATGTTATGGTTCGAGTACCATACATCGAAGCGTACTGAGGAGTGATGTTATGGTTTGAGTACTATACATCGGAGCAGATTGAGGAGTGATGTTATGGTTCGAGTACCATACATCAGAGCGGATTGAGAAGTGATGTTATGGTTCGAGTACCATACATCAGAGCAGATTGAGGAGTGATGTTATGGTTCGAGTACCATACATCGGAGCGGATTGAGGAGTGATGTTATGGTTTGAGTACCATACATCGGAGCGGATTGAGAAGTGATGTTATGGTTCGAGTACCATAAATCGGAGCGGATGAAGGAATGATGTTATGGTTCGAGTACCATACATCGGAGCAGATGGAGGAGTGATGCTATGGTTCGGGTACCATACACCAAAGCATATTGAGAAGAGATGTCATGGGATGAGTACCATGGTTCGTAGTGAATGATGCTTGTGATTCTCATGTTATCCGGTCACGATTGATGAGGTAGAGATTGGACGCTATGGGTTTTAGGCATGTGGGCCATGATTGAGTTCGAAGAGGTGTCCCTCGAGAGGGAGGTCGAGAGCATATCAGAGTATTTTGGTAAGGAGTTAGAGGGAGGGGAGAATTTTGGTATGAGTTGAGCAATCAGTCGATAAAGGAGATGTCACCTTCTATGACCTGAGTGGTGCTATTTATGTTCGTGTGCGGAACATGAGAGGCCTGATGTTTATGTTTCGGGTTTGGGGGTAAAACCCTGCAGGTTGTCATTGATGATGATTTTTCATCAGGGTATCAGGTAACATGTGTGCTGCGAGACAGTGATTTACCATGAGCAGATAGTCAGTTGGGACTGAGATAGTCGAGGACCACGTTACACCTATTTGAGTATAGTAGGGCGTATTGTAGAGGTATTAATGGAGAGTCCAGTTGAGTTAATCAGTGCAATGGTTTTTCTATCTATGTTGGGTATTGAATATGGGAATGGGTCCCTGTTCTTGGGATGATCCATGTGTTGGAACGTCGGTTGATGAGTCGAAGTGGGGGAATATGATGATTTCGTGGTCCAGTCTATGAGTCAGTGATGTTATTGGACAGTTGAGTTGTTTGGTATTGGATTGGTACGAGACTTGGAACGACTAGAGGCAGTCGTGACGAGAAGTTCTTGAGGATTTCATCTGAGGTTCAGAGTTATGAGATCGATTGATTACCTTAAAGGGGATTATCGGGTGTTGCGTAGCACTTTCCAGGGGCAGGTGCATTATTGTTGGTGAAAATAGTTCGTGAGGTTGTTGATGTGTTAGATAGTGATGGTTCGAACCCTAAGTGGGGGAGAACCGGGTGGTTTATTGAGAGAACCAGAGATTTGTGCAAGAGCGGTTAGGGGTTGGATGCAGAAACCTGCGGATTGAATTCATGAGATCAGGGTCATTGGTGATCAAGGAAAGGTGCAGGGCGAGATAATGCATGTGGTATATGTCTGAAAGAAGGATGGGTGTCTCCACGGCGGGTGGTCAATGGTCAGGAATCTGGTGGTGGTCAGAGTCATTTCAAGTGGAAGACTCGTAATGATGGTATGGGCAGTTGAGAACTTCTGGGTTGAGACATGGGTAGAAGATTGTCGAGTAGCCAACTCCCGGACTGGGATGTGTATTCTTGCTTAGATTTTGAGCAGTAGTGGAAAGGGTTTCGGAGGATCATCAGTGTGTTCTGAAGGGTTAGCGCCTTCATTGTATTATAATTGAGTGTTTGGCTGCACTGAAGTTGCGTATTGAGTAAAATAGGAAATTATTATGGGATTCAGAGGAAATGATTTGTTGTATGTGTATGGTGCTGGGAGTAAGGGAATCAGTGGTAGAGTCAGGACATTGTGATGTTCTGTTAGGGTGTTCTGTGGTTTCCGCGTATAGCGTCCCGATTTCAGAGATATTTAGAGTCTTGGGTTTAAGATGACTAGTGATGTATCATGTATCCACGGTTCCAGTGGGAGCCCTTCATGTATTGTCATCAATAGGGATTATTTAAGGAAGTGGATCTCCGCAGAGGTAGGTTATGTGTTATGGCGGTTGCCGCCAGAGTCTGTAATGCATATCGGGGCAAGTGTGTGTGCAACTATCTATGATAGACTTCGGTGCATGAGTTAGTGAACATAGTGTGGCGTTGTAATGAGAATGAGAGTATAGGGTGATGCTACGGGGAGCCGTAGTACTCACAAGTCAGAGAGAGAGTAGTGATGCTACGGGGAGCCGTAGTGTTCGCCAGTCAGAGGGTGTTGTGATGCTACGGGGAGCCGTAGTACTCACAAGTCAGAGAGAGAGAGAGTCATGATGCTACGAGGAGCCGTAGTATTTACCAGTCAGAGGGTGTTGTGATGCTACGGGGAGTCGTAGTACTCACAAGTCAGAGGGAGGGAGTCGTGGTACTACGGAGAGCCGTAGTACTCACTAGTTAGTTGGCGTTGTGATACTACGGGGACCCGTAGTACTCACTAGTCAGAGGTTGTCGTAATGTTGTGGGAAGACATAGTACCCACTAGATGGCAAGAGAGTGTGATGATGGAGTGTTCTCCGATAAGTGCATGATGCAGAAGAGCTTTAGGCTTGAGTAGCCCTAGTGTTGAGTTTTTGGAATCCTAGTGGTTAAACCGGGGCGAGACTGGGGTCTCCGTCTCTGTCGGGAGGGTCAGCGAGGCGCGCGGGAGAATATATGCAGCAGACGCCAGAGGTTAGAGCTGAGTCAATCTTCGATTGGATTGTATTTTTTATGAGGAAAAGGGAATTTCGTGACTTGCGTGTCACTGGGCTGTGATAGTGGTCACGGGGAGGAAGTTAGTGAAATGTTTTGGATCATGTTATGTGTGACCTTTGGGGGTTCAACTGTGGGGCCAAAAGCTGACCTGGTGCTCGGTATCAAAGATGAATAATAGAAATGAGCTAGAGTTTACCATGGTGATGTCTGTGGACACTTCAGAGAGAGCGAGCGACTCAGACTCTCGAGGATATGTTTCGGGCATGTGTATTAGATTTCGGGGGGAAATTGTGGCCCGTATTTGCCCTTGGCAGAGTTTTCCTACAACAACAGCCATCATTAGTGCATCAGTATGCCGCCCTTTGAGCTATTGTAGGGAAGGGGGTATTGGACCCCATTTGCTGGGGAGAGGTAGAGCAACGTGTGATGGGAAGTACAGAGATTGTGCTTCAGACGTCAGAGCAGATATAGCAGGTCAAGCAGAGGTTGTTGACCGCTCAGAGTCGCCAGAAGAGTTATGCGGACAGGCGCCGGTCCGAGCTCGAATTTTTGGTCGGTGACCTTGTACTCCTGAAGGTCTCTCCTTGGAAAGGAGTGATTCGATTCAAGAAGAGGGGCAAGTTGGGGCCCCGATATATTGGTCCATTCCGAGTGATCGCGAGGGTAGGCCGGGTAGCCTATCGTTTGGATTTGCCAGCAGAGTTGGGGCAGATTCACGACACTTTTCATGTGTCGCAACTAAGGAAATGTATAGCCGATGAGTCGGCAGTGGTTCCATTAGAGTATATTCAGGTGGATGCGAGCCTAAATTATGTTGAGAGACCAGTGGCAATCAGAGATCGGAAAATCAAGGTTTTGAGGAAAAAGGAGATACCCTTGGTTTTGGTTCAGTGGCGGCATCGTAAGGGGTCCAAGATGACTTGGGAGCCGGAGCTTGAGATGCGTGAGCAGCATCCGGAGTTATTTGCAGAGCGAGACTTCGAGGGCGAAGTCTAGTTCTAGTGGGGGAGAATTGTAACAGCCCGGATTCCCAGGTATTATTTATTCTTCTTAATTTTGGTGTTTTGTGAGGAGACTCGGCGAGTTGGAGCTCAAACTCGCCGAGTATGATCGCGGTTTGGGAAAGGGTTCGCGTCCGGACTCGGCGAGTCCAAAAGGTGGACTCGGCGAGTCCACACTGTTTAATGAAACCCTAAATTTCAGGGTATGAGACCTATTTAAAGGGGCTTATGGTCGTCATTTGCGGCCACCAACCCCAGAGAGAACCCTAAAAGAGTCCTTGAGCGTTTTGTGAGAGAAAAGAGGAAGATCCTTGATTACTTGTGGGTGATTTTGCATATAGAAGAGGATCAAGGCAAGAGGAGACCAAAGGAGGTGCTAATCCAGTGATTCCTGAGTCCAGAGAATTCATTTGAGGTAACCATTCGTTCCTTTCTCAGCCCTTGGTGTAAATCTTAGAGTTAGGGATTCTTTTGTGGAATGATTCTGAAACGACCCAAAAATACGACCCGAAAATTTCATTTTTAATATAACCAAAAATCATAAAACAGAGTATATCATAATAAAACCATGTGTTGCAAATCTCAAAACCATGCTAAAATACAAATGAGAAAACGGTGTCACGACTGTATCAAAACATATCTAAGATAGCTAATCAACTCCCAGGATAAAAACTGTAGCTGTGGTGTGTGCGATGCCATCATCCCGAGCTCTTCCCCTTGCTTGCGGAAGTACCTGAAACCAAAACTGAAACTGTAAGCACGAAGCTTAGTGAGCTCCCCCAAACTACCACATACCACACAATAACATATAAAGCACATACTGGGCCTTGCCCACTGCATCAGACCGAAGTCCGGCTAACCGGGGCCTTGCCCCCTACATCGGACCAAAGTCCGAAGCTGACTAGAACATCGGACCGAAATCCGAAGCTGTCTGGGACCTTCGTCCCCTACATCGAACAGAGTCCGAAGCTGACCAGGACATCAGACCGAAGTCCGAAGCTGACTGAAACATCGGACCGAAGTCCGAAGCTGACTAGGACCTACATCCCCTACATCGGACCGGAGTCCGAAGCTGACATCGGACCGAAGTCCGAAGCTGACTGGGACCTTGTCCCCTACATCGGATCGAAGTCCGTAGCTGACTGAACATAGCATAAACATATCATCTAGCATAAACACATAACCCTGCCTGAACCACGAAGGCGTCAAACATACTAACTACTACATCGGACCGAGGTCCGAAGCTGACTGCTAGCTAAATGGGCCGGCATTGTGGCCTTAGACCCGTTACTACTGGAAGGAAACTCACCTCATGAACTGGCTGCTGTGTGAATGGCTCTGAAAGCTAACTGCTGCTGCTCCGGTATCTCCCCGACTACAAGGCCATAAACACATTCAATCAAATACTAAACACTGCACTGGGGTAAAATGAATCTTTTACCCTTGGTCAAAGTCAACTCTCCCGGTCAAAGTCAACCCACAGTTGACCTGACTCGCCGAGTTGGGCCGCCAACTCGCCGAGTCTCTAATCTCATTTCACAACCTCACTCGTAGCTACTCATCGAGTATGGCATCGACTCGACGAGTACTCTCTCGATCCAAAAACTCAGACAATCTTCATCCGACTCGCCGAGTCATATGAACAACTCGACGAGCTGTTCTTGAGCTTAAGAAGATTTCCTTGGACTCGCCGAGTTATATGAACAACTCGTCGAGTCCCTCCATTACTAAGTCTGCTCTCCCACTCACTGAGTCCACTCTACTACTCACGTCTTCCACTCGACAACACTCAAAAAGGGGAAAAACGGGACTCGCGACTTGACTCGCCGAGTCGTTCTTCCGACTCGCCGAGTCACATCCATGCATCTACTCTAAACACGTTTCTGCTTGAATCCATTGCATGCAAATGATAGATCTGAGTCCAATAAGCTGATTCACCACGAAAAGTTTCCAACTTTACATGTACATACACATGAAAAAGGAGATAAAGGCTAAAAAGGCACTTAAAAGAGTAGATCTAGGGTTATCATGCAAAATAGCTCCATAAAGGCAATAGATCTGGGCTCTACAACTCCCAAATGAACAGATCTAAGGATATCTCGACATAATAGGGTATCCATACAATCATAAGGCTTGAGGAAAGCATCAAACTAGATCTAGAAGAGTTCTAATGGAGGTTAAAAGCATAAAACAGGAGGGAATCCGAAGAATACCTCAAAGAACTCTGATTTGCCCTTGGATCTTTGCTCTACACCTCTTCTTCTTGCTCCTTTCTTCTTCTCCTTCTTCAAGCCTTCAAAATTTAACACAAGAACACTTAGATCACTCAAGGATGGATTAGGGTTTTCTCACAGCTTTCTGAGGGTGAAGGAGGCGAGATTGGGGGCTATAAGGTGGTTTAAATAGTGAACAACCCGGGGATTTAGGGTTTCTTCCAGGCAGGCAGACTCGCCGAGTCCCGAATATGGACTCGCCGAGTCGCCGACTAACACGTGCTCTAAAACCCCGTCCCTACTCGGCGAGTCAGGCTATGAACTCGCCGAGTCCCTCTTGCAACTTCTAAATAAATACTATGGAATCATCGTACCGGAAACGGGTCGTTACAGATTCATGGAGTAATTGGCCTCTTTTTGTGTTGATGCTTTAGATCTGCAGGTCAGGCACCTCTCAACATACCAAGCGACATCCCGCTTCATGCAGGGCCACCAATAATCGAGTCGAAGATCTCTATACATCTTCGTCGCCCCTGGGTGAATGGAAAATCGAGACTTATGAGCCTCATCCATCAACACCTGCCGTACTCCTCCCCAGTACGGTACCCACACTATCCCATGAAGTGTCAGCAATCCCCGACTGTCATAATCAAACGAAGATGCTCGGCCCACTATCCTCTCACACTTCTGCCTTTCCTCCTTGAGGCCCTCAACCTGAGCCTCCCTGATCCGTTCCAACAACGGAGTAATCACTGTCATCCTCAAACACAAATATCTGATAGGGGCTGCCGACACCTTGCGGCTTAGGGCGTCGGCCACCACGTTGGCCTTCCCTGGATGGTAAAGGATCTCACAATCATAATCCTTCAGCACATCCAACCACCTCCTCTGTCTCATGTTCAGACTCGGATGATCCATAAGGTATCTCAAACTCTTGTGATCCGTGTAGATAGTACAACGGACCCCATAAAGATAATGCCTCCAAATCTTGAGGGCAAACACAACCACCCCCAGCTCTAAATCATGGGTAGGATAATTAGCCTCATGAGGCTTCAACTGTCTCGAGGCGTAAGCTATCACATGGCCTCGCTGCATCAACACTGCTCCCATACCTGTGATTGAGGCATCACAGTAGACTACGAAGTCCTCTACTCCCTCTGGCAAGGTAAGGATCGGAGCCTCGCATAATCTCTGCCTGAGGGTCTCGAACGCTGCCTGCTGCTCAGGCCCCCAACGAAATACCACCGACTTCTTGGTCAGTCGGGTGAGCGGCACTGCTATCTTGGAGAAATCCTGAATGAACCTCCGGTAATACCCTGCCAACCCTAGGAAGCTCCGAATCTCAGATGGAGACTTCGGAACTTCCCACTGCATCACGGCCTCTATCTTGGCCGGATCCACCAAAATACCCTTCTGGTTGACGAGGTGACCAAGGAACTGCACCTCGCGCAACCAGAACTCACACTTGGAGAACTTTGCGAAAAGTTTCTCCCTTCTCAAAACTTCTAGCACCTCCCTCAGGTGCTCCTCGTGCTACTCCTGCGTCTTGAAATATACCAAGATATCATCTATGAATACTATCACTGACCGATCCAGCATCGGCCTGCACACGCGATTCATGAGATCCATGAACGCGGCTGGGGCATTGGTGAGCCCAAATGGCGTCACCACAAACTCATAATGACCATACCTGGTTCTGAAAGCAGTCTTCTGCACATCCTCATCCCTAACCTGCATCTGATGATACCCGGAGCGTAGATCGATCTTGGAGAACCAAGACGCTCCCTGAAGCTGGTCAAACAAATCATCTATCTTCGGAAGTGGGTAACGGTTCTTCACCGTCACCTTATTCAACTCCCGGTAATCTATACACATACGATGCGATCCATCCTTCTTCCTCACAAACAGGATCGGCGCTCTCCAAGGCGAACTGCTCGGCCGAATGAAACCCTTGTCTAGCAGCTCTCGCAGCTGCGTAGACAACTCCTGCATCTCAGGGGGAGCTAGGAGATACGGTGCTTTGGCTATCAGAGCCGCACCAGGAATCAGATCGATCCTAAACTCAACCTGCCTCTCAGGAGGTATCCCCGGTAAATCCTCGGGAAATACATCCGGAAAGTCTCGCACTATCGGAACATCATCCACTGTCGTCTTGCCCTTCTCCCAGGCATCCAAGACATAAGCTACATAACCAGCGCAACCCTGCTGAAAATAGCGCCTCGCCCTTGCGGCGGAACAAAAGGTCGGTCTGCGTTGTGGCCTCTCGCCCTGAATCACTAACTCTCCCCCACTGGGAGTGCGAACCCTCACTAGCTGAAGCTCACAATCAATCACCGCCCCAATGGGGCTTAGCCAATCCATGCCCACAATAACCTTATTCCCTCGCAGGGGAATAGGAACCAGGTCCACCGAAAACTACTCATCAAACAACTGAAGAGAACACCCTCTATGCACTCTGCCGACCCTCACGGTCCTGTCATCTGCTATCTCAACCTCTAATGGACAATCTACCTCCCCTAGATCTCTGCTAAATCTCTTGCTAAGTGCAAGCGATACGAATGATCGGGTAGCCCCCGAATCGAATAATACCATAGCAGAAATGCCGTTCACAGAGAAAGACCCTATATAAAACATACAATCATAAGCAATAATCAATCAATAAAATAAAGAGATGAAGGGAAGATACATACCCGTCACCACATCAGGAGTCGCTCGCGCCTCCTCTGCTGTCATCTGAAACGCTCTACTCTTCGCCACAGGCGCCTCAGCTCGGCCCTGCCGGCCATCTGTAATCCTCAAGGTAGCAGGGGCAGGTGCAACCACCTTCCCTACTGCAGCTAAACTCGGACACTGAGACTTTTTATGTCCCCTCTGATTGCACTGAAAGCAAATCAGATCTGATGCTGCAACAGCAGTAGCAGGGGCCGTACAATCCCTACTCAAATGCCTAGTCCGACCGCACTTGAAGCAGCCGGAACTCCCTGCCTTGCACACCCCATCGTGCATCTTCCCACACCTGCCACATCGACTGTGGCTCGGCTGGGACCTGGACCTGTGATCAGAAACCTTGGGCTTTTTGCCCGAACTGCCTGAACCCGAAACTGCCTCCGGTTTCCTCTTCTTCTCCATCTCGAGATCAATCTCCCTCTCCCGAGCCCTAGCAATCATGTCATCCAACGTTTTACAGCTGGACCGGATCACAAACTGGCGGATATCGCTCCGCAACATCTCATGATAACGGGCCTTCTTCATTTCCTCATCGGCCGCATACTGAGGAACAAAAAGAGCCCTCTCCCTGAACTTGGCGGTGATCTCCGCCACGGTCTCTATAGTCTGGGTGAGGTCCTGAAATTCTCTGGCTAGCTGCTGCACCTCAATAACTGGTGCAAACTCCGCCCTGAACCTGGTAGAGAAATCAACCCAGGTCATGGCATCCAATGCTGCATCATCTCCTATAGTATGTCCGACCTCCTCCCACCAATCCCGTGCCCTGTCCTTCAGAAGACAGGACGCCAATCTGACCTTGTCCCCCTCGGGACACTTGCTAGTGCGGAATGCGTTGGCCACATCTGCCAACCATCTAGTACTCGCTATGGGGTCCCGCACCCCATGATAGTCTGGAGCTCCACATGCCCTGAACTCCCTGAAAGTAAGTGTGCGCGACCCCATCATGGCCGCCACCTCGGCACGAAAGGTGCCCAATCTCTCATCCATCAGCTCTAGGATACCCTCCTTGATCGAACTGAAGATCACAGGAGTCTGCTCTAAAATGATACGAGTAATCTCTGAAGAAAGAAACTCTCTGGTCTGCTCATCCATGGGCTCGTTCCCCGAGCCTGATCCTGATCCCTCCCCGGCACCTCCACTGCCGGCTGCTGTCCTCGGACGCAAAACCACCATACTGAAACACATCATAGCAATATCAGAAAACTGAAATATCTCAAGGGATCATTGATACTACTACTAGCTTCTTGGTCTTGTCTCGGCCTTCCTTGATTCGAGTACGGATCCTCTGCTTTCAGTAGTACGGGCCCATACTACCTTCCACATCTATCCGTACTTTCCTCAAGAACCGCCTTGACTCCACCAAGTCACTTCTACTACTACTGATCTCTTCTACTCTCATCCTAGGCTTGCCCTAGGGAAATCGCTGACTCCACTCATACCAGTCCTCAGCTGCCGAAGGCCTCCTTGTAATGCTGACTAGCCACCACCTGAATACCATCACATGCAATGAGGCTCAGATAATCCTTCGAGTAAAAGACTCGTCCCTACAACGGTTGGACTCAGACAAGAGCTGCGCAATAGGGCCAAATCCAGCACTCTGAGATTATTCAACCCTGATCACATGTGATGTGACGTATTCACCTAATGGCTAACTCCCACCACTCAGAGTCCCACAAAGCACAAAGCAAGCAGCATTCGGATAAGGGAAACATACTCAGGCAAAACTATTCTCATAACGAGAAGCTACTCTAGCATACAATGCTAAGCTCGCGCTACCAGGCATAACCTAAACAGGCTATCCTACTGCTGTCTACTCAATACTAGCATGCAATTCTCATAAAGCTGTAACACATAAAGCAGGCACATAAGGCATCCTCCTAGATCCTTAGTCCTATACTAGCATGCTGTTCTACTAAAGCTGGAACAATTAATCATAATAATAAAACTTGTATTGGTAATTTGGGAGTACTTACTTGAGCTCGGCTGATCGCATGCACCACACCCTTATCTTGTTTAAAATTTCTTTTCTTTCTAAGTGCTTTTCAAAATCTCATTCGAAAACATTTTTTTTTGTGAAAATCTTTTTATCTTTCCCTTAGTTTGAGTTCGGATGCACTCGGAGGTGTACCTGAATCCCTCAAACCAGGGCTCTGATACCAACTTGAAACGACCCGAAAATTTCATTTTTAATATAACCAAAAATCATAAAACAGAGTATATCATAATAAAACCATGTGTTGCAAATCTCAAAACCATGCTAAAATACAAATGAGCAAACGGTGTCACGACTGTATCAAAACATATCTAAGATAGCTGATCAACTCCCAGGATAAAAACTATAGCTGTGGTGTGTGCGATGCCATCATCCCGAGCTCTTCCCCTTGCTTGCGGAAGTACCTGAAACCAAAACTGAAACTGTAAGCACGAAGCTTAGTGAGCTCCCCCAAACTACCACATACCACACAATAACATATAAAACACATACTGGGCCTTGCCTACTGCATCAGACCGAAGTCCGGCTAACCGGGGCCTTGCCCCCTACATCGGACCAAAGTCCGAAGCTGACTAGAACATCGGACCGAAATCCGAAGCTGTCTGGGACCTTCGTCCCCTACATCGAACCGAGTCCGAAGCTGACCAGGACATCGGACCGAAGTCCGAAGCTGACTGAAACATCGGACCGAAGTCCGAAGCTGACTAGGACCTACATCCCCTACATCGGACCGGAGTCCGAAGCTGACATCGGACCGAAGTCCGAAGCTGACTGGGACCTTGTCCCCTACATCGGATCGAAGTCCGTAGCTGACTGAACATAGCATAAACATATCATCTAGCATAAACACATAACCCTGCCTGAACCACGAAGGCGTCAAACATACTAACTACTACATCGGACCGAGGTCCGAAGCTGACTGCTAGCTAAATGGGCCGGCATTGTGGCCTTAGACCCGTTACTACTGGAAGGAAACTCACCTCATGAACTGGCTGCTGTGTGAATGGCTCTGAAAGCTAACTGCTGCTGCTCCGGTATCTCCCCGACTACAAGGCCATAAACACATTCAATCAAATACTAAACACTGCACTGGGGTAAAATGAATCTTTTACCCTTGGTCAAAGTCAACTCTCCCGGTCAAAGTCAACCCACAGTTGACCTGACTCGCCGAGTTGGGCCGCCAACTCGCCGAGTCTCTAATCTCATTTCACAACCTCACTCGTAGCTACTCGTCGAGTATGGCATCGACTCGACGAGTACTCTCTCGATCCAAAAACTCAGACAATCTTCATCCGACTCGCCGAGTCATATGAACAACTCGACGAGCTGTTCTTGAGCTTAAGAAGATTTCCTTGGACTCGCCGAGTTATATGAACAACTCGTCGAGTCCCTCCATTACTAAGTCTGCTCTCCCACTCACTGAGTCCACTCTACTACTCACGTCTTCCACTCGACAACACTCAAAAAGGGGAAAAACGGGACTCGCGACTTGACTCGCCGAGTCGTTCTTCCGACTCGCCGAGTCACATCCATGCATCTACTCTAAACACGTTTCTGCTTGAATCCATTGCATGCAAATGATAGATCTGAGTCCAATAAGCTGATTCACCACGAAAAGTTTCCAACTTTACATGTACATACACATGAAAAAGGAGATAAAGGCTAAAAAGGCACTTAAAAGAGTAGATCTAGGGTTATCATGCAAAATAGCTCCATAAAGGCAATAGATCTGGGCTCTACAACTCCCAAATGAACAGATCTAAGGATATCTCGACATAATAGGGTATCCATACAATCATAAGGCTTGAGGAAAGCATCAAACTAGATCTAGAAGAGTTCTAATGGAGGTTAAAAGCATAAAACAGGAGGGAATCCGAAGAATACCTCAAAGAACTCTGATTTGCCCTTGGATCTTTGCTCTACACCTCTTCTTCTTGCTCCTTTCTTCTTCTCCTTCTTCAAGCCTTCAAAATTTAACACAAGAACACTTAGATCACTCAAGGATGGATTAGGGTTTTCTCACAGCTTTCTGAGGGTGAAGGAGGCGAGATTGGGGGCTATAAGGTGGTTTAAATAGTGAACAACCCGGGGATTTAGGGTTTCTTCCAGGCAGGCAGACTCGCCGAGTCCCGAATATGGACTCGCCGAGTCGCCGACTAACACGTGCTCTAAAACCCCGTCCCTACTCGGCGAGTCAGGCTATGAACTCGCCGAGTCCCTCTTGCAACTTCTAAATAAATACTATGGAATCATCGTACCGGAAACGGGTCGTTACAGATTCATGGAGTAATTGGCCTCTTTTTGTGTTGATGCTTTAGATCTGCAGGTCAGGCACCTCTCAACATACCAAGCGACATCCCGCTTCATGCAGGGCCACCAATAATCGAGTCGACGATCTCTATACATCTTCGTCGCTGACCATTGACCAGATTTGACCAGTGTTGACTTGATAGGGGTAGTCAACCTTAGTTGTGAAAGTGTTAATTAGAGATATATTGTGTTATAGGAGGATTATAGCTCGGAGGATCGAGCGCGAGTGATTTCTGGGATTTGCGAGTTATCAAGATACGCGAGGCGAGTCTTCTCACTATACTTTACCTTGAGTAGGTAACCAAAGTTATGTGACAGAGTATTTGTATGCTATGTGTTGTACTGCATTATTTCTATGTGATTTATGTTGTGCATGTTTACAGAGTTAGAACCGGAAGATTCACAAAGTTAGAACCAGAGGGTTCATAGAGTAGGGTCCACGGACCCACAGAGTTATAGCCTCGAGTGGCTAATATGTGTATGTGTGGTATTTTGGGGAACTCACTAAGCGTCGTGCTTACAGTGTTTTGTATTATGTGTTTCAGGTTTCTCTCAGGATCACGAGACGGCACCGGCTCGATTGTACACACCAGAGAAAGAGTCATGTTTTGAGGATCCTGGTTTATTATGCAAGTGAAAATGGAGTTACGTTTTGTAATTCGATTATGAATGAGATTTTAAGCAAAGTATTTTAAGAATTAAATGACTATTTTTAAATGAAAAATTGTTTTGAAATTTTCGGCGTTACAAACATAACTTTGTAAGTAGAAGTAAGATATTATTTTAATATTGAAATTTAGTTTATATATGATTGGACTTTAGGTTTGATATTTATTTAACCTTATGAACCTACTTATAATTATTATTAGAAATAAATTGAAAAGTCATGGGAGTTTCAAATGAATGTGGTGAAAGGAAAAATGCATGGGAGTTTCAAATGCATGATGTTCAAGGAAAAATGTTAGCTTTATAAGATACTAGGCGAATCTCTGCGCGTTGCGCGATAATAAAATTATATAGTTAAAATAATAACTTTTACCAAATTATTATTTAATATTTCTACTTTGAAACAAAATGTTAGTAATAAAGCAAACATATAGTTAACATATTAGTTTTATTAAACATTATAGTTTAATTTTTAAGTTATTGTTATATATACAATTATTTGATTATTTTATAAACCGTTTAATATTATGTAAATTATATATAAAATGAATGATAATATAATGGGTAACAAAACGTGTGAACAAAAATATGAACTGTAATTTTAGTAACATAAAAATAGGAAAACATCTATTATAACATTTGTATTAAAAAAGTATATATACAACGAATAATAAAAAATATGAAAAATAAATACTATAACTTTTAATAACATAAAAACACTAAAACATCTATTATAACATTTATATTAACTCTTCATATTTAAATCACAAATCTCTTCAAATACATTAATGTTTTTAATGAGCAAAACTTTACAACCTTATAAAAGAAAGGAAAATAAAAAGTTATTAGTGATTACTAATTAACAATCATAAGTTAAAAACTCTTGAGTTGTAACTAATAAATATACATAAATTAGAAAACTCTTGAGCTGTAGTATGAGTTTCAAATGAATGCGGTACTTGGAAATATATATTTATTATTATTATTATTATTATTATTATTATTCTTATTATATTCGTGTAAATAATTGGTTTTGAAGCGTCATTTTAATCCCTTCAATCATTAAACATAAAGATATTTAATTATAAATTTATAACATACATAGGTGCATATACATGTTAAACAAATCACATAATATATATATATATATATATATATATATATATATATATATATATATATATATATATATATATATTGTAAATGTCATATGTAATTCTTATGTTAGTAATATGGATAAATTATTTTCATATGAAGAACATATCATGATAAGTCTATCATAATTACATATCAAATGTTCAAAATTATGTTATCTTTTAAATATGTTGTGTAGGATAACCCAACAAAAATACAATAGAAAATAAACATAATCAAAATAGAAAAAATACAATCAAATAAATAAGAGCATTGAGTAGTTGAATCTACCCTAATAAATAAGAATGATTTTGCCACTTATCATTCTCACACTCAATTGGCCACATGTCATTTTATCATAATTTTGAGATATATTTATTTTGCACTTGTCATTTACTTCATTTTTCATTTCCAATATATCATTAATTTAGTTTTCATAAATTAAACCTACCATAATGACTATTAATTTCAAATTTCAAATTCTAAATTTTAATTTCAATTTCAAATAAATTTAAAGTTTAAACCTTTGTGTTTAACATTTTGTTATAATTTACCCATTTGGTATACAAATCTAATAACTAAACACATAATTTTAATTAATTTATTTTTTGCATGTTTTTTTCTCATAATTTTCAGTTATTTTAAATTTCAAATTCAAATAAAATTTTCATCTAATCGTTTATATTAACATTTTGTTTTAATTAACCCGTATAATATACGGGTCTCACAACTAGTATATAAATAAAGATGTTACATAAACATACATCTAAATCAAAAGAAATAACTAACATTCGTCAACTTTTCTCAAACAAAATAACCTATATCCATTTTGTGAATCTTTTTTCTTTAATTAACACCATTGAACCATAGAAACTTGATGACAATTCTTCACTAACTTGCAATCAGAACATTTTTCTTGAAAAAGAAGAATCAGAAAGATATTCCAAGCAAAACATTGATGTTTGGAGAGTCACATTCAAGATTGAGTAATAAACATAAATCACATATAAAGATTAAATGAGAAACTGAATATAAAGAAATAATAGAAACGTTTCATTTGTTTTGGTTGAAAGAAAAAGTCATATTACAATTACCATCTGTAACACCGTAAATTTTCAAACAAATTTTTCATTTCAAAATATAGTATTTTATTCCAAAACAAGGCATAAACATTTCAAGTGTCATGTCAAAATACAAATCATCTAAATCCCAAGATCACAAAACATCTTTCAGTGTATACAGATCACGCCGGCGCCTTCCCACGGTCCTCGCTAGTACCTGAAACACATACATAACAGTTGTAAGCATAAATGCTTAGTGAGTTCCCCAATATACAACTTACGCACATACGCCTTTCCAGGCCCTGACCTTCCGGTCCATGTGTCTCAGGGGACTTCCGTCCCTGCTGGGTAAACCTTTCGGTCCTACCCACGCCGACCTTCCGGTCCATAACACAACGCCTTCCGGCCCATAACATATTCGCCTTCCGGCCCATAACATAATGCCTTCCGGCCCATATCAAATATATCATACATAGCACATAGAACACACATAACACCTATCATATCCGGCCTTCCGGTCACACAGTCAAACCCTTCCGGGTACAGTATAGTGAGAAGACTCACCTCGTGAATGTCGAAAGCTAGCAAATCCCGGAGTCACTCGTACTCGATCCGCCGAGCTATAATCTCCCTATAATATCATACATCTCTCATTAACACTTTTATCTTCTAAGTTTGACTATCCCTAAGAGGTCAAACATAGGTCAACCCTGGTCAACGGTCAACGGTCAACCTGACCTGACTCGGCGAGTGCTAGGGCGACTCGGCGAGTCTAGACGTCCTCACCAGTTCTCTAAGATTCCCTTTCTACTCGTCGAGTATCCTCCTTGACTCGACGAGTTTCTCCTGGAAGAATCGCGGGGCCACCCCGACTCAACTCGCCGAGTCTGAAGAACAACTCGACGAGTCCCAGTTAATCTTCAAGCTACTCGCCGAGTCTGTTCATCGGACTCGGCGAGTCTATGCCATGCAACCGCTCAAACTGCTTTCTAAGGTCAGAACTGCTCGGACCATTCCTAGGTCTGGCCTTCCTAGACTGATTCATCACGTAAGGCCCTCATTTTGGTGCTCATAATACACCCCATGACTCATAATTTACATTTTGACCTAAGGCATAAGGATTCCAATCCAAAACCTCCATTGATTCCCGAAATGCTCAGGCATGGGACATTCTGGACCTCCAAAGGTCCCAATACAGAGTTCCAATCGCTTGTGGGACTAAGGTAATACTCAATCTAGCCACAAAAGGGTCCAATAAACCCTAAATCCATATACACATCAACATAGAGGAATGTAACTCGAAATATTACCTGAATAACGTGCTCTCTGTGTCCCCAATCTATAGAACGTGGCTTCCCTTGTTGTTCCCTTAACCAAAGCTTCTTCTTCCTTGCAAAACAACACTTCCAAAATCAACAATGGTCTTCAACCTTGCTCCAGGCACTCACAATCGATTTAGGGTTTCTCTCAGAGGACTAGGGTGGACAATGACGGCCATAAAGTCCCTCATATACGTCCCAAACCTGAACGGTTAGGGTTTTCGCTAAACAGCACAGACTTGCCGAGTCCATATCCGGACTCGTCGAGTCCAGTCGCGAACCCGCGACCAGATCTGCGATCCTACTCGGCGAGTCTAGGCTCCAACTCGCCGAGTCCCCTCTTAAAACACCCAAAACATAAATATAACAATACCTTAAATTCCGGGCTGTTACACCATCGATGCAACATAACTCATTTCTTCAAATCATCATATTTGGATCGACATAACCCATTTCTTCAAATCATCATATTTGGATCGTGAATGCTTCAACTACATGAAAACTTTTGAATCACAATATCTTCAAATATTTCTTACATGTAAGATTTTATATAACACAAAAGACACAAAATATTGGCCTCTTTATACTAAACTTTTCACTAAATACTAATTAAACATAATATAAGTTATAAAACTTTTGAGTGTTAAATCATAATTAAGAAAACTTTTGAGTTGCATTAGTTAAAAAATGGGGTTTCAAATGATTGTGGTTTGATGAAGTTAAAAAAGGGAGTTTCAAATGCATGAGATTCAAGAAAAAATACTAGCTTTATAAGTATATATGATGTATGATGATTGTTTTTGAAAAATTAAAATTTATTGAGATTTTTGGGATGTTACATGACACTTTTGGTCCGTTTCGACAAAAGTCTAAATTTATTGCCAAAACTCTAGCCCATTTCAATTTGTAAATTAGTAAGAAAGTTTATAATCATTATTATCCTAAATGATTTACTTTTATTTATTTATTTATTTCACTTAAATTTATTTTATTATAAACCCATAAAGTTTTTTTTTTACCAAAAAGCCAAAAACTTCTAGCCCTAAAAACATGATGTTATAAAAATAAACATTAAATCTTTCAACAATTCAAAAGTTTAGTATTGATAAGTATACAATTGCAGACAAATTACACCAAGAGACATTTAGGTAAAATGTACCATTCCATATATATATATATATATATATATATATATATATATATATATATATATATATATATATATATATATATATATATAATTTTCTAAAGGGTAAATTACACCAATGGTCATCATGCACATGTTAGAAAGTGTGTTTAGTCTCTATCTTTAAAAATTAATTCGGACCGTCCTTCGTTTGTTTAAGAGTTGCACACTCCGTCCCTAATATGTGGTTTTGTTGCGAATTTAGTCCATACTAGATCTGAAATGACCATAATTCCCTTTATTTATTTATTTTCCAATTTTTTTTTATTTAGTATTATTAATTATAAATCATATTTAGAAAAAATGGTCCTTCCCCTTATTTATAAGTTCTCTCATTAAACGTCACCCTCACACCCACGTATTCCGACGACACATCAAACCCTCAACCTCCAATATTTCAACAACATTTAGATCAACAATTTCCAACATATATGGAGGTAGTTTCCAACATTCAGGTCTATGGAAAGGATGAAGGTTCCGGTGTCAAGATCATCTTTTCCCACCTCCACACTCCATCTGATGAACACCCTTCTAGCAACACCACGAACACACCATCACAAATTTATGTTTCCGATGAGAGGGAAATAGGAGATCGGAGGAAACGGGTGAAATTTTATTCTCCGACAACTTCCCTTACCAATTGTTTAATTGAGCATCTTATCTCCATTCCCTCGTTCCCCCTTCTCTGTCCTTCCTAAATCGATTTTGATTTTGAGTTTCAGGTTGTTTAGGTTTGATTTTGTTTCGATGATTTTTTCTGGAAGCATACACTTGTATTAGTTTAGCCTTTAAGCATATATGAGTTTACCAATCTGGAAAAATCACCATCATGGATTTCCCTCTACTGTTAAAGAACCCTGATAGTTCATCACATCATATCGAGAATAAATTAGGGCTTCGTATATACGGAATTTTAAAACTCAATTTTTTGTCGTGCAATTTGGCAAATCAAATAGAGTTATGGTCAGTTGAGTATATTCTTTTGTTGAAGCTCTATGAAGAAAGTAACCCCAACAGGTATAACCTTAACAAATCTGGCAAAATCACCACCATGGATGTCCCGATCAATTTTGATTTTGATTTTGTTTCGATGGATTCCTCGTAGGGTGGGTAATATGTGAAGAATATGGTGGCTATGGTCGAATTTGTTGCACGTTTTAAGGGTTAGAGATGATAGTGATGATGACAAAGTTGGTGAAGGTGGCAGTGATGGGGTTTTCGTTGGCGTCGGGATCGAGTGGGAAAGAAGGAGACGAAGGCGGAAGGTTATGGGAAATGGAAATGGAAAGGGGAGGAGTGGGGTATTTATTTTATTCTTATCTTTTAATAAAAAATTATATATAAATAAGAAAAAAAAAAGGAAATTATTAAGGACAAAATAGTCGTTTTATGTCAATAGGGATGAAACATGCAAATTTAAAAGAAACGAGTGACGGTGCGAGTTAGTTTTTGAAAATAGAGACTAAACACACTTTTGGATATGTGCACAAGGACAATTGGTATAATTTACCTTTTTCTAAATATCGACAGGGTATTATTTCTTCAAGAAACCACTAAAATACTACTACTAACTTGAGGAGTAGGTTAAAGTATGAAGTCTAGTGAAAATAACGGAGTTAGACAAAAGAGACTAAAAAGGTCGGAACATGTATTTATCCAAAAACTCATTAATACAGTACACAAAAACCTCTTAATTTCACAACATTATTAAAGAATAATGTAATATTTGTAATGCATGATATTTATTATTGTAACGTCTTTATTTAGGTATAAATTTTTTGCATTTTTAATACAACTTACATGTTTGACAAATGAAATAAAATAAACGAACTAGTTCATGTTAAATTACAATGGTCTATCAAAATTATCATTGTTGTCATATTAATGTTAAGGTAGTTCAAAATTCAAATACAACAAATGTAGCACCCATAATCATTATTTATTTTTTCTAAGTCACTATCATAATCTTGTATTGCATATTCTCTTCATTCTTTTCATTTTATATAAAACAAACTCGTTCATATTTTCCCAAAGGTTGGTGACGTGGGATCAATCATTTTCTATTTTTTTTTTTCTTTTGCTAACATTGTTAAATAGTTTGTCATATATTTTATTATTTTTTAATAATTATTATATAAAGTACTTACGTATAGAATTGTGTGGATAACAATGCAACATCCTATCAAAGCCGTGCTAAAAATCAAACTTATATAAATATAATGACTTAAAACAATTGGTGTATTCTTTTCCCAACTTTAGTAATTAGTATATATTCGAACCGCATGATCTCAATAACCTCCACACTTGGGTTTCATTGTCTATTTTTTTATTATCTTTATTTTATTGTTAGTATAGTAAAATCAAACTAACACTCACAATTACAAACAATACTGGCTTTAAGCTCACTGATATAACAAAAAAATAACACTAAAATATGTAACGTTCTTAACCTCTAACCTAAGATTTTTTTTTTCTTTTTATTCAATTTTCTCAAACCTTTTATGTTGAAGTGAACGAAAATTGTTAACCATCATTTTTATGTGATGGATAATGTTAGGAAAAAATCTTCACCTTATACCATTAATGTTAAAGAATATATTATATATAAATAGATAAAATATGCAAATTTGAACAAACTTGAAGGGTTATGTATGTATTTCACTATAATTTAAGGCTTTCATTAATATTCAAATATTTCCAAAAAAAAAAAAAACACTTTTAGGGTAAAAATAAAAACTTTTAAGGGTGTTCATAGTGTAATTTATAATCGAAATCGTAAAACATAATGCGTGTGTGTTTTCAGATTGTTGAAAATTACAACCACACCGTAAACGTTCTAAACAACATCATGTTGCCTGAATAGACAACCATGTGTGATTTGTTAAAGGAAATCAAAGATCAACTCATAATCACCTCGCTACATCAATTTCATTTAAAATAATATAACATTAAATATATATTTCTTAGAACTTTAATATTTTAAAAAGTTTATAAGGATAAACATACGAATGAATTACATAATTAATTTTACTTTGAATTATTTATTTTAATTTTGAAAAGAAAGACCTTTATTTAACATGATGATGTGAGATAACTTGTCTCTATCATGTGCAATTTTATACCATATATCATATATGATATGTTCATAAATTAATTATTGAATACAAAACCTTTTATTTTTTCGGTTGTAACATCATTTCAATTGTAAGGGAATCGTACATTCAAGATATCATTCCTTCAACAAATGGGTTAAATGGTTCAAATATTTGTTCTTTTTCAACGAGTTGGTAGAACCGTTTCTTCATCTTTTCTCTCTCTCTCTCTCTCTCTCTCTATATATATATATATATATATATATATATATATATATATATATATCCATGCTTTAACTTGTACTAAATTGTGTTAGTATGTTTTTAATGTTTTTGTTAATTAATATCGAATGATTTTAATTTATGTGTATTTATTTTAAAATTAAAAATTGAGTGGATTGAAAAAAAATAAAGTTTTCATGTGTTGTGAGTTGAAAAAGATGAAAAAAAAGGGAAAAAAAACTGATGTGATACTAATTTGAGTGTCTTGGAATAAAAGGACTCACTCGTCCCTAAATAGTTATATTTTGGTAACTTATAATTCAATTACCTTATGTGATATATTAATGGAATTAAATTGCAAGAAAATCTCTATATTTTAATAAAAAATAAGTTTATTCTTCTATGAGGCTTTCTAATTAATTTCATACAACTTGTCAACCTATTGATTTTTCATTTTAAATTTTAAATTTTAAATTTCCACTTTAATTACATTAAATTAATAACATTAGAATGAAAATTAATATAAATTTAATACATATTATATGGTCACGTATTTATTTAAATTAAAGATTATAATTTTATATAACTAAAAATATCTCTTAATTAAAAATTTATTTAAAATAATTGATTAATAATTTTGAATTTTTAATATGAATGTTTAATTATTTATATAACCGTGGTCCTACGAGTTATAAACTAGTCAAATAATATTATATTTGCCAACTATTTAGCTCAAGATAGATATTTTGATATGGATTTTTAGAACTCAACCACGTTATAATTAATTATATTATGAAACTTATCCTTTATTTATAGAATAAAAATTTCTTTTAAGTTTGTTTAATACAACGATGTGGATCAAAATTGTTTATATCTGATGAGTTTTTTTTTTTATCATGTTTCCTATTTCATATCACTTAAATGACACAATTAAAGAAAAATCAAATATTTATAAAAGTAAGTTAATATTTTATTATCACATATTGTTTAAGAAACATAAATAAATGGGAAGCAACGTCCCTTATATCGTTGTTCTCTTTTGTTTGGTTGAACCAGCATAGGCATGGGTTACAAAATTCTGGAAATCATAAGTTTCTACTTTGGGATATTTCAATGGATATATGTGATGCTCACTCTTAAAGTATTATTGAATACTAAAAGTATTCAAAATAATATAATAAAATATAATATTTATTTTCAATGGATTAATCGAATAACCTCTATTATAATATAAATGACCATTAAAGTTTAGAAAGAAAAATCGTCATGTTTTCAATTGGACTGAATCAAACAAAGAATCGAATCGCGAGGATATTTGGAAAACGAAACAGAACACGATGACATCTAAAAAATCAGTTTAAGGACTGAATGTTCACATTTTTGATGCTGAAGGACTAAAAGTGGCCATAAATTACTATTCATGGACGAAAACTACAAAACATTTGTAACACTTTGAACAAAGGGTAATTTCTCAACTTGATATCGTGGGGAAGGTTGCGTGGCCTTCTTTTGCTACCCTATTATCGTATACTCAACAGTCAACAGAGCAGGTTGCCACAAGCTACTACGACGATGGCGATGCTCACCCGCCCCAATATCACGGCCTTGTGTGCCTACGGTACCCATCTCTTCAGATGCCACAGTCTGCGCCATTACAAGTCTCAAGCTCTTGTTCGCCTAATTGTTCCAGTGGAGAAGTTAGGTCGTCAACAGCTTATCATGCCCAAGCTTCACATGGTGGGTCGTCGGAGCATCAGTACCCGGGTTACGTCTCCCTCAAACGCTTCTGGACCTATCGATTCGCCATTGATGCAGTCGATGCAGAACAAGGTTTGATAATTTCTAAGCTTATGAAATTACTGGATACGAATTGAAAACCTGGTTTTTACCGTGTTTTTTTTGGTTCATTTTAAAGTTTGAAGGTATTAATTATCATGCTACTTGTGTGTCTTCCATTCGATTATTAATATCTTTAATCTATTACCCCCATGGATCATATATGAAATCTTTGAATTTGTTCAATAAGAAACGAGTTGAGAACTAGATGAAAAATCCTTTATTTTGCGATATGTTACAAGGGGCTGTCAGAAATCTAAGAGAACCTTATTGGACATGGCTAACTATGCATTTTATTTTGGACAGATTAAAGAAGAATTGAATGCGGAGTTAGTAACAGTTAATGATGCTTATGGTGATGGGCGGCATGTTAGGTGAGTTTGCATTCGAATTTTCACTCAAAAGATGGGTTGAATTTATGTGTCTGATTATGCATCTATGTTCAACTAAGTAGTTGTTTGGCTAAAATTATGAACATGAAAGACTGCTCTTTCCATCTTGTAATGAAACAGACTGATTTGTTATTTCAGAGAGATCTTTCTTGGAATACCATCACAGATTAGGGTAGTGTTTGGCATGAAAAAAAGCTGTTTGTACTTTGTATGATGCATGTATGTCACTTGGTACCCTATCACTTGTTTCACTATTTCAGTAAACACCATATGAAACTTTCTTTCTTCCTTAATTATATTACTTTACTTTCATCAAATGGATTATACGTATCTCCTTTATTTTTGTAGTGTTGGATGAAACTACTCTCTTTCCCGATTATATAGTTGATTCTCTGCCTTAAGAATCACAGGAGATTATCTTCTAGCGAGTCTTATAACAAAAGCCTAAAGCTTTGCTTATTTTTTATTTTATGTACTTCTTTGACCTCAACTTGTGCATGCCATTTTTACCCATTTTGTACTAATCATTGTGCAAATTCCTCATGTTCATTACCTCTAGTCTCTGAGCTTTCATATACCATCTCTAAGTTCAATGATGTTGATTGAACATCAATAGTTAACTTATGTTGCTATTATTGTTAACATTTCTAAGTGAATGCAAAAATATACAAATGATTCTTTCAATTTGAAACCTTATTCTGTTTTCTTTTGCAGCATTGATGTTGTGTCTTCAGCTTTTGAGGGAAAGTCTGCTGTGAATAGACAGCGGATGGTATACAAAGCCATATGGGAGGAACTTCAAAACGTGGTGCATGCAGTTGACCAAATGACAACCAAGACCCCTGAGGAAGCAGCATCAGGGAAATGAAGTCTTCTTTTATATGAATGATCTTATACATCTGGTCTGATAAATTCACTTTTATTTGCTTCTTTTGTAATCATTGGATCATAAATGTAGAATCTTTTCAACATTCTTCACTGAACACTACGAAAATAGCTCAACTATTATTTTCTTGTTGCATGGAAGTAAAGGAAATGGAATCAAATGAAATGAACCTTTAATCTTTATATGAAAATGAACAAAAGGAAAGGAATCAAATCGCTTATATTCATTCTAATGGAATGAACAACTCAACCAAGATTGGTCTATTTCATTCCATCAGATAAAAAACAAACTTCTTATATTGAATGAAAACACAAATTATGGAAGTTTTAATGCAATTTACATTTGACAGTATCTATGTTTCTTATATACAGATATGAATATAACCTTATACAAGAATAAAACCAATCTCCCAAAAGAAAGAAAGATGTACACAAAGTATTGGAAGATTGCATCAGAATCAACTTATAGATGGCAGCATAGGATTCATCCCAAGTCCAGATCCACCAAATCCACCTGGCTCTGCATGTTTCACTCTACCAGAATACCTGATATGACGCAGCAACCTTGCCAGAAACGTATTATGACATATTGTTGAGCTGTCACATACAACTGCCACGTGTTTCCTTGCTCTTGTTATTGCAACATTCATCCTTCTACTATCCCCCAAAAACCCAACAGCCCCCAGAGTATTTGATCGAACCTAAACAAGATAAAAATGTTAAAGAGTCTTTTTATACACCATAAAAAAAAATTTCAAGAAACTATTCAAGATTAAACATATATGATATATACCATGGATATGATTACTGCATCAGCTTCCCTCCCTTGAAAGCTATCAATAGTTGCCACCTCAACACCATTAGCCAATGGAATCTCATCCAGACTGTCCCTTAGTAACTGCACTTGAGCAACATATGGCGACTGCACCGCAATTGCTGCTGGACTCACACCTGTGTTGTGTACCATTACCAATACAATGTAAAATGACCAAACTACCCCTGAAAACATATATATATATATATATATATATATATATATATATATATATATATATATATATATATATATATATATATATATATATTAATTGCTCCAAATATCCACATACCAGCATATATTAATGAAAGAACATGTTGAACAACAATATCCGCCTCTCCTTCATTGTAAAAGGAGCCGGTGCCAGCTAGATCCAAATGCTCCTCACAACCAGGTGATAAACTTCCATAAGGCTTCCGTGTATCAAGGAGTAGTAGTGGGCATTGTGTTATCCATGTTGGCTGAAATAATACAAGAACATGTAAAATTTACATTTTTGGCGAAAAATCTTAATGTTAAAAAAAATAAATTAAACCTGAACGAAAGGAGAATCAACAAGAAGATGAGAAGAAACTGTAGGTGAAGATGTCAACAATCCTCCATACATTTCCTTTGAAGCCCAGCTTGAAATCGCATCATTCATTCTGTATTGTGTTGTTAACTTAGTGGCAAGAACACCTTCATGTAAACCTATGGATCTTTCTAGAAGAGAAATCCCAAGTCCACCTTCTAACGCCTTTCTAGAAAGAATCACAGGTGCCAGCTGGCACTGATCACCAGCAAGAATACATCTTTTCCCCTGCAATATTGGAATCCAGCAACACGGCTCAATAGCTTGTCCTGCTTCATCTATAACCACAAGATCAAAAGCATCAAGACGTCTGATCAACGGGTCAGCTGCCCCACTGTTTGTGGTCAACACAACATGTGCATTGACCAAAATCTCCTTCACCATTTCTTTTTCTTTTTTCTTATACGCCTTCCCTAATTGTTTCAACAGCTGTCGGATTCCAGCTGCTAATGAATCGTCTTTCAGACATTGTCTCAGATCTTTTCTGAGATCCGACTTCTTCCGTTCAAGTTCAGATCGAAATTTCGAAAGCTTCACATTCACAATCTCAACTAAAGATTTCGAAGCAACAACCGGAGATATTCTCGCAGGATTACCAACTCTTACTATGTTGATCCCCACATCTGATAATTTCTCAACCATGTTATCAACAGCAGCATTTGTAGGTGCTGTTACTAACACCCTTTCACCCTGTTGAACAGCACGGACTATTAATTCCTTCAACAGACCGGTTTTTCCAGTGCCAGGTGGACCTTGGATGATTAACACAGGACGTTTCTGGTTCAAACCTAACGCAATTGCTTTTCTTTGGGCGTTATCGTAATTTTCTATGTATTTGATTCCGGACAGTTCTGTTTCACTTAAGTCGGTGAAATTGCTGTCTTCCAGCCATTTGATGTCATCTTTGTCCCCGAAAAGTGTTGCTACAACTGCAATTGAAGGGTTGTTTTTGTGTAGACCTTTTTTCTGTAGCATCATTAGAGCTTCACAATTGCGCTGAAATGAAGATGAAAAAAGAATGGTAAATAAATTATATTTATAGCATCGTATTTTGTATTAATAACAATAGTTGATAGTAATTAACAAGTACCTCATATGTAACTGTATCAGCCAATCCATAGATCCGATCTATGCGCACAGTTTTACCAAATAGCTTTGAAAAAGTGGGATCACCATGTCTGGATTCTAAAGCCAAAGTGATACTACATCCATCTTCCCCCAAATTATTCACAAATCCTTGCATACCAGAAGTTGCTCCAGCTGCACCCCTGCTATCGCATGTCCTCACACACACCATGTCTCCAGGAGACAGTGTTGTAGGTGGCAACCTGTGATTTCCCTCCACTTTAAACAACACCAAATGCATCCCACCTAATCCTGTATAAGTACTCACTGCAACCAAATTGCATATTGTATCACATAGTTCTTGTTCTGCTTGTCCATGGCTTACAAGGAATTCAATCGGTTTATTTGAATCAGAAGTTGTAGTTGCAGGAGCAGGAGCAGCATCTAGCTCCTGTTGGGTGAATTCCAGCTCAGCATCCCTTTCAACACGAAGGAGGTTAGCCATTCTTTCTGTGAAATCATCAATCCTGTTTTGAATTGCTTTAACTTTCTCCAATTCCATGCCCAAAACACCATGAACAGCTTTTGGTAGTGATGCTTTCCTTGCAATGGCTTTATGTTGAGCTGAAAGTGATTATAAAAACTTTATAAGATTGTTTAGGATTTGATTATCGAATGGTATAGAATAAAGAAAGAGTAAAAAGAACCTGATTTTGCAAGTTCCTTGAGCAATTTCCATGATTCGGTTTTTTGCCAGTCTTCAATTAAGGATTTGTGCTGAAGTTGTTGAAGGGCATCCCTTAGCTCTCTCTGGAAATGATCGAAGAGTGTAGGGTAGTGTGTGCAGGCTTTCAAGCATACAGATTCAAGGCCGGAGGGCATTGGAACGGCGCCGAGGTAAGGCTGAGCTTGTATAACGAAGGTGAGACCTGGACCCATTCGCTGTCTGACCTCGGAAAACTCTCCCTGCAACTCCGCCTCCCCAAAATCGGTGGCCATTGCTTTCATCCCCTGGCTTATCCACTTAACCACAGATTTCCCCAAATCTTTCCTGCCAAGAGGATCACCGTTTTGGGATAAACTACGCACGCTGAATGGTCTATCTTCGGCTCTGTCTTCCTGCTTTCCTCTGATTTCTGAGTAATTATCAGTCACCACAGGTTCACCGGTGATTTCCGTACGATTCTTCTTCTTGTTGTTGTTGCCGGTGCGTCGTCCTCTCTTAACGGTGCTGACACTGACGGCGGTTTTCTTATCGGAACTGTTCCGGATGTTGAATCGTAACGGAAAGGTCCAAGACGATTGCGAAGGGGAGCATCCATGATAGGAAGAAGATGAGAATGAGGAAATATTCAAGTCAAAGTGACGGAATCGGAGGAGGGTTGGCGACGCTTCCATCCTCCATCTTTCAATACCCACAATTCTATTTGCTGTTACACTCACACTTCCCACACCACAACCGCTTACCTGCATCACCATCTAGATCGTGTTCGACTTATACCTCCGGCAGTTCCGGCATGGCCAGTTGTCGTATAGGAGAATATTTAAGTAAGCAGCAAGCTGAGCCTCCTCCACTCCTTGAATAGGAAGGTGCAAGGTGGAAGGTGGAAGCCACGTGGCAAAGGAATCTCCTTTCTCTTTGATTCAGAATTTTAGAGGAAGATAAAGATTCTTGTAAATGTAACGGGCTCCTCTTATTTTAGAGACGACCCTGGACATAAAAATGGAAGAAATACAAAATCTCCTCCCTGGCTTGAGCGGGATCACAAGTCACAAGTTGGGTAGACTGTGACTGTGTGGTTGATTAGCGACATTTGTGTCTTGTTTTTGTTTGTGTATACGTCTAGTCGACGTGTCTTTTTGCTCTCCTCTCATTTCCATTTCCATTTTCCTCCAAAAGGCCAGTGAACAACTTGGAATCTGGAAGCCCAAATCACCCTCCACGCGTAACCAAGAGGCATTTGGACTTTGGACTTTGGAAGATGCTAATTTAATTAAACTGAGAGTAATTACAAATAGCAAATATTACTTTCTTTTGAAGGATCGTCGGTGCGGTAATATTGCCTTCAAAGATGTTTTTCCTAGTATTTATGCTATTGAGAATAAGAAAGATTGTTGTGTGGATGAGAGAGTAATCACTATTAGTAGTCAAATCTTGAATCACTCATGGGATTGGTCAAGGTATATCAAAAAGGGAAGGGAAACCCAATAGTTTTTACTTTATTGGATCAATTGGCTGATTTTCGGTTTGCTACCGGAGATGACATATGGATTTGGGGAGATGCTGGGGGTGATGTCTTCTCTGTTAGCAACATTAGAAGCCTGTTAACAAAGTATTCCAATAGGGGCGGCATCATGGAGTCTTTTAAGTGGGTCAATTGGATCCCGTTAAAAGTCAATTGTTTTGTTAGGAGGTTAATTCAAAACAGGATTCCCACATTTTTGAACCTTCAAAGGCGTGGTATTGATTTGTCTTCCTACCTTTGTCCCTTCTTTCTTGAGGAGTGTGTAGATCATGTTTTCTTCTTCTGTCCTAGTTTTGTTGTGGTTCTTTGGAATTAGTTGTCGAGATGGTCTACTCTTGTTAGGCTGCCGAACTCTTCTGATGACTTGATGGAGCTTCTCAAATCAACTACCGGAAGTAAAAATGTGAGGAAGCTGATGTTATCTTTAGTTTACACCACTCTTTGGTTGATTTGGAAGGCGAGGAACGCTTGGATTTTCAGAAATGGGAGGCGGACGATCATGTTTACGACTGATGATATTAGCTTAATTACTTTTAATTGGATTAAAAAGAGGTCCAATTGTAATTCTTTAAGTTGGCATGCTTGGAACTCCTCGCCTATTTTAGATTGTTTTTTGTAATTAGGCTCGAGTTTCTTGCTTGTGCCTTTCTGTTGTTTCTCTTATTTTAATAATAGTTTGCCCGTCGTTAAAAAAAAAAAGGGGATTTTGACAACGATTAGAGGCTTAATTTTGTCTCAGAATAAAAATCTATTATCTGCCTCTTAAAAACTTGTTTTTAGATAAATGATAAAAAGAATCATCTTTAACATTTTTAATTGATGTTGAATGAAATGGTTTTGTTTGATTAAGTACTAGTTTTGAGATCCATATATTACATGAGTTTATATATATATATATATATATATATATATATATATATATATATATATATATATATATATATATATATATATATATATATATATATATATATATATATATAAGGTCTAAATATTTGAGAACTTTGAATTTATAAGAAAATAAGAAAATTAATGAATTATTATAATGAAAATGTTTTTTATCTTTTAAATTTAAACAAATAATTTAAATAAAAAAAAAACTAATGAGCTTTAATTTTGAGAATTTTGAAATTAATAGGTAAGTTCATTAATGACATTGATATCCATTTATTATTATATTTATTGCAATTATAATATTAAAATATTATGTGAAATTTAAAAAAATAGAAAAAACTTATAAAATGACATGTGAAAAAAAAATTAATTCCATAAAATGACATTTGACAAATTAAATAACTGTGACAAGTGGCAAAAAAAGTATTCATTTATTAGAGTAGATTTGAATGGATTTACTGAATAATTATAAAAAATACAAATCATTAAAGGAAAAAAATACAAAACATCATATAAAAACCAAATTAAAAAAAATACAAACCATCATATAAAATTCAAATCCAACATATATTTTTAATGTTAAACATTTGAAAGCAATTGATTAACATCATGAATCACACAAATGGTCATATATTTGTTGTCTTGTAAATCCCATCCAATGTCATGTATGTTTTTAACAACATGAATCACACAAAATGGTTATATGTGAAACATTCAAAAATTATGACCCAAAAATTTCATTTTTGATTTAAGTAAAAACAGTATTCCAAAACATTATTCATACATTCCACTAGAATAAATATGTCAAACATCATAAAAATCAGAGTATGTCCCATAAACAAAATCTATATGATGTGTGCGATGTAGTCAACCTAAGTTCTTCCCCTTGGAACTAGAAGTACCTAAAACATAAACTAAAAATTGTAAGCACAAAGCTTAGTGAGTTCCCCAAAATACCACATACCATACATACAAAAAACATATAATGTGCCCCGCCCTGTCTTCGGGCCCCGCTCGGCATTGGACCCCGTCCAGCATCGGGCCCCGCCCAACATACATATAACATATATAAAATAATCACATACACATGCAATAATCACAAAGATACATAACATATAGATGGTCATCAATCCCTGCCCGACATCAAGTCCTAGCCCGATAATCACATAACACATGCAAGAGTCACGCAGACAGCTAGCATACTAACATAGCATAAACATGGTTCGATATTGGTGCCTTCGACCCGGTAAACCCAGTGGGGAAAACTCACCTCGAAAAGCTGAATGAAACAAATGATCCCTGACTGTTGGTCCTGCAGCTCCCCGAGCTATTAATTGCCAAATAAAAACTAATTAACATTTGGGATCTACATCATAACCAAAAATCCCTACTTGGGGTAAAAAGACCATTTTAACCCTAACCTAGCTTGGTCCAAGAATGGATCCCATAACTACAATCCAATGGGCCCAAAAGTTACACAATCCATCAAGGCCCAAAATATGTCCCAATTCCCAATTGGTCCCAATTCCTTCACATGGGCCTTAGCCCAAGGCCCAATAATGTTCCCTAGCCCCAAAACTCCCAAAATCAGATGGCCCAACTAAGCCCTAACCTTTTAAGCCCAAAACGAAGCCCAAACCCAAGGCCCAACATCGAAATGCCATCAGACTGAGTACGTTGGGCGTACTAACCCTAACAAAATCGAAAATTAGGGTTTTGGAACCCTAATTTCGAAAATCCAAGCCCTAGGGCTTATTAGCCATAAACCTTAATTTTTCATGTTCATACTCTTGTATCAAATCCAATTGAAAACAAAAACCAAAAGCTCTGATACCACTGATTGTTTTTATACAAACGATCCTATGTGTGCATGCAACCCTAATTGTATCTATGTTTTCACTATTAGACATACAACTTATGTTGTCTTGGTGGTATCTTTTGGTCAGCCTCCACTCCCCTAAACCCTAAGAACGAAACCCTAGTGCCTTTTGTGATTTTTGGAGCTTGTGAGTGAGTTTTGGTGATTTGAAGGAAGAACTCTTGGAGATTGCCTTGGGGTAGCTTAAGCTTGTAGATCCAAAATCATCATCATTTTGCAAGCTATTTGAGGTATAATGTTCCCTACTTGATGATTCATTATGCTATATATAGTTTAAGGCATTGTTTATTCATTTTTGGATCCTTTAAGCTTTGTTTGGGGGGTATGAGCTACTCTAGCAACTTGGGATGTAAGATCTTAGTTCCATTGAGGAACTTTGTCCATAAAAATTTAATCTTTATAAGTTTTATTGGTCCATGAAAGTGTTAAGACTCTTATTAAGCTTCTTTTTGAGTGTTGGGTCCCATTAAGTCATACATTGGTGTAAAGTTGCCAACTTTACGTGTTAAGTCACCTTCTAGAATCAGATATGAGAGTTTGGCATGTTGGGTTAACCGAATAAGTGCTTAATGAGTTGGGTTGGCTGTCTGCAGAGTATGCAGCGTACTGGCCTCGAAAAGAGTACGCTAAGCGTAAGTCTGAGTAGGCCCATCGCACTCAGCTGTTTGACTTTTGGGTTGACTTCCTCGGGTTTGGGATATATTTTGGGCTTTTAGGGTTTGTGCCTTGTTGGGACATTAGATATCTAACTTTAGGCCATCTATAGACTATGAACTTTCTTGGGATTAGGTCCATAACGATTTTTGGGCCCAATTTAGAAGTTGGGCCGTATTGGGCCTTAGGATGGCATTTAGGAATTTGAGCCTTTTGAACAAATGAGTTGGGCCTTGGTTTTGTACCAACTAAGAAAAAGGGTAGAATGGTCTTTTACCCCGGATATTGGGCAAGAAGATTAGATTCTTGATTATGGGTCGAGATCCAACAGTTAATTTGATATTATTTGATGATGTTAGCGCAGGGATTTTCTGGACCAGCAGACCGAAATTTATTGAGAGATTCAACAGCTGGAGGTGAGTTTCCTCACTATGTTTAGCGGGTCGGAAATACCAATGCTAGCCCATGGTTTATTATGTTTAGGATGCTAGTTGTTTTTGTGACTCTTGCATGTATGATATTGATATGTATATTGGGGGGGGGGGGGGGGGATGACTATCATGTATGCAGTGTTCTAAAAGGCGCGCCATGGCGTGAGACGCGGCGTCGCCGTTACGAAAAGCTTCATAACGTTGCTGTTAGGCATGGCGCGTGGCAAGGCGTGATATGGCGTGCCATGGCGCGTTATGGCGCGTGTTTTTTCGTTTGAGACACGTTTTTTTGCTATTTTTTATACCTTTTCTAATCGGACATACAAGTATTGTGTTTTTTATTAACTTTCTGTTATTAGTTGTTGATATAACACTTCTAAAAACTAGGTATATTTGATATAAATTTATATTTATGCGGTAATATAATTATAAATGAATACAAAATCGCCGCCTTACATCACGCCTTGAAAAACATCATGGCTCGCCATAACTCGTTAAGCTTGAGGTTTGGCCTTGCCGCCACGCCATGCCTCACGCCTTTTAGAACCTTGCCTGTATTGTATTTACCTTTTTGATTATTGCATGTGTTTATATGATTATATGATTATATGTTTATATGTTTATATGTATACCGGGGGGGTCCTAATGCCATACATGGCCTGATGACTGACATATCTTTTCCGAGTGGGTTCGATGTCGGGTGGGGCCCATTATATGTTTTATATGTATGGTATGTGGTATTCTGGGGAACTCACTAAACTTTGTGCTTATGGTTTTCAGTTTATGTTTCAGGTACTTCTGGTTCCAAGGGGAAGAGCTCGGGATGACTGCATTACACGCACCACATTGTTCCGTGTTTTCTATGACTCTGATGTACTTGGATATTATTTGACACACTCTGATTTTCACTATGGTTTTATGATATTGATTGGGTTGATGGTTTATTTAATATAAACATAGAAATTTTTTGTCTTAATTTTTGGGACGTTACAAGTTGATATGAGAGCCTTAGTTTGAGGGATTCGGGCACACTCTCGGGTGTGTTTGAACTCAAACTAAGGGTTTGGTAGAATTTTCAAAAAGAAAATGTTTTGTATAAGGAGTTTCTAATAAAAGAAAAGGGGTGTGGTGCATGCAATCGACTGAGCTCAAGTAAGTTTTCCTAAAATACCCATACATGTTTTATGATATGCTTGTTCTATGAATCTTTGAATCACATGCTAGATTAGGGCTAAGGATCTAAGAGAGATGCCTTTGTATGTCTGCTATATGAGGTTGTAGACTTGCATGCTAGTACTAACCAGTTAGTGATAGAATGTCATATTTAGATTACGCTTGATTCCGATTACTCAATGATTGAATGTTGCTTGCTTTATGATTTTTAGGGGTTCTCGCTAACTTCAGCTAACTAGTAAGCGAATATGCTAAGTTACATATTACAAAGAATAAATAATTTTATAAGGTTAGGTTTTAGCTCTATTGCGCAACTCTTGTTTGAGTCCAACCGTTGTAGTGTGAGACCTTCCACTCGAAGAATTATCTGGTGTCAGTGAGATGTAATTGTATCCATGAGCTAGTTAGAGGGTGCTAGTAGGAGTTCCTTCTATAGCTGATGGCAGAGAGTGGAGTGGTGATTGCCCTAGGAATATATTTAGTGCTGGGAGCCTTGTCTTGCGGAGGATGTATGTTTGGATAAGGAGTGACTAGGGGGATTCAAATCAATCCTTGAGGAAAGTACGGATAGATATGGAAGGTAGTATGGGCATGTACTACTGGAAGCAGAGGATCTGCTCGAGTCAAGGAGAGCTGCGATGAAACCAGGAAGCTTGTAGAGTGTGAGACTCCTCAATATATATTTATGCGTGTTCTGATGGTTTGTATGGTCTATTTTTAGTATGGTGACTTTTCGAGGTAGACCAGTTAGTGGTTCTAGTGTTGGTGAGGGTTCAGGATCGGGTTCTGGAGTTAGGCAGTTGGATGATCAGACGTGGGAGTTTATTTTGTCTAAGATTACCCGCTGTGTAAGTCCCCAAATCTGCTTGTGTATCAATCAGATCCAATTGATGGTGTGGAATCCCAATCAATTGGATGATTTCAAATCAAAATAGAATAGAAGGAGAAGAAGAATAACTTGAATCTATGATGTATTCAATGTTGGAATGAAGCTCCTTACACATAGATTCATACACACACACACACACACACTCTTTTCTCTAACTTTCTCTCTCACCTTACGAACACACACTTAAGCACCTGGAGAAATCTCATCACCTCACCCACCTAACACCTATATATACATGGGCCACAAACTCAAGGCCGGACCGAAAACCCAATGCTAGACCGAAAACTCATGGGTTTTCGGTCCAAGCTACAATTAATACCAATATTAGTTTTCGGCCCAAATGATAAAACAATAAATGCTTAGTAAAGCAAAGTATAAACCAATTTTAGACCCAACACGCTGCATACTCGACCAGATTCCTGTGATCTTTGGTACAGTCAAGGAGGGTATTTTGGAAATTTTGGATGTGCGCTTGAGCGCTTTTCGGTCTAAGATGGTGGCATTGATGGGATCTCACACGTTGAAATTTAGGGAGTTTTGGGCCCGTGGAGCTCCAGATTACTTCGGGGAGAAGGACTCGATAGCGAGCAACGGTTGGTTAATGGATATTTCTAATACCTTCAGCACTAGCAATTTTCCTAATGGGGAAAAGGTCAGACTTGCTTCCTGTCTTCTGAAAGACGGAGCACGAGATTAGTGGGAGGAGGTTGGGCGCTTCGTGGGTTATGCGGAAATTGATTCGAAAACATGTGATGATTTTGTGTTGAGGTTTAGAGTTGAGTTTGCACCGGTGATTAAGGTGCAACAGTTGGTGAGGGAGATGGTGGTTGAGATTACCGCTATATTTGGCGAGAGGGCTTTATTGGTTCCACAGTATGTGATACATGAGGAGATGAAGAAGGAGAGATACCATGAGTTTTTGAGGAGCGATATTTGGAAGTTTGTGAGTCGATCCAGTTGCAAGAAACTAGAGGATAAGATTGCAAGATCCAGAGAGAGGGAGATTGATCTAGATATGGAGAGGAAGAGAAACTCGGGTCAGGATCAGGTTAAGGGGTTTGGGAAAAATGCCCAAGGTATTTGATTCGAGATCGAGAGGCCAGCAGGGTCGAGGCCACAGTGGCAAATGCGGCAAGATGTACGATGTGGCGTGAAGGGTGGATGGTTCTGGATGCTTCAGGTGTGGTCAAACAAGTCATATTAGTAGGGATTGCATTGCTACCACTACCATCACAACCCAATATCTTATTTGATTTGCTTCCACTGCAATAAGAGGGGCCACAATATGGCCCATTTTTCGAGTTTGGTAGTAGCAGGACCAGTGGTAGCACCCGCTCCAACGACTCTACGAATTATTAATGGCGGATGCGCCTGTGGTGAGGAGCAGGGCTTTTCAGATGATGTCCGAGGAGGCTCGCGCAACACCTGATGTCGTAATGGATATGTATCTTCTCCTTTTCTCTTTATTTATGTTGATTACTCTGCTTATGAGTATGTGTTTGCTGTAGGATCGTTCCTTGCGCTCAACAAAAGGTTTGATGGAGCTCCAGGGGAGCTAGATTGTCCATTAGAGGTTGAGATTGTAGATGATCAATCCGTTCGAGCATCGAGGGTTCATCGGGGTTGTGTTCTAGAGATGTTCAACGAGCAGTTTCCGATCGATTTGGTTCCTATTCCTTTGTGCGGGAACAAGGTTATTGTAGAGATGGAATGGTTGAGCCCTAGTGGGGCGATGATTGATTGCGAGCATCAGATTGTATTTATTCGGACTCTAAGTGGGGGAGATTTAGTAGTTCATGGAGAGAGTACTCAAACGTGGGCCGATTCTATGTTCAACAACTAAGGTCAGACGCTATCTTCATCACGGTTGTTTCGGATATGTCACCTATATTATGAATACCTAGGATAAGGGTAAGGCTACTATGGATGATGTGCCGATTATACGGGAGTACCCAGATGTGTTTCCGGAGGAATTGCCTGGAGTGCCTCCAGAGAGGCAGGTGGAGTTTAGGATTGACCTGGTTCCTGGTGCGACTCCAATGTGACAACCCAAAAGATTTGGATGAAGCAAGGTCTAAATTGTAACCCTATTACAATAAAAACCTTGAAAACCAAAAGGGCGTAAGTGCATGTATATGGATGTATACACACACTTTGGAAATCATATATAAGATAACCTCTTAAAAGTAAACAAGTTTATCGAGGCAAAACTAGAAAATTAATTGGAATAGGAATCATGGATTTAAAATATTGTTTATTAGTATTTAGCCTAGTATCCCACCCACCCTAAAACATTTGAAAGCCATAAGTACAATGCCTTATAAGCTAACATATATAGATATAATATGTGTAATAAGCTTTGTGGAACCATGATTGAATGTACATTGACAAGGCAACAAGATAGCACACATTAAACATTACCTTTATGAATTACGGCCTAGAACTCCACTATGGCCGAAAACACATTATGGAGACAAACTAGGACCGAAAACTAAGTCCAGAATACTACTAGGACCGAACAGACACCCTGGGATGAGCCTAGGACTGAAATCTCAATGCACATAAAGCACTATGGCCGAAAACTACCTTAGAAAAGACTTAGAACCATATAAGGCAAGAGTGTCGCGATTTCTCAATGCACATAAAGCGCCAGCTACGTAACCGATATCTTGACTTAGATTAAGGGACAGCCACACATACACAACAATTGGGTCTAACTGATATCTTACATAAAGCACCAGCTGGGTCTAACTGATATCTTACATTATGTTGTGTAAGATATCAGTTCGACCCAACTATTGTGTATGTGTGGCTGGCGCTTTATGTGCTTTATGTAAGATATCAGTTAGACCCAGCTGGTGTGTATGTGTGGCTGGCCCTTAATCTAAGTCAAGATTGGGTCTAACTGATATCTTACATAAGGTCACATTCTGAACGGTATGTATGGTGCTCTGGTTGATATCCATAGTGAAGCCTTGTGTGCCAAGGAGTTATGGGACACTCTTGAATTGAAATGCATCACTGAGGACGCTTCTAATAAGAAGTGTCTGGTCAGTGATTTTAATAATTTTAAGATGGACGATTCAAGGTCAATCACTGAACAATACATTGAACTCCTTGGCATATATGGTTAGTGTAACTGCACCGTATGAATATGGATGAATGTATTGTTGTGTCAAGCATCATTGACAAACTTCCTCCATCCTGAAAGGATTTTAAACATAACTTAAAACATCAAAAGGAGGAACTGTCTTTGCTTCAACTTGCTAGTCATATTCGTATCGAAGAATCTCTTTGTGCGAAGGAAAGTGACAAATCTGATAAATCCAAAGGGAAAGTTGAATCTAGACAGCCCTCGGTTCATATGGTTGAAAACAAACCAAGAAATCAGAACCACAAAGGATATGGAAAATGTAAGCAAGAACATGTCCCAAGCAACTCCAACAAAAAGAAAAAGGATATGGTTTATTGGAGGTGCAATCAGGTTGGGCAAGCGTGATTGTCGTGTGAACTTAGCCAACAATGGTATTGGAAACAGTGGAGCCAATGGAAAGGTGAATGGTTCTTTGTCCCAAGTTAAAGGAGGTCAGTTTTTGACTAACTTTGATAATTCTAATCAGAATTATGTTTAATATGTTTCATTCATTCCTGAATCATTCTATGTACAAGATGATGATGTTGCTTGGTGGATCGACTCCGGGGTAACGAACCATGTATGCAAGGACAATGTTTTAAAAACCAGTTTTTTTGTTGAACCGGTATGGTGACCGGTTCTCGGTTTAACCGGTTCGACCGGCGCGTCAACCGGTTTCTATAATTTTCATTTTTTTTCCTATTTTCCTACACATACATACATATATAAATCATGAATTTGACGTTTACAAGTTAAAACATTAAAAATATACAAAAAAAGTTAAATATCAATCCAAATACATTAAAATAACACATAACAATAAATTTTCGTGTTTTACATCAATTCATATACGTCAAAAAGAAAATAAAGTATAATATCGAAACAAAATATAGTTTTAGATGAATACAAACACAACAAACAACTTTATAACATTTACTATATATTTTTATTTTGAGAAAATTAAATAGATTTGAAAAAAAATCATCAAAGTTTATTATGCAAATAGTTCATGTCCATGTGTTTTTATTTGGTTTAACCGGTTCAACCGGTTTATTTTGACCGGTTCAACCGGTTTTTTTTTTTTCTGAAAACCGGTCGGTTCAATCCGGTTCAAAAATCAATGTAAAACCGGTGATAGTTGAACTGCTTCCTCCCCCGATTCCCGGTCCAACCGGTTCGACCGGTCGGTTCAAACCGGTTTTTAAAACATTGTGCAAGGATAAACGGATGTTTGAAACATTAACTCCGCTTGAAGATGGGTGGTGTTGAAAATGGGAAACGATTCTTTCATTCCTATTTGTGGTGTTGGTGTCGTGTTTCTTGAATTTACTTTTGGAAAGACAATTAGGCTTTTTGATGTTTTTTTTGTTCCTAAGATTCGTAAGAATCTTGTTAGTTCTAGTTGTTTGAATTATGATGGTTTTAAACAAGTTATTGAGTCGAATAAGTTCATCTTAGCTAATGTTGATAAATCTCTGATTTGGCATGTAAGATTAGGTTATGTTAACTTTAAAAGGATGCATGAGATGTCAAAAGATGGATTAATTCCATCCTTTTATGACTTTTGATAAATGTAAAATATGCGTGCTTACAAAAGTGACAAAAGAACCCTTTCCTAATGTCACTATAAATTCAACTGCTTTGGAACTTGTACATAGTGACCAGTGTGATTTTCACTCCACTCCTTTTGTTGGAAATAAAAGTATGTAGTCACCTTCATTGATGACTGCACTCGGTTTTGCTATGTGTACTTGTTACATTCTAAGCATGAAGCCTTAGAAAATTCAAAATATACAAAACCGAGATGGAATTACAATTGGACAATCCAGTTAAATGTCTTAGGACTGATAGGGGAGGTGAATATATGGATCCCATATACTTCCAATCAGTGGGTATCATTCATGAGACCATGACACCTTACACACCCCAACATAATGGTACTACTGAACGCAAAAATCGAGTTTTAAAGGAAATAGTAAAATTAATGTTGTCATAATTGGGATTGAGTGATGGATTGTGGGGAGAGGCCATGTTAACAGCCTGCTATATATTAAATAGGGTTCCAAATAAAAGGAACAAAACAGTCTCATATGAACTTTGGTTCAAGAAAAAACCGAATTTGAGATTTTTTTCGAGTTTAGGGATGTCGGGCAGTTGTAAAACTCACCGAGCCCAAAAAGAAAATTTTGGGAGAATGTGTAATTGATTGTATATTCATTGGATATGCTGAACATTCCAAGGCACATAGGTTTTATGTCATAAAACCTAATGATTCGGTTTTGATTAACACAATTATCGAATCACGGGATGCAATTTTTGATGAGATGTTTTTTTCATCGATTCAAAGGCATAAGGATGACTTTTGGTACTAATAAAGTGCAAAATTCAGAAAGTCAAGATGTTGGTAATATGCAAGAACCACAAGAGCTTCGTAGAAGCAAAAGAGGCCATATTGCAAAAAAATTTGAATTCGACCTCCAACTTTATTTGGTGGAAGGTTCAAGGGATGAAATTAATCTTGAATACTCTTATAGTATTTAAGATGATCCTAAGACATATCAAGAGGTCATGCAGTCTTGCGATAGTTCCTTTTGGAAGGAAGTAGTTGATGATGAAATGTCATCAATCCTTGAGAATAACACATGGGTGTTGTATGATTTAGCTCAAGGTTCTAAACCACTTGGTTGCAAATGGATTTTCAAAAAGAAAATGAATGTTAATGGGACTATTGACAAATTCAAAGCCCGGTTAGTCATTCAAGGTTTTAGACAAAAACCCCATGTTGACTATTTTGATACGTATGCTCCAGTTGCACGTATTTCTACTCTAAGATTGTTGATTGCCTTGGAAAGTATCCACAATCTGGTTATTCACCAAATGGATGTGAAATAGCCTTTTTTTAAATGGTGATCTTGACGAGGAAGTTTACCTGAAACAACCAGAAGGTTTCATTATGCCCGATAAAGAGCATATCGTTTGTAAACTTCTCAAATCTTTGTATGGGCTAAAACAAGTGCCCAAAAAATGGAATCAAAAGTATGATGAGGTTATTTTGTCTTATGGTTTCAATACAAACCAATGTGACAAATGTGTTTATAGTAGATTTGATGATGCTGCTAGAGCTGGAGTGATCATTTGCTTATATGTAGATGATATGTTGATTTTTGGTACCCACCAAAATCAAGTAGATGAAACAAAGAAATTGTTATCATCTAAGTTTTCCATGAAATATTTAGGAGGGGTTGTTGTAATTCTTGGAATAAGAATTAAAAGGATGAACAAAGGTTTGGTAATGACTCAAAGTCATTATATTGAGAAAATTCCCAAGCGGTTTAATTTACCAATTGTTCTCCTGTGAGTACTCTTATAGATCCAAGTGTGAAATTAATGCTAAATAATGGGATTCCCATTTCACAATTGGAATACTCTAAGGCTATTGGTAGCTTGATGTATGCCATGACAAGTACCAGACTTGATATTTCTTTTGTTGTGGGCAAGTTGAGTAGGTACACAAGTAATCCTAGTGCTCAACATTGGCAAGCAGTGAATCGAGTGTTTAAGTATCTCAAAGGAACCATGGATTATGGTTTGAGTTATTTAGGGAATCCTTCGGTTTTAGAAGGTCATTTAGATGCAAGTTGGATATCCAACATGGAAGACCATTCCTCTACTTCTGGCTAGGTATTCTTGCTAGGGGGAGGTGCCATTTCTCGGGCTTCCAAGAAGCGATCTTACATTACAAACTCAACAATGGAATATGAGTTTGTTATGTTAGCAGCTGGTGGTAATGAAGTAGAGTGGCTAAGGAATTTAGTCTATGAGATTCCTTTGTGGTCTAAATCGATAGCACCTATTTCTATTTTTTGTGATAGTGCAGTCGCTTTGGCTAAGGCATACAACCAGGTTTATAATGACAAGTCTAGACACCTAGTTGTTATACATAGTATGATTAGAGAACTAATCATGAACGGTGTGATTTCGGTTGAGTTTGTGAAATCGCAACAAAATTTAGCAGATCACTTGACTAAAGGTCTGACAAGAGACTTAGTGCACAAGTCTGTTATCAGGATGGGATTAAAGTCCACTTAATTTTGTAATGATGATACACCCAATTCCCTCCTAATATAATGTTAGGAGTTGAATTCAATGTGGAAAGCTCATACTTATAGATTGGGACACATGAAGTATTCATCCTAGGTATGTGTTCTGTTCTACAAGTTAACCCGGTTGAAGTTTAAATTCTTAATAATTCCTTTGATTATACTATAAATTTAGTCACCAACAATTTATAGCAATGTTTTCATTCAATGTCATGATTATAGGTTCTTAATCAAATAGTTCTTGGTTGCTCAGATCTTGAAGCAACCTGCACAAAAGACCAAAATGTGACAAAGGAAGGTTAGTTCATTTTTTCCTTGATTATTAATGACTTACTGTGTTTTAATTTTATCTTTTAAGTTTGTAAGTAATTTCTTCTTTTCTTATATTAGATGCCGACAAGGTTGTTGGATGGGCGCATAATCATCCCTTTATATTATATATTATAGCATCAAGTATGGGTTCGAGGCATTCTTAACGACGCTAAAGGTAAAACTAAAGCCTTATTCTTTCCAATATGACACCAAAACTCATAAGCACATCTTGTGTTGTCTAAAACAATATAATTAAATAGGACCCAAAAATATGAATTTATTAAAAATGGCATTACTTGCAGGATGTGGCTATTGAAAATGAATTTGATAAAATGAATATCCTATTTGAAGATATTCCTCCAATTGAAATTGGTGTTAGTTTTTGATGATATTGGAGCTTTAGAAACAGTGAAGGATGCTTTAAAAGAATTTGTCATGCCACCTCTCTAAAGGCCTATATTATTTTGTAAATGACAGTTAGCAAACATAGTAAAACCAGACTATATAATATTTTTTTACTAATATGAGTAAACTTAAATATTTTTTCTATTCCAGTCTTGCAAAGAAATTTTGCTCTTTGGGCCACCAGGCATTGGTAAAACACTGCTAGCAAAAGTCATTGCAACTGAGGCAGGTGCAAATTTTATCAACATATCCATGCTAACCATTACTTTAAAGGTATCCTTATTTTTTCTTACTGGGTACAAGAACATCTCATTGTTTTGTTGAAATGAATATAAGACAAAGTTACACAAATGGTTTTTATGGTTGGCAAAAAGTCCACTAAAGATGTTAGCCATAAGTAGGGGTGACAAATCGGGTCATCGTGACATGTTTTTGTCGGACACGACATGACACGACAAAGTTTTATGTAACATGAACACGATACGACACGATCTCGGGTTTTTTTTAACTAACACGAAAACGAACCGATTAAAAAACGACAAACACGACACGATAAAGATAACATGAAATAAAAATCAATGTATTTAATTAATATTTATTCATACATAACACAAAAAACACAAAAAACACGAAAAACACGACAAAAAATGTTAAATTGTGTCAGTTTCGTGTCAAATTTTGAACACGAACACGACACGACACGACGTCGTGTTTTTTACACGTGACACGAATACGACACGAACACGAATTCAAATTTCAATTTTGTTTCAATTTCATTTCGTATCGTGTATTTTTGTCGTGTCGTGTTATCAATTGTCACGTGCAAGTTTTGGAAACCACAAGGATCATATGTGTCAAAAAAATATGCATAAGGACTTGTACCGGTATTTTTTTGCCAACCATATAAACCATTTGTGTAACTTTTTCTTAATTTAATTAACATATCCTTGATGCTTGTTTGTAGTGGTTTGGTAAATGGGAGAAGTATGTGAAAGTCGTTTTCAGTATTGCTAGTAAAATCGTTCCCAGAGTCATGTTTGTTGATGAGGTTGGTAATATAAATCTTATAATTACTAGTTTTTCTTATACATATTCATGATATTTATGTTTGAAGTTTTATTATTTGTAATTTGCAGGTGGACAACATGTTGGGTAGACGTGAAAATCCAAGGGATGGTAAATTGGGATGGTTTGCATACAAATACAAAAGATAGAGAACGTGTACTTGTTACTCGGTGAAACCAATAGGCAATTTGATCTTGATGAGGCTGTGATTAGGACAATACCTCGGAGGTAAATAATATTTTGTCCCAAGGGAATTTTGGGTAAATGACATGTCATATAGTTAATATGAGGTGTTGTTTTGTGATGCATGTTGTGAGGTTGATGGTGAATTTACCGGATGCCACAAACATGGAGAAGATTTTAAGAGCGATATTAGCAAAAGAGGAATTGGTACATGATAGTGATCTTGAAGCGGTGGATAATATGACAGCTACTCGGGGAGTGATAATGTGATATGAAGGTTATTTGTGCCTTTTTTTCTCTATTTGTTACTTTGGTGGTTAATAATTAGTGAAATCTCCACAATAGTCCTAATATTTTAATCTAATATATAAAAAAAGTCTCAAATTAAAAATTGTTTAAGAAAAAACATGAATTACTTGTAAAATGACGATTTGACCATTTTTTCTCGGTTTACCGGTTTTATTACTTATCTATTTTCATTAAAGTCCAATTATTTTATCATAATTTACAAATAAGTCTCAAACTAAAATGAAATGGTGATTTGACTATTTTCTCTTTGTAACATACATTTTACCAGTTTTATTGTTTACCAAGATACCTAGTCATTAAATGAGCTAAAGAGATGTATATGTTGGGTTATATAATGTTGTGTTTAACATAAAACTTTATATCCTAATGTATTATATATTTTTGGAATATAAATGTATCTAACAAAGACTACACTAATTATATAAACTAGCAACAATTTCGTCATTTTTTAAGTTTATAAGAAATTTTAAATTGTCTATCTAATGTTATGTAACCCAATATATTCATCTCATCAGTTCATTTCTCGCATATTTTCCAGTAACAAACATCTTACCGGTTTCATTGTTGACATGGATACATAGTCTTAAATGAGCCGATATGATGGATATCAAATTTTATGATAAACCATCGTACTCATATCTTTTCAGCTCATTTAATGACTAGGCGTCAACGTCATCAATGAAACCGGTAAAATGTATGTTACATGGAGAAAATTGTCAAACCATCACTTAATTTTAGTTTGTGACTTATTCATAAGTTATGGTAAAATAATAAGACTTTAATGGAACTAGGTAACTAATCAAACTGGTAAATCGGGAACAAGGGGTCAAGTCGTCATTTTTACCGGTAATTCATGTTTTTTCGTAAACAAATTTTAGTTTGGGACTTTTTTTGTAAATTAAGGTAAAATATTAGGACTTTTCTAGAGATTTCCCTATTAATTTCCATAAATTTCATATACATAAAAGTCCCAGTTTTTACATAAACAAAGTTGATTCGTTTAAGATGTGAGATTTCAGATTTCCCTATTGGCACGTGGCATCAACCCAACCATCTAGGGTTTGTTGGCATATTGTCTCAACCCAACCATACAAGGTTTGTTGGCATATTGCCTCAACCTAACCATCTCGGGTTTGTTGGTCTACCGCACGAAGCAGTACCACCTCAATTGTAAGTCAAAGCTTAGGGAGTTCCCCCAAAGTACCAGCACACCACATAACAAATAAGCATACTATATGATCAGCCAACCTAACTGGATCGCCTCGCGGGGCCTACAGTCTATCTGGACCGCTCAACGAGCCATCAGAATGACTGGACCGCCTCACATGACCTACAGCCTATCCAGACCGCTCCATGGGCCGCCTGCCTGACTGGACCGCATCGCAAGGCCTACAGCCTATCTGGTCGTCCCCGGGTGTCTTGGCCTACAACATAAAGCAGAACCGCCTCAACCCAACACAAAATGTTAACATATGCAACAAATAAACATAAACACATAACCAACATATACATATAATCAGACGGATATATTAAACGGCTACCAACTATCATATCACTATCCCGATTAGGATAAATAATCTAGTGGGTCGGCATTGGTGCCTTTGACCCACGTGTACAGTAAGAAAAACTCACCTCTCAGTCTGAATGCAAGCTAAATAAATCTCGGTCCCGAAAATCAGCTCAACGATCACGTAACCAAAACCAAGGACCTAATCTCAATTAATCGGCTCAAAATACCTAAAATAGCCTTAGGTCAATTTGGTCAAAACTTATGGTCAAAGGTCAAGGTCAACGGGTCAACTCGATCCACTCAGTTGAGTGCTTGGGGCATACTTAGCACCTACGCTGGATGTACTTAGGCTTTGACTGGAGTCGGGCGGTTGACCCCGTTCGAGTGGCGTACGCTGGGTTACGCATGACGTACGTGCATACTCTCTTTTTCCTCAACAAGAGCTTAATGCATTAAGCTCTCACTTCCAAATGTCAGATCCAAGGCCAAAATACCACTAAGAGTCATAAAGTTTCCAACTTTATGACTTTGCATGCCCATTAAGTGCTTAATACACAAAATCCCAACTTCTTAACACCTTAAGACCTTCTAAAGCATGCATGGAGAAAAGCTAAGCATCAAGACCACATTTTTATGACTCAAGACCCCTCATTAGGTCTGAAAGGATGACTTATTCGACTAAAAGCATGTCATGCTCAAGAATCATCATAGTTGGGACCAAAAATACCCTAAATGAAGAAATGGCTAGATCTATAAGATAAAATGATCAAGTTAGGAGTTTTTTTACCTTCTGGAGGTTGCTAGTAAGGACAGAATCCCAGATCCAAGTTGCTTCCAAGCTCCAAAGTCTTTCTACCACCTTCTTCTTCTTAAAAAATACCACCAAAAAGACAAAAATGAGTTTAAGATTATAGCAATTTATAAAAATTGGTCAGAGTTCAGTGGTCAAACCACCGCAAACCTTTGTGTATTAAAGACCAATTTGTGTGTAATTTTATGTTTATAAACTATATTAAAGATATTATATTTATAATTACTTTTAGAACATCTCAAACTGCTCAAACCATCTATCTTTGAAGATTAAATCAAAAATCACCAAAAATTAAACTTATTTGCGACGTTTTTTTTTTTTTTTTTTTTTTTTTTTTTTTTTTGCATTAAGTGTAGTTGAGAGTTATGGGTAAGAAATTTGAATAGATTACGTTCTCCTAATTTCGTGGATATAAATAACATCCAAAATGGAGACCGTATGAAGAAGTCAGACTCATTTTAAGTTATAAAATCATTATTTACCTGATTTTCCTGAAACGAACCGTGCTCTGCTTTGTTTGGAATAGCTACAAACCTCGTAAATCGTTTTTTAGCACGTTTTTGAACTCAGATTATGGTCTATTATTTTATTTCATTTTTATCAAAATCTTCAATCTTGACCAAAATCATATTCATAAAATTTGTTGAATCTAAAGCCAATTAATCGTGAAACTTTAAATGTCATTTCGCGGAGATTTGTATATCGGAATTTATAAAATATTATTAAATATAATCAAAATTATACAATTGAATATAAATATTATAATATAAGTCTTAAATGTCAAGTCTTCTAATAAGCATCTCTTTTGTCATATTATATATATATATATATATATATATATATATATATATATATATATATATATATATATGTTTATATTTTTCACAATATAATTTTCTTCATGCATAACGCATAGGTGTTCAACTAGTATGATATAAATAAAAACGAACTCTAGCAAGTAGCTAGAACAAAGAAATACAACCGAGCTAAAGCTAACATAGTACCTAACATACAAGTTCCCCAATGCATTTTATATCTTTTCCTTCAGATCCATGTTCTTCATTGAACTGCAACCAAAAGCAAATCATTGATTACTATGCTTTATCTAACATGCGATGAACGACTTTCCTATTCCTCCTTCCCCTTTTTGACCATCGACGAACAAAATGTTTCTGTTTTTCTTTTCTCTCATGTAGATTATGAAATTGAGTTCGATTCTTTCTTTATTAACATATGTATTCAAATAAGAAACAAGAAATGAAAAGGTATAAAAAATACACAAAATCTAAATTGAGTTTAGGGCTCAGAATCGATGCATGTAGGCGGTAAGAAGAAGATGCATGTGTGTCGGAATCAATGCCAGGTAGGCGGTGGAGAAGAAGGGTTAGCTGATAAGTAGTATTGGGCAAGAAAGGGGAGGGATATGGACTTCTCCTTATTTGCACATGCACATTTCTTTTAGAATGGCTAACACATGCATAGTGTTTTTGACAACATGATACATTTTGCAAGCATACAACGAATCATGTAATTTTGTCATAATTTTAAAGGTAAATCATACCCTCATCAGGATAGTCAATACCAAAAAATGATAATAAAACATTTGTCATTTAATTTCATCTACTCATCTTTTTAACTAAACAACCTTGTGCACATGTTCCAGTCAGTTTTGTACAACATAATACACCAATCCTCAACACAAATTTAAAATAGATTCATAAAAATTAAAGTAAAAAACATGACATTGACATATCATCATACACTATAAATTCATCTCAGCAGTAGAAGGCTGATCCGGCTTGTTTGAGTTTCCTTGTTCTTGTTTCACATCTGCAGGTGCTGACACTGAATTTGAACCCTGAAAATACATACAAACAAACACTTAAAAACACTTGTCCTTTTTCTTTTATGAAAATAGATAGAAAGGCATTTGTTTGCTAACCTTTATGGATATTTCAGCAAATGAAGCATCCATCTCTCTATTAGCTCGTTCACCTTCTTTCACATCATCCTGAATTTATACAAAATGAAACCATGAGTCCAAAAAAGAAACACTACAGTCTTTAACTTATTATGCACATACCATGTCCTTGGACTCAATATCATGGAGTTCCCTTTTCACACGTCCAATGAAAGGCTTTCTGCAAAGGCAAATACAAGAATATCAGAATTCAGGGAGGAGAATTGAGGAAGAAACTGTTTTTTTTTCTTTATAACGTTTGGGGGAAAGACGATTTTACCCCTCGTTGTTTTCATCAACATCAGAATCATCTGATCTTCGATCGTCATCCTCTTGATCTTCATCTGCCTGAATACGAGAAAACTTGACTGCTGTTAGCTTCTCATGATTAGAGATATACAAATTCAAAAAGTGAACTTTTTGTAACAAATAACAAACCTCTGGGAATTCTGTATCAGGTGGGCGCTCTTGAAACTGGACACTTGGCGCATGCTGTAGTTTAGAGAGATTATCTAGAAGCTTTGACCGAATTTCATCTAACAGCTGGCGAGAGTTCTTATTTTCCATATTACTTGGAGCTACATGAAGAGTATAATCAGGACCAAAGTACTCATAATACTCATGTTGAGGCATCTTATCTTCTAACTCAACCCCAAGTGCAACTCCTGTCTACAAAACCAAATCAAGATTGCATTATATAAATCTTTATTTAATCACACCATTTAATATTCATATAGTTATTAAAAAAACCAAGAATACCTCATAGCACCAGCATCTAGCAACATTGCGTATTGTATACCCTCCACCACCAAGTAACAATAAAGGCACATTGAAAGATCTCATATACTTCACACACTCAGCATGCCCTTTAATTGATAAATTAAAACAACCCAATCTATCTCCTGATAAAGAATCTGCACCACATTGTAACACAACAGCACCAGGTCTGAACACTTCCATAACTTTACCAATTATTGGCTTAAACAACGACTGATAGCTTTCATCATCAATTCCATCATCTAGAGGGACATTCAGTGAGTAATACTTTCCCTTTGAATACCCAATATCTCTTATATCCCCTGTCCCCGGGAAATAATCACCAAATTTGTGGAAAGAAACAGTCATGACTCTATCAGTAGTGTAAAAAGCTTCCTCTACACCATCACCATGATGAATGTCAATATCTACATACAGCACACGTTGGTGCACTTTCAGAAGTTCAAGAATTGACAAGACAATGTCATTGACATAGCAAAAACCAGAAGCTTCACATTTTTTAGCATGATGAAGTCCACCTGCCCAGTTTATTGCTATATCACAATACTCATGGTTTAACTTCACTGCTCCTCCAACAGAGCCACCTGCATAGGTTTGACAGAAGGAGTATAGACCATCAAACACAGGGCAATCTTCACCAACATTGAACCTTTTTAGTTGTCTTAATTGATCTTGCTGTGTTTCTGGGGTTATGCCTCTTAGAAAAGAAACATAGTCATCAGCATGAAACCTACAAAGATCTTTGTCTCTAGCTGGAACAGGCTTTACAACATGCATGTTTTGAAGTAAACCATAGTGGGCTAACAGAGCATGTGTCATGCGAATTCTGTGTGGCTTCATTGGGTGACCTTGTCCATAATAGTAATTTCCAACCTCTGGGTCATAGAAGTAGTACACCTTTCTCTTCACTCCATCTGGCCCAGATGCTAAGGAATTGCCTCCAGTTTCCATCTAAAATCTGAAAAAGATAGCACATTAGAGGCAAATTTAGGACAGCTTTTGGAGTATTGACCTAATTGGCTTAGTACACAAAGAGAGATCTCCACTCATCATATTAAGCTCAAACAACGACGTTTGTATATTTCGTCTTCTAGATCTTCATTTCAAACTGAATGTATATTTGTATCAGGCGTAAGAATATTAAACGAAAACAATCTGACCTAATTTCACCACTCAACTTACACGACTAGATTTATCCTCCCTTCCCTACTTAATGAACATAGCAATTCGAAAAAAAAAATCCGAGTCAGGCCCTAATTAGAGAAGGCCACGAACCGAGAGATTTTCATAACACAAACAATACATCAAAATTAAGAAGGAACAAATTATTAACGTAAATCATACACCGAACTACGTACTGAAGTACTGTATACAGAAATCGAAAACAAAATCACAATAAAAAAGTGTAAAAGAGAAACACCTGCAACCGCGGTGGTTAATCCGGCCAGTTTTGAACGAGTGAACAGGTTTGCATAACAAATACCTGCAACTGCAAGGATTAATAGGGTGACGAAGAGAATGGGAACAATCGAGAAAGATCCGGTGGCTACGCTCTCCTTGAATATGAGTATTTCTCCAAGTTTGCTAATGGCTACCACTGTGACCGAATGTGAGTAGTAATAGGCATAGCGGACAGTTCAGGAGAAATGGGCCGACGCACAACCTTTGGACTTTTTATCAGGATTGGGTCATTTATAAGCAAATCAGAAAGGTCCAAGTCCAAACTCTAAAAAAGGAAATGTTTGTTGCAATTTTGCAAACAACCAATTCTATTAATAATTTAAATCTTTTTAAAGAACATTAAATCACCTCAATATAATAATGGAACGTGTTCAAGAGCCTATTTTCTAAAGTTAAATGAGTGAAGTATTTTTTTAAATAGATGTTATTTGAGAGCTTAAAAGCGAAGGCTTTAAGTGCTTGGATTAAGTTGCAAATTTTGACAAGTAGAAGGGTAAACGTATAGTCTCATTCTAGGTTGAAAAAACTTAATTCTTTTAACTTTTTGCATAACTTTTATTGAGTTGGTATCTTTTATCCAACAACACAGTTTATTAAATGTTAGGGTTATAAGGTTTAAGATTTAGACATTGTACATGTGTCTATTCGAATTTGTAAAAAAAATGATCAAATCAAACAATCATACACACAATTAAATAAATACAGATTTACCTTCTAACAAACAATTTTCTTACAGCTTGCTACCCCCCATTTCTTCAAGCCTAACTATGTTATCCCATAAAAAAGGTAGAAAAAACAAAATAAAGAATCAGAATCAGTTTTATTAAACACTACAAAATCATATCCGGCAAATTTAACTTTCACCTAATCAAACAAACAAGAATCAATGCCAAGCTATCCATTCTCCCTTTCATGCAACGCCAATAATATGTATATTAATAATCAACAACTATCGTGTTTTCTCTAGACTCAGATTCCAAAGACTCGGTTTTACATGTGGTAAATCATTCGAACAAATGCATTAACCAAACACACTTGTCTAAAATCCGACATGAACAACATAAGTAAAGTAAGGTATTTACGAATTCTGTAAAGCTTTCCAATATCTTGAGCAAGATGGATTCAAATGTATCGCTTGTAGAATCCATCTCAATGGATTTTTTCCATGTATTGTTCTTGATGCAGAGTAGCCACCTTCTTGCAACTGTTTTGAAACCAAATGCATATGAAGAAAAATCTCCCCCGGCCTCATCTCTGCACATATTTTCAACAATCAGAATGACAAGGGCATTTACGTCTTTTGCACACCGTTCAGTAACCAGTAAATAATGAAAATTCGAACCTGGAGGCCAAGATGACCATTCAAACTTAAGATATTGACTCCATTGCCCTTTATATCCAAGACTTGCTTCTGCTTGCCCTAATAAAAGTTGCAAAATAGGTAAACTTGCGTAACAATTGTCTCTAGCTTTCTTCAAACTCCCAACAGCAAGCAGCAAGAAATCTGAGTTGCATTGTTGTCTTGCAAGTTCCATACAAATGGCACCTGTAAACCAGTGTCATATGTATAAATGTATAATCCCATCAAAAAATTTACATAATTAGTAATAAGGAATAAATAAATAAATACCATGACACAAAAACAAACAGCTCTCAGAACCGTTTAACGAGCACGCATATGCAAAAAACTCTTCAGCACCAACAAAATCACGATTTGAAACCGCAATCAACCCCTGGACCATTTTCCATACAGCTGTCCATACATTCCATGAATATTTTATATCTTTTGAACATTCTTCAAATCTCAATTCGATTATATTTATATTCTCATCTCCTTGTAGACCATATTGACATTCGATGTATTTGAGGCAAATTAAACCGATATGATAATCGGTTCTCAAATTTATACATTTTGTGTATTCTTCATGTAAGCTGACATGGTTGTTTTCTGCAGCATATGCCCGACATAATTGCAAGTGTGCAAAGAAGAGATAGTCATCTGGGATAGAAAGATTTGAAGCGTTTTTAGCATGTTTTATGCAGTTCATGTGGTCCCCACTTTGTAAACTTATTTCAGATGCACAAAGTGACAGCTGGAACTTTTGATAGGGGCAGGATAGGGATTCGTCTGAAAGAGCTAAAGTAATTAACTTTTCGAGTCCTGTGTTTATATGTTGAGGGTATCTCTCTTCACGTGCTTTTTGAATGTAGTTGAGGATTAAAAGGTATCTTGCATTTTTATTCCATGGTTCTTGATGCCACCACCTGTAAAAATCAGAGTTGTATAAGCTTTTTTTTCATGGATTAGAAGTAAATTTTCGTAAAGGGTAAAGATGGAAAGCGTGGTACTTTTGTAATAGTTTGAGCGATCCATGTTGAGGGGTAGATTGGTCTTTACAGGTGGGAAAGGTGTGTTTATTGTTGGTGTAGCAAGCAACTGTACTTGCACCAAGGATTTCAGGTGCGCATTTTAGACCTTTTTCTTTTCTACACTCTGATTGGCTGCTTCTTACAGTAAAGCATCTAGTGGACAAGTGTGCATCTTTTTGTTCTTTACTAGATATTAAGAGATAACCAAGAACATTCCTGTTAGCAACAAATTTTTGTTAGAAATTTCCACAAGATTAGATAGAAATTAATCAAATTACTGATTATCAGAAGTTTAGAAATGATGAATAATTCAGAACATAGATTATATCAATCAAGATTTACCTTAGAAAATAACTGTTGGGGTACTTATGGAGGATTTTTCTAAGGTGATCAATTCCACTCTGAATTCCCAAGCAATGCTCTGAACCATTTTTCACCTGCAAAAACAAATTATAAATTCATCACATATTCAAGTTTGGCATGCTAAATAAATAAATAAAAAATATGGGTTAGGAAAACGTACCAATTTACTTAATACTATCAAAAAATGCATTCCAGTAATTTCCTCATGACTTATGAGGGAAGATCGGCTACTTGAAACAACTGCCTCAAGCTGATTGCTTTGATCCAGAACATGAATAGCAGATACCACAAAACTAACTTTTGAACTTTTAAATAAATCTTTTGGCATTTTTAAAATGCTTGTCATCACTGCCTCTTGACCAGAAATATAGTAAAGTAATCTACATATAAAACTTATGGAGGTGGATGCCTTTTGTGGTTCCAATGATTTAACACCTGCAGCTAAAATCCTCACCACAGACAAAGCCTGATCATTCTTCCCAAGTTGCCATGAAGATAAAGCATATATATGCAAACCTTCCCGATCCAGAACACCTGATTTTTAAAAACAGTTGTTTTTCCTTAACATATGTATATAAAAAAAAAAAAAAAAAAAAAAAGTGGGCAAATAAAAAAGATGCATGAAGATTCAAACCTTTCTTCTTTAGTTCTTCGCATTCTTGCACTGCCTCATAAGCTTTACCATCCTGCATCAATGTAAAATAAAGGCATAAAATTTTAAATGTATTGTGAAAATATATAATATATAAGAAAGGAAATTAAATAATTACCTTACAGAGTGACCTTGCCAAATTAATTGATATATCAAGGAGTTTTGAGGCGTCACGAGAAGAAGTGTTGAGTGCATAACGTGCTAACTTATAAGATGTAATAGCAGATGGATAATCACATCTTGCCTCACAAACAAGCCCTAGAAGATTGTGAGATTCTGGATACTGAGGTGCATGATGCAAAGCCTGGCTTATGGGTCCAAATACCTGTGACAAATGAGGGTATGTAAGTGTAATTATGAATGTGGGACCCATTGTAAGACTATGAGTATGAACCTTTTCTTGCATATAACAAGTACCTCTGAAGATGAAAGTTCACCAGAAAGTAAAGCAAGCTTTGCAAGACCCATCTGAAATTCTGGAAGCTGCACAAAAATGGTGTTTTCAGAACACTTCTTCACAAAACTAGAGAGAGACACAGAGAGAGAGAGAGAGAGAGAGAGAGAGAGAGAGAGAGAGAGAGAGAGAGAGAGTACAGGTAGTATTTGAACAGCTCTTAAACAGCAATCATAAGCTTCATCTGCCTTAAGTGCTCTGAGAAAAGAAACTATTTAAATAAAGGTGAAAAGTACATTGCTATTATTGGTTTTGAAAAAAGAGATGAACTTGCCTAATGGACATATCTGCTGACATGCCAGCCCATGGTAATGCAAGTGAAGGATCAATACTCCTGGCACGATCAAATGCATTTTGTGCCAATTTCTTGTCACCTTGTTTTCTATAAAGCTGTAGAAAGTCAACATTTAGCCATAGCTTCATTGACAATAAAAAAAAATTAGGAGATTTACTCAATGTAAGGTCTACCTTCCCAAGATATGCCCATGCAACAGCTAATGATACATCTAACTGCAATGATCTGATAAAAGCATGTTGCTTTAACTCAACATGATGTGATAAGCATCCCAATGCAACCCAGAATTCATTATTGGAACTCTCAAGTAATAAACCACCTAAAATCATTTTCTCAGGTAATTGCCTGCACATGAAAAGGAAAAGAAAATTTGTACCTAAACAAGATTTAATTGGGTTACAAGATCACAAGTGAAAGTACTTACTTTTGGATAGGATCATGTTTCTTTTCCTCCTTAAAATAGTTTATGACATCTATAGTGATGGCAATATCTGTGTAGATGTTAGCTTGCCATGGAGCCAAATGTAGAGCATGTTGATATGAACGCCTGGCACTCAGTGCAGCTGAAGAACACGCGTTTTTCCATGAAAGAATGGAATCAGCCAAAGCTTTCTCTGTTTCTAACACATGGTCTTCATCAATCCATGGGATGCAATTCGCATATGTAAGCTAGCAAGGGCAAAAATGTCATATACCAAGTTCACACATACATAACAGAACTTTCATAACGAGATCAAAAAAATATGGGCATACCTGAATATCACCATGCAACTTCCACATGCATGAAACATTTTTTGCCAAGAAAGTACCAGTTTTAACAACTTTTGATGCCTCCTAAAAATTTATAAAGAGTTTTTTAGATGTTTTGTATTAATTTTGACACAAGTATTGGAATTAATTTACCTCTAATATTGAAGCTCCCCATCTAAATGCACCTGAACTTATACATTCCTTTGATAACTCAAGAAGCCCACACCCAAGTCCATAGTGTGCAGCTACATTTTCAGGTGATATCTGTAAAGCTTGCTGAAACTGCTCAACTCCCTTCACCCATAGAGCTAGTTAGTGAAATATACATTAGATGTATTGTTATAAGTTATAAACATGATCAATTAAGTAAGATTATAGGTATAAGGGAGTAAGTGAGAAGCAAACTACAATTAACTGAACTAATAGCAGAATCACACAAGGAATCTTAGTTAGTTGCAACTACATGTGGCAAAATATTACCTTTCGATGTGAACCAAGCATCAAGAAGACATATCCACTCTCAACCATTGCAAAAACTCGTGACTCCTCCAACTCAATAGCTCGACCATATGACTATGCAATGAAAAAAGAAGTCAAATGTATGTAAGTGATCAAATGAGGGAGAAATGAACATTTGTAGGGGAAAAGTACCTTAATAGCTGCTGTGAACATGCTCAATCGCTGATATGCAAGACCTAAAGCCTAAAGTAAAGACAAAAATAAGGGAGCAATCTTGAGTAATACCAACAAGAGAAGGGTATAATAGACAATTATGAGAAGAGAGTACATACTTCCCATAAATCTGCAGATGTAGGATACCCTCTAATGGCCTGCTGAAGATTATGAACTGCCTCAGACCATTTCTTCTGATGGACCTGCAAGAAGTACCTAAATGTCAATGGAAAACATGTGGGAGTTGGGGCCCAAATTTTAAGCCAGAAATGGAAAAAAAAAAAAAAAAAAAAAAAAAAAAAAAAAAAAAAAAAAAAGATAAGCAAAGAAGATGATGAAACACCTGTAGAAAACCTAGTCTACGAAATGCCCAAAATGCCCTTGGCGACTTCCCTGCAGCTTCACGGCAAACAGCAACCTCCAAGCTCTCTTTTCCTTCTTTATCCAACAAATCACACATTGATTCCTGCAAACAATGGGACACAATATAGAATTCTTTACCATCTATATGGGTATAAAATTTTGCACTTTTGAGTTTTGAAATAAAGCTTAGTGGAATCTTTATGAACAATTAGGTCCAAAATCAATAAACTTGAATGGGTTGGAAAAATCTTGCAACAGGAAAACATAAATAAACAATAAAGGAAATTAAACGAATGTATAAAGATAGGTGAGAAGTTAAGAATAAGACTAACCCCAGATTCAGAATCTTGAGGATCAAGAGTGAGAGCCCTCTGATAACACTTGAGAGCTCTCTGAGTATCAACTGAAACTTTGCTATAATAATGACCCAAATACCTAAAAGCATTTGCATCTTGTGGGTTTAGCTTTGCTGCAATCACAAAATGCTCTGCTGCCTTTTCCTTAGATTCTGACCCAATCCCCTCCCACAAGAACAAACCCTGAATTCATTACAAAACCTATTAAAAGGAAACCTAGAATTTTAAGTTATATTCAGTGAAGAGGTTAAAGATTTTGTTACAAGATTAAAATGGAGGGAAGGGTCATCCGGGTTGGCAGCAACAGCTTCCGTTAACTGTGTGAAAACAGGGTCTTCTTGACTGTCCATTTCTTCAGCCTAAAATTAAAATTGAGATTAAATAAGATATGAGATACATAATCATTATCCCCGGAGAAATAGAACACGCTTGATAAACGTAAGCTTATATTGCTTCATACATAATGACAGACGGGTGGAATACCTATACACAATTGCTAATTTGATGCCTACAACTCAATGATTATTGACACAAGGTTTTACCATAAGTGTTAAAAACCAATTACGAGCATAATGCACTTAGTAAACCGTCATTTAAAGAGCACAAAATGCTCCGAGTTTCAAAGACAATTAAGAACCCATGCAAATTATACAATTTACGATATCAAACCCTTCGAGCAATAAGAAAACGCTTAAGTTAACAGTAATAAGTAAGCTGAAATTACAGCAATTTTATTAGGGTTTCAAAGTTTGAAGAACCCAATTCTCTTTCTCTTCCTTTTTAGACTATGGTGATTATGTAAATTGGTGATAATAAATGAAAATTTAGTCAATAGTAGTAAGAAATTTTGGAAGCAAAAGTTCGACACTTGCCATTCAGGATCCGCTTAGGGCAACGCACTGTGCGATACAAGTGTGCGATAAGGAGGATGCGAGGAAGCCAGACAGAAAAAGAGACTTCTATGTGATGGGATGGAGAGACGAAAATACGACTGCAGCAAGTGGCGGCCGGCCGGGACGAGCGGAGGAGCTGCAGAATGCAGTTTCAGAGAAGGATGCGGACGAGATAGTTTGAATGTTTGACCGTTTGAGACTTCCGGTGTTCCTCATGTGCTCCGGGTCGGGTCGGGACTATGAAAGTGTTTCTATACACAAACCAAACGAACATAAATCGGGGCTACTTCATGTTCATTCATTTAAGTTAGTTGAACAAATAAACGAACATGCTAACGGAATATAAACGAACAAACGTAAATCAACAAAGATTAATAAACATAATTGAACATATATAAACATCAATGAACATATAATATAGTAATATAATCAAACATAATTAAGCATATATAAACATATGAACTTATATGAATAAACATAAACGAACGTAAAGGAATATTCACGAACATAATTGAACGAACGACACCATTATTCATGTTCGTTCGTTTAACTAAACGGACAGAAATTTTTGTTCATGTTTGTTCATTTATTAAATAAACGAACTTCCCGTTGAACAGTTTGTCGAACATTCAGTTCGTTTACAACCCTATTTCTATAGCTTTAGGATGGGCAGAGTGGGACTCGGCGACCCTCGACAGATCTGATGTGGACTCGGTAAATACTAGGTCGGGAACTCGGCATGCCAAGCTCGAAGCCCAAACTTGGTAGAAATGTGTTGAGTATCTTTCTTCTTTCTCCATTCTTCCTCCTTCCTTCTTTCCCATTCGGCAAATAGCCCCTCTATTCTCCCTCTCTTCTTCTTCCGAACTTCAACCCCCCCCCCCATTTTTTATGATGTGGAGTCGGTAGGTGTTACACAACTCCGTTCAGCCTTTTAAATAATCAATTTAATATATGAAAATTGTAACATCCCAATATTTAGGTATGAACTTAAAGCTTATTATTTATATTTTCAGGGCAACTCGACGAGTTGGAAGGCTCCAATTTGTTGTGTAGAGTATTTAATGCACGCGTATCTTTCAATGTCTAATCGACGAGTTAGAAGGCTCCAACTCGACGAGTTGAAGGCTAAACATGAAAACCCTAATTTTTAGGGTTTGCACCTTATTTAAAGGCCTTAACTCTCATTGTTGGCCTCCCTCATCGCCTCCTTGTCCAAAGAAAACCCTAGTTCGTGTTTTTGCCCTCATTGTGTGTGTAAGAGCTTAGATAGTGATTTTTGGTGCTCTTTTGGAAGGAACAAGAAGCTTGAAGAAGTTGGCTGAAGGGAGATGTTGTAGATCCAGTGTTTACTCTGTTGTGGCAACCATTTTGAGGTATAAAGTCGATACCTTGGCCTCTTATTGCTTAGATCTACTTCTATGGAAAGATATTGTTATTCTTGGTCCATATTGGAGTCATTCCTGGAATGATGCATTGTTTGAATTTGCCACTTCAGATCTGGATGTTTTGTGGCTCGTTGAGCCTAAAGTTCCAAGCTTTATCAAGTATTGGCCCTCCTTCATGCCCTAAGCCTCTTATTAAGCTATGATTTAGTGTTTTAGCCCCTTTGATGTCATGCATGGACGTAAAGTTAGCAACTTTACGTGGTATCTCAGTCATAGGGGACCAGATCTATAGTTTGGATCATTAGACTCACTTAGGAGATGGTTGAATGAGTTAAGACAAGGGAAACTCAACGAGTTGCTCTGCCAACTTGGCGAGTTGGCCCAGGGTTTCCTCGATCTTCTGGACACTATATAAACTCGACGAGTTGTCTTGACGACTCGACGAGTTGACTTGGGTTTTCGTGGTTTTTCTGAATTCTGAAAGGAACTCGACGAGTCAGTAGATGCACTCGACGAGTTGGGTCAGCATGGACTTTTGACCTTGACTGTTGACTTTGAATTTGACCATAGTTGACCAAGTTTGACTTTAAGGGTATTTTTGGGAATTCAAGATTTTGATGGAGCTAGTCACATGGTGGTTGTAGGAGGTTTTGTTCAGATCTGTGATTTGAGAATTGGATCTTGTCAGTCAGTGCTACTTGTGAGGTGAGTTTTCCTCACTATACTAACAGGGTCGAAGGCACCAAGGCCGACCCTTTTGGATTGTTGTCCCGGTTATCGTATGATGCTATCTGTAGTGATATGTTAGATCTGTATCCTAGTGTATAGGATGATGCTATGATTGATGATATGTTAGACCTGTATGATTATTATATGTGCTAGCTAGCGTTTGTTAGATTAGGTGTCTAAGCCCATAACTATAATTGGTATGTACTTGAATTGATAGCAGCACAGTCCTTTTGGGTTGCCCTCAAACCTAGCAACCAGACAAGGAAATTATGAAAGGAGAGATATTAATTTATTATAAGATTAATAAATTAATATAAATGAATTTATTAATATGTTAAAAGATTAATATATTAATAAGAAATCATTATGTTTAATTAATTGTTAGCCAGAAATTAATTGGAATTAATTTTGGGGTTAAAAGAATTAATTATAAGGTGCAGGGACTAGTATGCAATTAATTGATAGTTGAATGGAAGGTTCCAGAACCCCCTTGGAAGGAGGTGGACGAAAACCCTAGGGGAAACCCTAGAGAATTCGTCAAAGGGGTCCAAGATAAGGCCATTGGGTTTGCTTAGGCCCTAAGCAAAGGATAACTAGGGTTTCCCCTAAACCCTAGATCCCTCAGCTATATAAGGAGCCTCCTGGTTCATATTTTGGTCACTCTTTCTTTTGAAGAAACCCTAAGGCCGAGATTTTGCATACTCCCTCTCCCCTCTCTCTTCTACTTTCCTTCTTGCTAGTTTGGGTGTGATTTCATTAGAGGCATTACACTTGTGGTGCTAAGCTTCCAAGAAGATCAAGATCAAGATCAAAGGAATTGTCAATTGTTTGCTATAACAATTGAAAGGTATGTAACTCCTAACCCTAGTTTGTTAATTTCGAAATTAGCCTCTCTCCTCTAGGGTTCTTGTTTTGCAATTTAAAGTTGTATGTTCAATAGTTAAAGCATAGATCCAAGTAGGTTGCATGTGAACTTAGGAACTGTTTTCTAGGTTATTTGTTTTACCTAAAACTCATCAGTGGTATCAGAGCCATTGTTTTGTTTTAAATTGAATTGCTACAATTGTTGATTTGCAAATTAGGGTTTATAGCTATTAAACCCCAAAGGCCATTTTTTCGATTTTTAGGGTTGTGGATCAAAGGGTTTTCGAAAACCCTAGCCTCCAAAGAACCCTAATCGAAATTAGGGTTAGGGTTTTGAAAAACCCTAGCCTCCTCCCTTGTGAATTTCGAAATATGCTAGATATTTTAGGGTTTCTTGTTTTGGATAATTGTTACTTGATTAGATTAATTGGATAATTATCCTTACCCTAATTTTCGAAATTTAGAAGGATAAGAATTAGGATTAAATTAATTGTTTAATTTAATTGGATAATCCTTACAAGATTTAATAAATTAATTAAAAGTTAATTAATAGATAAACATTAAATCTAATTAATTGGTTTATTTAAATTTAAAATTTAATAGTTTAAATTTCAAAATTTATATAAACCCTTGGAGTTTTTAAAATGTTTTAAAACACACCTTATATATATATATATATATATATATATATATATATATATATATATATTATAATTAAAAGTTTAATGTTATATATGTATAAGAATATGGTCAGTCAAATCGCTAGTATGCCTCATTCATGAAGCTAATCTATAAGGGGGGTATAAGGAAACTGCCTATAAAATGGTAGTTGAATGGGTGTCCACTCTCACCTACCGCTTCCTTGATTAGTGGGGGTCGTTAGCAGAACGGATTTGATAGGACAACTACTTCTCATTAAAAGTATAATGCTATTAAAGAAAGTACTAGAACATTATTTTTAAAATCCTAGCTCTAGTTACTTTAGGAAAAATGTGAAAAGTATGTTAATCCATGAAATTGCACATTATGCTTTATTGGTCGTTAGTGGAGCATGTGTGGTTAATCAGCACACTAAAAGGCACTAATAAAGAGTAGTAATGTGTATCTTATAATTATCATTTTGATGGAGCATGTGTGGTTTACCGACACATCAATAGTTAATGATAAAGACAATAAGGTTACCAAGCACATTTGCATGGTTATTCACATCCAGTTTGTGATCCTCGGTATCCCAGTCACAAATAGTAGAGCATAATCCGAGATTAAAACATGCCATTAAATAGTTTTGATGTATCTCAAAACAATTAGGAATTTCATTTCGTTTATTTTGTCTAATGGTGGAATTGGTGAATCGTCATTCACCTACCTTTATGAGATTTGAACTTGGATCTCGGCATCCCATTTCTAAGTTGTAAATCGTCATAGTTGGGTCCTAACCTTAATACGATATCTTTGGGTTATTGTATTGAGGTGTCTTGAAATCTAAACTAAAACTATCCTTCTTTTCAGATGTCTACTCCTGGAAACACTTCTGCTTCTTCATCCTCCAACCACAACTTCTCTTTGCTCAACATTTGCGCTAAAGTCGTTATGGATGGCTCGAACTATAACGATTGGATGCGTAACATCAAGATGGCGCTCAGATTCGAGGACAAAGATTATGTCCTTGAAAAGGAGCTCAAAGAACTTGATGAGTCCAAAGCAACTCCCGAAGAGTATGCTGCCTACAAGAAGCACTATGATGATGCTACCAAAGTGGCATGCATCATGGTTGCAACCATGTCCCCAGAATTAAAAAGGTACTATGAGGACTACTGGCCTTTTGAGATGAACAAGAACCTTATGGAAAAGTACCATAAGCGAGCTCGTCAAGAAAAGTTTGAAGTAGTCAAGTCACTCATGGCTTGCAAAATGAAAGAAGGGGAATCGTTTGTGTCTCATGTGCAAAGAATGAAACGCTACATAGAGTGTTTGGTCAAGCTCAACATTCACTTCGATGAGGAATTGGCCATTGACATGGTCTTAAACTCCTTGCCTGATTGTTATGGTCAGTTTATTTAACTTACCATTTGAACAACAATGAGCAGACGTTGGCCCAATTGCACAACTTGTTGCAGACAGCTGAGGCAGGGATGAAGGGTAAAAGTATACCCTCCACACCTGCAAGTCCCCCTGTCTTGGCCATTAGACAAGGAAAGGGGAAGAAGAGGAAAGGTCCTCCCAAGCAAAACTGGAAAAACAAGGCTCAAGCTGTGTCGTCTAGTAATAGCCCAAAGGCTAAGCCCAATGGTTCCACTCCCCATGTTTCTGATCCAAAAGAGGCCGTTTGCTTTTACTGCAATCAAAAGGGGCATTGGAAGAGATCTTGCCCACAATATCTGCAGGACATCAAAGATGGCAAAGTGAAGCCATCTTCGGCAGGTATTTACACTATTTCTTCTAATAACTCATTATCTCCTCGTTCATGGGTCCTTGATACAGGATGTGGTTTTCACATCTGTTCTGATTTGCAGGGGCTAAGGGAAAGTGAGGAGATAGAGCGAGGTAGGATAAACTTGATCATGGGAAACAAGAAGTCATCACCAGTAACCAAGATCGGAGTTTATCAACTTTTGCTTAGTAATGATGTTAGATTAGACTTAATAAAATGTTGCTATTCGTCTGAGATGACGAGAAACATTATTGCATTTCATGCATTGTTCAAACAAGGTTGTAAATATTCTTTTAATGGTTTGAATGGTTCAATTTCTGTTTATAAGAATGGTGTTTTTGTGTTTGAAGCTTTACCTTGTGATGGTGTCTATGAAACAGTGACTTGTGTTGATAGCTTAGGAAATAATGTACTTAATATTGACTTGTCTAATAGTGTAGACAAGGCATGCTTGTGGCATTGTCGTCTTGGACACATTAACAAGAAACGCATAGCCCAACTCCAAAATGATGGAGTGTTGGAATCATTTGACCTAAAATCAGATGATATGTGTGAGTCTTGTCTTTTGGGAAAGATGACAAAATCACCATTCATAGGGTCTTGTGAAAGAAGTGAAGGTCTGTTGGATCTCATACACACAGATGTGTGTGGGCCCTTCAGATCAACCACAAGGGATGCTAATCGATTCTATGTGACTTTCACTGACGATTATAGCAGATATGGTTACATCTACTTGATCAAACATAAGTCAGAAACCTTTGAAAAATTCAAAGAGTTTAAGCATGAAGTCGAAAATCAATTGGGCAGAAAGATAAAGATACTTAGATCCAATAGAGGCGGGGAGTATCTTAGCATCGAGTTCAACGACTATCTGAAAGAATGTGGGATAGTCTCACAATTGACTCCTCCTAGGACACCACAGTTAAATGGTGTAGCTGAGAGGCATAATCGAACCTTGTTAGACAGGGTTCATTCTATGATGAGTCGTGCCTCGCTTCCTATTCACTTCTGGGGGTATGCCTTAGAGACAGCTGCCCACATCCTCAATCTTGTCCCTACAAAGAAGGTTGCCAAAACACCTCACGAAATATGGACAGGGAAGGTTCCCTCGTTAACACATATTAAAGTCTGGGGTTGTGAAGCTTTCGTAAGACGAGAGACTCACGACAAGCTAGCAGCAAGAAGTGAGAAATGTGTTTTCATTGGTTACCCAAAACAGTCTTTTGGATATTTTTTCTACAGACCTAGTGAGAACGTGGTGTTTGTAGCTCGAAGAGGAGTCTTTCTAGAAAGAGAGCTCATATCCAAAGAGGACAGTGGGAGTACCATTGACCTTGAAGAGATTCAAGAGTCAACCAATGAAGGAACCTTAGATGACACTAGCACTCAACCAGAGGAAACAGTTCCTGTTAAACCAGTTGATAAATCATTACCTCTTCGTAGATCCACTAGGGTGAGTGTGCCACCTGAGTTGTATGGTTTTCATATCACTTCAGACGGCGACACATTCATCAGTGATAGGACACTGGTGAATTTAGATGAACCAGTCTCTTACAAGGAAGCAATGGCAGGCCCAGAGGCTTCCAAGTGGAAAGAGGCAATGGAAAGCGAGATAAAATCCATGTATGACAACCATGTTTGGAATTTGGTTAATAGTGCACCAGGTCGGAAGACAGTTGGGTGCAAATGGATCTTCAAGAAGAAGACAGACATGGATATGAATGTGCATACATTCAAGGCTCGACTGGTTGCAAAAGGTTTCACTCAAACCCCAGGGGTTGACTATGATGAGACTTTTTCGCCAGTAGCTAAGATTAAATCTATTAGGATATTGCTCGTCATAGCTGCCTTTCATGACTATGAAATCTGGCAGATGGATGTCAAGACTGCCTTCCTTAACAGGAAGTTAGCTGAGGATGCTTACATGAGTCAGCCAGAGGGTTTTGTTGATGTAAAGTTTCCGAATAGAGTATGCAAGCTTGAGAAATCCATTTATGGATTGAAACAAGCATCTCGCAGCTGGAATCTTTGCTTCCATGAGAAAGTCAAAGAGTTTGGTTTCTCTAGAAGTGAAGATGAGTTTTGTGTGTATATCAAGGCTAGTGGGAGTATAGTAACTTTTCTGGTGTTATATGTCGATGACATATTACTCATTGGTAACGACGTTCCAACCTTGAACGAAGTTAAGTCTTGGCTTGGAAAGTGTTTTGACATGAAATACCTAGGAGAAGCCGCCTATATTCTTGGGATTAGGATATTGATAGATAAAAAGAAAAGACTAATTGGACTTAGTCAGGGCACATACTTGGATAAGGTACTAAAGAGATTTAGTATGGAAAATTCCAAGAAGGGAAAGCTACCTATCCAGAGCAACACAAAATTGAGTAAGACTCAATGCCCTAGTACAGATGAGGAAATAGCTGACATGAGTCGTGTACCTTATGCTTCCGCTGTCGGATCGATCATGTACGTTATGAAATGTACTCGCCCTGATGTGGCCTTTTCTTTGAGCATGGTCAGTCGCTATCAGGGAAACCCGGGTAGAGCTCATTGGACAACCGTAAAGAATATACTCATGTATTTGCGAAGGACGAAGGACTGGGTCCTTGTGCTTGGTGGCAGTGATACTTTAAGATTAGATGGTTACAGTGATGCCAGCTTTCAGACGGATAGAGATAACTTCCGTTCTCAGTCGGGCTGGGTATTTTTACTGAATGGAGGAGCAGTTACTTGGATGAGTTCCAAGCAAGATACGGTGGCTGATTCTACTTGTGAATCAGAGTACATAGCAGCAAGTGAAGCGTCGAAAGAAGCAGCTTGGTTGAGGAACTTCATCAGGGATCTCAAAGTTGTTCCAACCATCCAGGAGCCTATGGAACTGTTCTGCGATAATGAAGGAGCGGTTGCCTTGACAAAGGAACCGAGAGATCATGGTAAAACCAGACATATCGACAGAAAGTAACATTTCATCAGACATAAAGTATAAGAAGGCCATCTTATAGTGAAGAGGGTATCATCTGAAGACAACCCAGCAGATCCCCTCACAAAGGGTCTGAGTAGGGCTAAGCACATTCAGCATGCCCGGAGCATAGGACTAAAAGATGATATTAGTTTTAGTAGTTAGATTAGTTTTGAAACTTGTAACAAAATAAATGTAATTGACTTTTGGTGATTAAATAATAAAGTATTATTTATAAGTTTGGGTTCTACCTTTTGTCAATTGTTTATTGTTGTGTTTCATATTTTGCATGTTTTACTTCCCGAATAATATGATTGTTCAAACTCCACAGTCGCTCGTACTTTTGGAAGTAAGTAATGAATTAAGATTGTCATGAATTGGATTGCAGATTGTCTAAGGATAGACATGGCAATAGAATTGCTGCAATGTTCATGAGTACTAAGAGAGTGAGATTTGAGTATTGGATAAACCCACACTCAGAGTATTACTTCATGGAATTCATCACGAGTAATACTGAGACGATAATATCTATAATCTTAGAACAGAGATATATGAGTTGTAATTTGAAAGTCGGCTATACATTGGTAACACGAAAACGCATCAGTAACTTGGTGTTATAAAGTGTATTGTCATGTATGGTTTGATGAGTAAAAGATACAAGCATATGAGTCAACGTTTATTCGTTCCTTTTGCCCAAATGGGAAAAGCGATATCTGTGGGCCCCTCGATGATTTGGTGTTGATTTTTGTGCTGGGCCCAGCCAGGACTGAATTGATGTGTTCGATTAGAAGTCCTATATCATCACAAATCAGGAATCATGAAACATAGATTCTGGACAAAAGAGATTGATTACATTCCATGTCTTTTGTCTGGGGATATCTAGCAGAACGAAGGATTATATGATCACTTATCTTAGGACACGTAACTGAATGGGTCAGAGTTCGGCATCAGCTTTTTGGATGCTACAATTTGCTGGTCAAATTTAGAAGGCATACTAGCAATTATAGTTACATACTTATCCAAGTGGGAGACTGTTGGATTAGGTGTCTAAGTCCATAACTATAATTGGTATGTACTTGAATTGATAGCAGCACAGTCCTTTTGGGTTGCCCTCAAACCTAGCAACCAGACAAGGAAATTATGAAAGGAGAGATATTAATTTATTATAAGATTAATAAATTAATATAAATGAATTTATTAATATGTTAAAAGATTAATATATTAATAAGAAATCATTATGTTTAATTAATTGTTAGCCAGAAATTAATTGGAATTAATTTTGGGGTTAAAAGAATTAATTATAAGGTGCAGGGACTAGTATGCAATTAACTGATAGTTGAATGGAAGGTTCCAGAACCCCCTTGGAAGGAGGTGGACGAAAACCCTAGGGGAAACCCTAGAGAATTCGTCCAAGGGGTCCAAGATAAGGCCCTTAGGTTTGCTTAGGCCCTAAGCAAAGGATAACTAGGGTTTCCCTTAAACCCTAGATCCCTCAGCTATATAAGGAGCCTCCTGGTTCATATTTTGGTCACTCTTTGTTTTGAAGAAACCCTAAGGCCGAGATTTTGCATACTCCCTCTCCCCTCTCTCTTCTACTTTCCTTCTTGCTAGTTTGGGTGTGATTTCATTAGAGTCATTACACTTGTGGTGCTAAGCTTCCAAGAAGATCAAGATCAAGATCAAGGGAATTGTCAATTGTTTGCTAGAAAGGTGTGTAACTCCTAACCCTAGTTTATTAATTTCGAAATTAGCCTCTCTCCTCTAGGGTTCTTGTTTTGCAATTTAAAGTTGTATGTTCAATAGTTAAAGCATAGATCCAAGTAGGTTGCAAGTGAACTTAGGAATTGTTTTCTAGGTTATTTGTTTTACCTAAAACCCATCAGCGTTTAATATCTATGTGATGATTGTGTGATTGCGGGTGGGTTGAGGCGGTCCTGCTTTGTGCTCTAGGCCAACAGACTCAGGGTGGCCCGGATAGACTGAAGGCCCATCGGGGTGTACCAGTCAGGTCGAAGGCCCAGAGAACGGTCCAGATAGGTTGAAGTCCCGGTGAGGTGGTCCAGACATGTTGAATGTTCTAAGAGTGGGCCAGATAGACTGAAAGTCCGGTGAGGCGGTCCAGTCATGCTGAAGACTTTATATGCATTATAACATCCCAATCTTCAGGTATGAATTTAAAGCTTTATATTTATATTTTCAGGGCAACTCGACGAGTTGGAAGGCTCTAACTTGCAATGTAGAGTATTTAATGCCCGCGTATCTTTCAATGTCTACTCAACGAGTTGGAAGGCCCCAACTTGACAAGTTGAAGGCTAAACATGAAAACCCTATTTTTTAGGGTTTGCACCCTATTTAAAGGCCTTAACTCTCATTGTTAGCCCCCTCATCGTCCCCTCAGTCCAGAGAAAACCCAAATCGTGCCTTTTTTTTTTTTTTTTTCCCATTTTGAGTGTTTGAGAGCTTAAAGAGTATTCTTTGGTGCTTTTCTTGAAGGAGCTTGAAATTGGTGGTGCAAAGTTGAAGGGAGAAGCTTTAGATCCGGGATTTTCAGTGTTGTTGCAGCCACTTGGAGGTATAAATTTGTTATCTTGATCATCCTTTTTTCTAGATCTCTTCTTTTGAAAGTTATGGCCATTATTAGCTTATTTTGGGACTATTCTTGGATTTGAGCATGTTATGAAGCCATGGTTTCAGATCCGGACATCCTATGGTCTCCATGGACTTAAAGTTGCCAACTTTATCAAGTTTTGGCCCTCCTTCATGCCCTAGGTCCCTTGATAAGCCTTATTTGAGCGTTTTAGCCCTCTTGATGCCATGCATGGCCATATAGCTAGCAACTTTACGTGGTATTTCAGTCCTAAGGGACCAGATCTATAGTTTGGGGCTTTGGTTTTGCTTGGAAGTGTCTGAATTCATTAAGGCAAGGAAAACTCAACGAGTTGCTCTGCCAATTCGACGAGTTAGTTCGGGTTTTCCCACTTTTTAGATGCTAAAGAACTCGACGAGTTGCTCTGGTAACTCGACGAGTTGCCTAGAGCTTTTCGCGATTTTCTGAGACATGAAGGAACTCGACAAGTCAGAAGATGCACTCGACGTATGAAGTTTTTTCTTAGAGTCGAATTGTAGCAAAAATCTGACGTATGAAGTTTCTCACCATGATAATGCTATATAGTATATGATTTTAGAAACCTATAATCATGTATGTGGGCTTAAACTGTACTCAACAACTTTCGATACATATCCACACACTTTACACACGGGCAACACACTTTGTCTTAAGAGTCGACATGTTTCCCATCAATCTCGATAAAGTTTTTAAGACATTCTAAGAATTTTGGAGACGTTCGGTTCTCACAAATCCAACTATTATCGATCGTTGTTACTGTTTCATTATTAAAAATTACATTTTATACATAGTTATTGAAAGTTAATTGTATTTTGGCTCTATGTGAATATGTATTGCATGACTGTTTGTTTGAGAAAAAATTTAGATGGAATGGATAGAGTATTTACAAGTATATAAAGAAATACACACCTGAGAAGTAAACATCGTACATAGCAGATATAATATTCACAAGGGTAGGCTTCTAAACCCACTTTTTAAATACCTTATCTCATATGTGAATGTGTAGTGCATGACTCTTTGTTTGAGAAAAAATTGGCAACATTTCCCCTTAGCTCCCAAGAATATAAAGAAATATATACCCGATGAGAAAAGAGGAAATGAAAACCCAATTTTTTCTTAAACAAATAATCCTACAATACACATTCATATCCTAAATGAGATAAAGTATTCAAAATGTAGTCCCAAAACGAGGACAACCCAATATTAATTTCTAAATCTATTTCGGGCGGGTATTTCTAGGCTCTTGATGATTATAAAGAAGAGACTTAAACCAAAAATCAATGATTCAACGTGTTTGTTAATTATATGATGCTTTAACAAACAAACTAATAAAAGTATATTGTAATTAATAACCTTTGTAGTTAGGTTTTCTTTAATAGCAACATACTTTTATTAGTTTGTTTATTAAAGCATTCTATTTTCATTTATTTTTCACATATATAGTACTTATAACATCTTGTTTTTGTTTTTTTTTCAATTATAGCAATGTAATTAAATATTATTTTGTTTTTTCTATTATAGCATCATACTTTTAATAACAACGTACTTTTATTAGTTTGTTTTCTATTATAAATATAAACAAAAAAATAAAAATAGAATGCTTTAATAAACAAAATAATAAAAATATGATGCTATTAATAACCTTTATAGTTATGTTAATAGCAACATACTTTTATTAGTTTGTTTATTAAAACATTTTATTTTCATTTATTTTTCATATTTATAGTATTTATAGCATCTTATTTTTGTTTTTTGTTTTTTTTCAATTATAGCAATCTACTTTAAATATTATTTTGTTTGTTATAGCATCATACTTTTAATAATAACGTACTTTTATTAGTTTGTTTTCTATTATAAATATAAACAAAAAATAAAAATAGAATGTTTTAATAAACAAACTAATAAAAATATGGTGCTATTAATAACTTTTGTAGTTATGTTAATAACAACGTACTTTTATTACTTTGTTTATTAGACCATTTTATTTTCACATATTTTTCATATTTATAGTATTTATAGCATTTTTTTCAATTATAACATTGTACTTTAAAATTTTTTTTTCTATTACTTTTAATAACCAAGACAATCATACATATGCATTTTATACATCCAAACTAGTAAACCTAAACAACCAAGACAATCACATATACATTTTATACATCCAATTCCAAACATATTATATGTACTTAAACTAGTAAACCAAAACAAATAATAAAATCATGCATATTATACATTCCAAACAACTTAATTCCAAAATCATACATATTATACACTTTATACAACTAATTCCAAAATCGGGACAGAAATAACCAAATCATGCATATAACACATATAAATACAAACACTTTAAAAACTTTATATAACTTAATCACTAAATAGTAAATACTCTATCAATTTAATAATTTATCACTTAATCACCAATATACATGATACACAATTAACACAAGCATATGATAACTACTTACTCACGTATTTATATTAATACACAAATGATAACTACACTAACATACATACGTAATTTAACACTTTATAACTTATTTAATCAATTAATGACTTAATAGTCTTCAAATTATAGCAAACTCAGAAATAAAAAAGGTTGGAAATTACTTACATGGAATGACGAAAATGAAGACAGGAGTCACCGGGTATTCGGTAGTAGCTGTAGTCACCGGAAAACAAAAAAGTCATCATTTCAGGAAAAAAACCCAAATAAATGAACTTTCTTATCTGCAACGACGGAGGGAGTGGAAGACGTGGTCACCGGTGGTGGTTGTTATCACCAGAGGTGGTTGTTGTCAAAGGAAAACAAAGAAACAACATTTTAGAAAAAAGCCCAAATAATGGGATTTTCTTACCTAAAACGACGGAGGGAGGGGAAGAGGTGTGATGTAGTTTAGATGTATTTAGTTCAAGAATAAAAGAATTCAAATAAAGCTGGGTGGGTCAAGTCAAGTGGGATTTGCATACGTGATAATGTCACACCCCCGAACCAGACGGCGGAAACGTCCGGGGGCTGTCGTGACTCAATTGCATACCATAACATTGAATATATATGAAACATAACAACATTCGTCACCATTCATTACATAGTACAACCAGTAGTGTTTACATGTCATACATTGTTTAAAACATTACATTCCCAAAAATTAATTTGTTCCATTCATTCAAAAATAAACTGCAACCGTCACTGAATATGATTTCCCTTGATTCACTGGTTCCCTGAGAATACAAGTATTTTGAAAAACGTCAACATATGAAATGTTGGTGAGTTCATAAGTAGTGTTTGAAATCGAATGTTTGTATTGCTTGAAAAACCACCAGAAAATCCGATATTTTCTGAAAAGAAAAGCTTTTGAAAACGTTTGTGAAGATCCATAGGTATGCTTGTTTGTTTCTATACTTGTAAAAAAAAATATATTCATTGAATATGTATGCTTTTCAAATCTGTATGTATTGAAATCCCTAGGAAAACCCGACGTTCTCCTAGTTCCTTGAGTTACATGAAGTTACATTGAAGCCGTTGCATAGCGTATAGTGTCAGTCCCAGGCGACGTTGGAAGGTTCTCGAGCAGGATTATTTACTACAAACCCGCGTTACACAAACGCTCCGTTTATAGATATACTAACGAACCCGAAGGCGTCGTCAGTACTAATCGCGTTATCCAATCGCCCGGACAAGGAGTAGTCCCACATCCGAAGAGAAAGAGGTCACGAAGACCCCGGTGACTCCATTAACCGGTTGGGGAAATATGCGTGCGAGGGGTCCCCGACCCGCCTCGTAAAATATGCAGACTCTTCTAGCAATACCAAGGACCCTTGGGGACTAGTGGTACAAGCCATTGAAAGTCACTCTACGTTGTGCCAAGTCGGTGAAACTCAACACTTCGTAGAAAATATGTGTCTTCGGGCCTTAAGATCAGGTCATTGGGCTAGCTAGGCCCAACAAGCAAGATTTTACACTTTTGGGGCCCGAAGATGGTGCGTAGACGTCTGTGCACACTCGTATGTATATGTATTACCAACGTTACTTGTATGAATCGCAGTGTCGTAGAGTTAGTAGTTGTAGATTTCTATTGGCTCGAGACCGAGCCAATTCGTTTAACAACGACTTTTGGTATTGTAATGAGTTGTATTTCGTCGATAGTCGCGGTGTCATTATTTGATCAAATTGTACATATTGAATTGGCCTTGAAATATTTTTGTTTTCAGCCCCTCATTATTTGTAAAATTTACATTTCCAACCCTTTTATTGAATATTTCCCGGTTTGGTCCTTAAATTAATTTTCTTGACATTTTAACACCAAAAATTATTGAAATTAATATTTTTCAGCATATTTTTCATAGAAAACAGTTTAAGTCCCTGAAAAAGCAGTTTTCTCGGTTTTAATCCCTTCTTTTCGCAACTTTGACAATTTTGGCCCAAATTGGAAAATTTTTGCAACTTTGGTCCTTTTTAAATTTAAAAAGCATTTTAAACCTTTGAAAAGGACTTGGATCACTTATGGTCCACTGTTTTACAGAAAATCACAGTTTTGGCCCTCCAAACCAGAAAAATTCGCATAATGGGCCTCATTGGGCCGAAAATGTCATTTTTAGCCCATTAAGCTTGAAATTTATGTTTTTAATCCCCTAAATGAGTATAATTCCAGAAATAGTTTTATGGAAACTGTTTTGGCACACTTCATCCATCAGAATCTGTGAAATGTCAATTTGGGCCCTTAATTTTGTATTTTTCACATTTTAGGCCCAAAATTTGTGTTTTTAACCCAAAGAAAATTATTACTAAACCACTTAGCCATTTTTCTTGAAACACTTTGTGTTTAGAAATATATTTGAAGCTAAAATCATTTAACACAAGATATATCTCGGTTTTGATGGGTTTTAAGGCTAGATCCAACATAAAAACACATAAAAGCATACATATAAGCATGGAAATCATACAAGGCATACAAAACACATATAGATCTACACTTTCACTTGTATTCCCCCCCCCCCACAAAACTCATAAAAACAGAAAATAGGGGGTATGAAGCTCACCTTGGTGTGGGGGCTCGGTTTTGCAAAGAAAATGGAAGGAAAATGAAGTGATTTTTGGCCTAAGCTCCCTTTGATGAAGATCTCGAGTTTGAGATGGTTCTAGGGTGCAAGATCACGATTTTTGCATGGATTAGGAGGAGATTTCTGATAAATAAAGAATACAAGTCATAGATCCAAGCAAAACCTTACCTTAGATGGTGATTTTTCTTGAAAGATCTCCTTGAAAGCTTCTTGAAATCTCGAATTTATGGGGAGGAAATGAGAGAGTTTTCTTGAATGTTCTTTGAGGGAATTTGTGAAATGTGTGTGTGTGTTTGAGATGTGGCCGAGAGTGAGAGAGAGGAAGAGAAAGAAGTGATTTTTGAAGTGATGCTTGCATGGAGGCATGAGATGTTGCTTGGATATCCTATGGGTAATAATGAGGTGGCATGGGAAAGTCAAACCCTCCTCTTGGGCTTGATGTGGGCCGAAAACATGGAAGGGAAAGGAAATTTTTGGGCTTTTTGCTCCTAAGCCCAATATTAGAGGTAGTTTGGGTGCTTATTAGCCTTATAAAATAAAATTGTGATTTTTATGCTTTAATGAGCTAGGTTAGGTTAAATTATGGACCAAAGTTTGTGATTTATTTCATTCTAGGTCCAACATGGTCCAAAATGTTGAAATAAATAAGAGTGGGTCCAATTAGAGCCCAATTAGGGTCCTAAGCCCATGGTAGTCTAATTGGAAGCTTATTGGTCCACTTGGATCCAGTAAGGAAGTTCTAGTCCAAATTAGACTCAACAAGGACTTCTAAGGTTTTCCAATTGTTTGATGACTACTTGTAGTACTTGTGTAATGTATTTACTTGAAGTTTCTGATTCACATTAACTTGAATGTATAGATTACATGGCTCAAAATTTACAGTTGTGACATCATCCCCCCGTTAGAGGGAATTTCGTCCCGAAATTCTGTTTGAAAGCTAGATTTGAGCATTGTTAGAATAGGTGAGGGTACTTCTGCTTCATTTGATCTTCGCGTTCCCTCGTGAATTCTGGCCCACGCTTTGCGTTCCACCGTACCTTCACGATCGGGATGCGACTCTGCTTAGTACGCTTCACCTCCCTGTCCATAATTTCGATTGGTTCTTCGACGAACAGGAGATTCTCATTGATTTCGATTTCGTCAAGAGGAATGACAAGGGTTTCATCTGATAGGCACTTTTTCAGATTAGAAACATGAAACACGGGGTGTACACCGTTTAGCTCCGCGGGTAGTTGTAGTATGTATGCTACTGGACCTATTCGGGCGACGATTTCGAAAGGTCCAATGTATCGCGGGTTCAGCTATCCCCGTTTTCCGAAACGTATAACCCCTTTCCAGGGTGAGACCTTCAACAACACTCGATCGCCGACCTGGAATTCTAAGGGCTTTCGCCGTTTATCAGCGTAGCTCTTTTGCCGGTCACGCGATGCCTGTAATCGAGCTTTGATCTGGACAATCTTTTCTGTGGTCTCGCGAATGATTTCCGGTCCTGTCATTGCCCTATCCGACGTATGTGTTCTTGCTAGCTGGGTGTCACCTACTTCAGCCCAACATAACGGTGATCTACATTTACGCCCGTACAGTGCTTCGAAAGGGGCCACCTTAATGCTCGAATGATAACTATTGTTATATGAAAACTCGATCAACGGTAGGTGGGTATCCCAAGACTTTCCGAAGTCTATCACGCATGCACGAAGCATGTCTTCAAGCGTCTGAATGGTTCGTTCGCTTTGACCGTCCGTTTGTGGGTGATACGCGGTGCTCATATCAAGATGAGTTCCCATGGCCTTGTGGAGCGACTGCCAAAAGCGTGACGTGAACCTACTGTCCCTATCCGAGATGATAGATTTTGGCACTCCTTGAAGTCTTACAATCTCTCGTAGGTACAAACGCGTCAGCCTCTCCATCTTGTAGGACTCTTTGATTGGCAGGAAATGGGCAGATTTCGTTAGTCGGTCGATTATTACCCATATGGTGTCCAATCCGTCCGACGTCTTGGGTAGCTTGGTCACGAAGTCCATAGAAATCCCCTCCCATTTCCACTCAGGGATTTCCGGTTGTTGCAACAATCCGGAAGGTTTCTGGTACTCCACTTTCACTTTGGCACACGTAAGGCACTTACTAACATAAGTCGCGATTTCCGCCTTCATGTTAGGCCACCAATAGTGCTGCTTAATGTCCAAATACATCTTGTCCGAACCAGGATGAATGGAGTATCGTGTCTTGTGGGCTTCCTTCATAACGGTCTCCCTGAATCCTCCGATTTTTGGAACCCAAATACGGTTCATGAAGTAGTGTACCCCATTCTCTTTGACTTCTAGGTTCTTCTCCATTCCGCGTAATGCCTCGCTAGTTCTATTTTCCGCTTTCATAGCCTCTGCCTGGACTGATGCAATTTGAGTGGTCAGATGAGACTGAATGGTTATCGAGTGCGTTTTCGTACGGCGATTTGTGTATTCCTTCCGACTTAATGCGTCAGCTACCACGTTGGCCTTGCCTGGATGGTACTTGATCTCGCATTCGTAGTCGTTTAACAACTCCACCCATCTTCGTTGTCTCATGTTCAGCTCCTTCTGATTCAAGATGTGCTGGAGGCTCTTGTGGTCTGTGAAGATGGTGCACTTGGTACCGTACAGGTAGTGCCTCCAAATTTTTAGGGCGAAGACCACGGCTCCCAGTTCTAGGTCATGGGTCGTGTAATTTACTTCGTGCGTCTTTAGTTGACGGGACGCATATGCTATCACTCTTCCACGTTGCATGAGAACGCAACCTAAGCCTTGATTTGACGCGTCACAGTAAACTACAAAATCTTCCGTTCCTTCAGGTAGAGATAGTACAGGAGCGCTGCAAAGAGCTTGCTTCAAGGTTCGAAACGCAATCTCTTGTCGGTCTGTCCACTTGAATGGCACGCCCTTTTGCGTAAGCAAGGTAAGCGGCTTGGCGATCTTAGAGAAGTTTTGGATGAATCTCCTATAGTACCCTGCTAGGCCTAAGAACTGACGAATTTCTGTGGGCGTAGTCGGAATTGCCCATCCTTCCACAGCTTTGACCTTAGAGGGATCCACATGAATTCCGTCTTGACTAACTACGTGGCCTAAGAAATTCACACTCCGAAGCCAGAACTCGCACTTGGAGAGTTTGGCGTAAAGCTTTTCCGTGCGCAGAGTCTCTAAAATTTGTCGGAGATGTCGGCCATGCTCCTCTTTGCTTCGAGAATAGACGAGGATGTCATCGATAAACACAATGACGAAGTTGTCCAGAAACGGTCGACAGATTCGATTCATTAGGTCCATAAATGCGGCAGGTGCATTTGTTAGACCGAAGGGCATTACAACGAATTCATAATGTCCATAGCGGGTTCGAAAAGCGGTTTTTTTGGAATATCCTCTTCTCGGACTTTGAGTTGGTGGTATCCGGACCGTAAGTCTATTTTAGAAAAATAGCTAGCTCCTTGGAGCTGGTCGAATAGATCATCGATTCGCGGGAGTGGGTAGCGGTTTTTGACAGTGAGTTTGTTTAACTCTCTGTAATCGATGCACATTCTGAAAGATCCATCCTTCTTTTTGACAAAGAGCACCGGAGCTCCCCATGGCGAGTAGCTAGGTCGGATAAATCCCTTGTCCAGAAGCTCACTGAGTTGGCTGGATAATTCCTGCATTTCAGCAGGTGCCAACCGATATGGTGATTTAGCGAGGGGAGTTGCTCCTGGAACGAGGTCGATTCGGAACTCAACCTGTCTCTCTGGGGGTACTCCTGGAAGATCTTCGGGAAACACGTCCGGAAATTCACACGCTACCGGAATGTCTTGGATGTTAGTTTCTTCTTTGGTCTTGTCCACTATGTGAGCCAAGAACGCCAAATTGTTCTTTCGCAGATGTTTTTGCGCTTTGATGCACGAGATGAGGCGGAGATTCGTACTGGGTTTGTCTCCGTAAATTACTAGGGTTTCGTGATTTGGGAGACGAAGGCGAACGGCCTTCTCGTGGCACATAATCTCAGCATGGTGGGGGCTTAACCAATCCATGCCGATAATCACATCGAAACTCCTAATTGATACTGGCATTAGGTCTATTCGAAAGACGCGCTGGTTAAGGGTTAGGGTACATCCGATGTAGATCTCCCTAGTGGATTCGGTTTTCCCATTGGCCATTTCCACCGTATAGGTTTCATTTAGCTTCTGGGGTTGTTGTTTTAATAAATGTTTAAACTTCTCGCTTACGAAACTTCGCTCCGCTCCGGTATCAAATAAGATGCATGCATTATTCCTAGGGTACTATGACTATTACACAGACTAAGCAAACATTCTTTGTTTGGGTGATAAAGGGTAAAATTTTTAGGTTCCCTGGCTATCCCGATCTCATCAAGACGTGTGTTAGTTTTACCTTGGAGAGAATGTAGTTGATCAGGCTACATTCACTCCTTGGTATCACTAAGAACAGTCCCGAGTTAACCGAGATACCAACATTATGGTGTTTGATTCAGCGTTAGGTCCTTACTCCTAATGCAAGCAAGTGTATTTTATTTATTTGTTTTGTTCAGAGTTATGTTAGTCCTTCTTTTTGGTTTATAGTTGCATATCAATGTATGGCTCGACATGCTAGTTCACTATAAACAAAGCTCTGATACCAACCTGTCACACCCCCGAACCAGACGGCGGAAACGTCCGGGGGCTGTCGTGACTCAATTGCATACCATAACATTGAATATATATGAAACATAACAACATTCGTCACCATTCATTACATAGTACAACCAGTAGTGTTTACATGTCATACATTGTTTAAAACATTACATTCCCAAAAATTAATTTGTTCCATTCATTCAAAAATAAACTGCAACCGTCACTGAATATGATTTCCCTTGATTCACTGGTTCCCTGAGAATACAAGTATTTTGAAAAACGTCAACATATGAAATGTTGGTGAGTTCATAAGTAGTGTTTGAAATCGAATGTTTGTATTGCTTGAAAAACCACCAGAAAATCCGATATTTTCTGAAAAGAAAAGCTTTTGAAAACGTTTGTGAAGATCCATAGGTATGCTTGTTTGTTTCTATACTTGTAAAAAAAAATATATTCATTGAATATGTATGCTTTTCAAATCTGTATGTATTGAAATCCCTAGGAAAACCCGACGTTCTCCTAGTTCCTTGAGTTACATGAAGTTACATTGAAACCGTTGCATAGCGTATAGTGTCAGTCCCAGGCGACGTTGGAAGGTTCTCGAGCAGGATTATTTACTACAAACCCGCGTTACACAAACGCTCCGTTTATAGATATACTAACGAACCCGAAGGCGTCGTCAGTACTAATCGCGTTATCCAATCGCCCGGACAAGGTGTAGTCCCACATCCGAAGAGAAAGAGGTCACGAAGACCCCGGTGACTCCATTAACCGGTTGGGGAAATATGCGTGCGAGGGGTCCCCGACCCGCCTCGTAAAATATGCAGACTCTTCTAGCAATACCAAGGACCCTTGGGGACCAGTGGTACAAGCCATTGAAAGTCACTCTACGTTGTGCCAAGTCGGTGAAACTCAACACTTCGTAGAAAATATGTGTCTTCGGGCCTTAAGATCAGGTCATTGGGCTAGCTAGGCCCAACAAGCAAGATTTTACACTTTTGGGGCCCGAAGATGGTGCGTAGACGTCTGTGCACACTCGTATGTATATGTATTACCAACGTTACTTGTATGAATCGCAGTGTCGTAGAGTTAGTAGTTGTAGATTTCTATTGGCTCGAGACCGAGCCAATTCGTTTAACAACGACTTTTGGTATTGTAATGAGTTGTATTTCGACGATAGTCGCGGTGTCATTATTTGATCAAATTGTACATATTGAATTGGCCTTGAAATATTTCTGTTTTCAGCCCCTCATTATTTGTAAAATTTACATTTCCAACCCTTTTATTGAATATTTCCCGGTTTGGTCCTTAAATTAATTTTCTTGACATTTTAACACCAAAAATTATTGAAATTAATATTTTTCAGCATATTTTTCATAGAAAACAGTTTAAGTCCCTGAAAAAGCAGTTTTCTCGGTTTTAATCCCTTCTTTTCGCAACTTTGACAATTTTGGCCCAAATTGGAAAATTTTTGCAACTTTGGTCCTTTTTAAATTTAAAAAGCATTTTAAACCTTTGAAAAGGACTTGGATCACTTATGGTCCACTTTTTTACAGAAAATCACAGTTTTGGCCCTCCAAACCAGAAAAATTCGCATAATGGGCCTCATTGGGCCGAAAATGTCATTTTTAGCCCATTAAGCTTGAAATTTATGTTTTTAATCCCCTAAATGAGTATAATTCCAGAAATAGTTTTATGGAAACTGTTTTGGCACACTTCATCCATCAGAATCTGTGAAATGTCAATTTGGGCCCTTAATTTTGTATTTTTCACATTTTAGGCCCAAAATTTGTGTTTTTAACCCAAAGAAAATTATTACTAAACCACTTAGCCATTTTTCTTGAAACACTTTGTGTTTAGAAATATATTTGAAGCTAAAATCATTTAACACAAGATATATCTCGGTTTTGATGGGTTTTAAGGCTAGATCCAACATAAAAACACATAAAAGCATACATATAAGCATGGAAATCATACAAGGCATACAAAACACATATAGATCTACACTTTCACTTGTATTCCCCCCCCCCCCACAAAACTCATAAAAACAGAAAATAGGGGGTATGAAGCTCACCTTGGTGTGGGGGCTCGGTTTTGCAAAGAAAATGGAAGGAAAATGAAGTGATTTTTGGCCTAAGCTCCCTTTGATGAAGATCTCGAGTTTGAGATGGTTCTAGGGTGCAAGATCACGATTTTTGCATGGATTAGGAGGAGATTTCTGATAAATAAAGAATACAAGTCATAGATCCAAGCAAAACCTTACCTTAGATGGTGATTTTTCTTGAAAGATCTCCTTGAAAGCTTCTTGAAATCTCGAATTTATGGGGAGGAAATGAGAGAGTTTTCTTGAATGTTCTTTGAGGGAATTTGTGAAATGTGTGTGTGTGTTTGAGATGTGGCCGAGAGTGAGAGAGAGGAAGAGAAAGAAGTGATTTTTGAAGCGATGCTTGCATGGAGGCATGAGATGTTGCTTGGATATCCTATGGGTAATAATGAGGTGGCATGGGAAAGTCAAACCCTCCTCTTGGGCTTGATGTGGGCCGAAAACATGGAAGGGAAAGGAAATTTTTGGGCTTTTTGCTCCTAAGCCCAATATTAGAGGTAGTTTGGGTGCTTATTAGCCTTATAAAATAAAATTGTGATTTTTATGCTTTAATGAGCTAGGTTAGGTTAAATTATGGACCAAAGTTTGTGATTTATTTCATTCTAGGTCCAACATGGTCCAAAATGTTGAAATAAATAAGAGTGGGTCCAATTAGAGCCCAATTAGGGTCCTAAGCCCATGGTAGTCTAATTGGAAGCTTATTGGTCCACTTGGATCCAGTAAGGAAGTTCTAGTCCAAATTAGACTCAACAAGGACTTCTAAGGTTTTCCAATTGTTTGATGACTACTTGTAGTACTTGTGTAATGTATTTACTTGAAGTTTCTGATTCACATTAACTTGAATGTATAGATTACATGGCTCAAAATTTACAGTTGTGACAGATAATACCAAGTCTTAAGCTATTTCCGCTTTTCTAGTTTTTCCTTTTTACTAGCTATAGTTTGTTATCTCTTTGTAAGTTCTAGTATTTAAAGCCACTTTGCCCTAGTTTAATGATATCGAAATTCAGTGATTACCAGTGAATAAACTCTTTCATCTGGTATCAGAGCGAAATTCAGATCACTAAAAGAGAGAAGCGAGATGAATGATGATAAGTTGAAGGTTCATGTCTTCGATAGTCATTACGAACATTGGAGTGAGATGATGGAGAATTTGATGCGTGCAAAACAGGTTTGGAACCTAATCGATCCAGGCATTAGAGAGCCAATGGTGGGTGTTGCGCAGAGTGAGGCAAAGAAGAAGAAATTAGAAGAACTAAGAATGAAGGACTTGCAGGTTAAACATTACATGTACCAAGCAATTGACCGTGTCAAGTTTGAGCAGATCCTCGACCGAAGAACATCCAAGGTTGTCTGGGAATCAATGAAGAAAAGGCTTGCAGGGAATGATCGTGTGAAGAAATCCATGCTGCAGTGTCACAACTAGAAATTTTGTGTCTTGTAATCACAACACTCAAGTAAAATGTTGAATCAAAAACTTAAGTGCATGTAAGATACTTACTTCATGGCAACAAAATTTCAATCAAGTACACCATACAAGCATTTCAAATAGTCAACAAGTAATTGGAAACCCTAGAAGTTCTTGTGTAGGTGCATTTTGGACTAGGACTTCCTTATTGGGCCCAAGGGGCCAATAAGCTTCCAACTTGGCTATCTTGGGCTTAGAACCTTAAATGGGCTCTAATTGGACCCACTTTCATTTATTTCCAACATTTTGGGCCATATTGGGCCTAGAATGAAATAAATCAATTACTATGGACCATAATTAACCTAATCTAGCCTAATAAAGCATAAAAATCACACTTGTATTTTATAAGGCCAACAATCATTCAACCTAACTCTAATATGGGCTTAGGGGCAAAAAGCCCAAAAATCCTTTCTCTCCTCTCTCTATTCTCGGCCCAAGACAAGCCCAAAAGAAAAGGAAGAGTTGACTTATTTCATGACACCTCATTTTTGTCCTTAGGTTTTCCATGCAACACATATATCTCCATGCAACAATCTTGTCAAGCTTCTCACTCCTTCCCTCCCTTCTTGTTTCGGCCGAGAGCACACACACACACACCTCACAAAAACACTCTCTAAATTACTCAAGAATCACCCACTCTCTCCATCCAAGATCTTGAAAATTTGGCTAGAAGCTTAAGGATCTTCATAAAGTGATTCATCATCTAAGGTAAGTTAATGGCTAACTTATGATCTAACTCCCTTCACTTCATAAAAATCTCTTCTAAATTCATTCAATCTTGTGATCTTGCACCTTAGAAGCTCCTAAACTCGAGATCTTCAAGGAAAGGTTGCTAGGGCCGAAAATCACCTCATTTCTTTCCATCTCTTCTCCAAAACCGAAACCACACCCAAAGGTGAGCTTTATACCCCCTATTTTTTGGGGGAGAATACAAGAAAATGTGTAGATCTATGAGTGTATGTATGCTTTGTGTGATTTCTATGTTTATTTACATGTTCTTATGTGATTATGGTGTTGGATCTAGTCAAAAAGGAACTCAAAACCGAGATCTACATTATGTTGAATGAAATAAGTATAAATCATATTATTTCATACAAATCAACTCTAGAAAAATAACCAAGTTGGTTAATATGAACTCCTTTGGGCTAAAATCCCATTTTTGGACTTTAAATGTTAAAAATATAAAGTTAAAGGGCCCAAAATGTCAAAATACAAATTCTGATGGTTGAGATGAGTTAAAAAAGTTTCAAAAATGTATTTTCTGGAAAATTACTCTTTTGAAGGACTAAAATGGAAAATTTTAAACCTAATGGGCCAAAAATGCACTTTTCGGTCCAACAAGGCCCAAATTGCGAGATATTCAAACTAGAGGAGCTGAATCTGTATTTTTCTATAAAACAGAGGACTACTGGTGCTCCAAGTCCATTTCAAGGGTTAAAAATACTTTTCATATTCAAAAGGGACTAAAGATGCAAAAATTTTCTATTTTGGGCCAAAAATGTAAAAATTGCGAAAATTGAGGTTTCAGCCGAGAAAACTTCATCTTGAGGGACTAAAACTGTTTTTCAAATAAACTTAAGCTGAAAAATACCCTTTCAATAAGTTTTGATACTAAAGTGTCAAGAAAAATGGTTTAAGGACTAAAACAGAAGTTCTTTTATACAAAGGGCCAAAATTGAAAATTTATCCAAAAGAAAGGGGCTGCAAAAGAAAAATTCTAGTGATTTTAAACAATAAATCTGTTAGGATGGAATACTAGTACCAGGACTATCGACGAAATATAATACACCTTCAACACCCAAAATCGTTATCAAACGAACTGATTCGGTCTCGAATCAATAACGAATCCAAACTTAATAACACGACGCTACTTCAATACACACGCGGAAATTTCGGGAAGTCAATACACACGTGGGAATACACCAAACGTTGATACACCATCTTTGGGCCCGAAAGTTTCAAATCGTGCTTGTTGGGCCTAGCTAGCCAAATAACATGATCTTTAGGCCCGAAGGAAACTCGCTTACATGTAGTTAGGTCTTATATGACATAATTCCGTGTAAAAGGACTTTCAACGGCTTTTGTGCTGTTGGGCCCCAAGGGTCCTTTGGTACTGCTAGCGAAGTCGAGAATTCACCAATGCGAGTCGGGCTAAGGGCCCTTCGCATTCACGATAGCCTTGAACGACTTATGGAAATATCGGGGGCTTCGTACCCTCTTTTCCTCCTCAGTTGTGGGGCTATGAGAAGTCGGGTGGTTGGATTAAGTGAATAGTACGAACGACGCCTAAGGGATCGATTGTATAGTTGTAAACTAGTCATTTTCATTAATGTGTGTTTATAACAATTCACAATCCATAATTAATCCAATGTCACCGGGACTCATCGAATACACACGTCGCAACAAAATAACAAAATATAAGACGCTTAATTCAAAGTATTAGGAAAACATCGGGTTTTCCTAGGGGTTTTCAATTCATACACCTACGAGATGCATACCAAGTTTAACAAATTCTTTTTTTTTACATTTATAGAAACAAACAAGCATACTTACGGATCTTCACACTTTTTATACTATGCTCTTTTCAGAAAATATCGGATTTTCTGGTGGTTTTCAAAACAATACAAAACATTATATTTCAAACATTACTTATGAACTCACCAACATTTCATATGTTGACGTTTTTCAAAATACTTGTATTCTCAGGTAACAGGTAAATCGAAAGGGAAAAATGTACTCAGTAATGTCTTGCTGTTTGTTTAATTAGTATCAAACAATTTACTTTTGGGCATGTAATGTTATGGATCAATGTACTGAATGTAAACGCTACCAGTTGTAATACTTCAATGCTTGGTGATGTATGATGTTATGTTTCATGTATATTCATTGTGATGGTATTCAATTAAGTCACAATAGCCCTCGGACGTTTCCGCCGTCTGGTTCGGGGGTGTGACATGCAGAAGCTCCGTAGAGATTTTGAAGTCTTAGAGATGAAGACAAATGAAACCATACTTGAATACTTTGGTAGGGTTTTAACAATCTCTAATCAGATGAGAAGCAATGGAGAAGAAATGAATGATGTCAAGATTGTAGAGAAAATCCTTCGAACCCTAACTGAAAAATACATGTTGGTGGTGGTGTCTATTGAAGAATCAAAGGACATTGAACAGATGTCTATAAAAGAATTGCAGAGCTCTTTAATCGTCCATGAGAAAAAGTTCAAGAAGAATGAAAGGGAAGAAGAACACGCACTAAAGGCTGATACAGGGAGCAGTCCTAACTCTAAAGGATGTGGAAGAGGTCGATCAAGCTTCAGAGGAAGGAGCCGCAGTAGAGGACGACAATAAGTAAACAAAGAGACAATTGAATGTTACAATTGTCATAAATTAGGGCATTATTCTTATGAATGCCCTAATTCAAAGGAGGCAAACTATGCAGGGTTTGAAGAAAATGAGGAAGTCATGCTTATGATTGAAGGAAGTGAAGAAGAACAGGATGTGCTCATGGTGAAATCAAATGATGAAAATAGAGGACTGTTGTGGTTCTTATATTTTGGATGTTCAAATCACATGTGTGGAAACAAAGAAAGGTTTGTAGGTTTTGACCAAGGCTTCTCAAACACTGTAAAGCTAGGCAACAACGCTCGGATGACTGTGGAAGGAAAGGGAGATGTAAAGATTGTGTTGAATGGTGCAACCTATGTGATAAAGGATGTGTACTATGTTCCAGATCTAAAGAACTCCTCAACATTGGGCAATTGCAACAAAAGGGTCTGTCCTTTCTTTTTCAATCTGATGTATGTAAGGTATTTCATCCAGATAAAGGCTTGATCTTTCAATCAGGTATGAGCACAAATCGTATGTATCCACTCAGTGAAGATACAAATGATGATGAAGAGCATAATACAGAACTCAGAAGGATGCTTATACTCCAGTGATGATGATGTGGCCAAGCTATGGCATGAACGGTTGGGGCACATAAGTAAAACCAATTTAAAGACCCTTCAACACAAAGGCATGGTGTGTGATCTACCCAAGTTGGTTACTGATACTTCAGTATGTGGAGATCGTATGATAGGAAAACAGACAAGAGAGGCCATACCAAAGATAAGCTCATGGCGTGCGAAAGAAGTCTTAGAGTTGGTACACTCGGATATTTGTGGACCAATCACTCCAGCATCTCATACAGGCAAGAAGTACTTCTTGAGTTTTATTGATGACTTTAGTCGCAAAGGTTGGGTCTATTTGCTAACAGAAAAATCACAAGCCTTTGAAAGCTTCAAAGACTTCAAGAGCAAAGTAGAAACTGAAACTGGGAAGGTAGTGAAGGCACTTAGAACAGATAGAGGAGGAGAGTACCTTTATAAGGACTTTGACAAGTACGACAATGAACATGGTATCAGAAGACAGTTAACCACCAACTTTACCCTGCAACAAAATGGGGTTGCAGAGCGGAAGAACAGAACAGTAATTAACATGGTGGTAACTCTTCTTTCAGCCAAGAATATGCCCAAAATGTTTTGGGCTGACGCAACATGCTGGAGTTTCTATGTGTTGAATAGAAGTACAACTAAAGCTCTATCATACATGACACCACAAGAAGCCTGGAGTAGTTTGAAGCCCACAGTCCAAAATTTTCGAATTTGGGGTTGTTTGGCACATGTTCATGTACCAAAGGAGAAGAGATCTAAACTTGAAAACAAGAGTGTTGTTTGTGTTTTAACAGGTGTAAGTGAGGAATCAAAGGCTTACCGTCTGATCAATCCGGAAACAATGAAGGTCATAACAAGTAGAGATGTGATTTTTGAAGAACACAAAGGCTGGAATTGCCGAATTGGTGTCAAGGTAAAGAAGAAAGTATAGAAAAAGAACAACTCTCATGGGGAAATTATGACTTCATCGATAAAGACTATGTCTTTATTAATGATCATGGTGATGAACAACATGAAGTGACTGAATCAGATCAGTCAAACGATGAAGTAGGTCCGAACACCACCACAATTAGGTAGGGAAGACAGCAAAGAACCCAAAGATACCTGCAGGATTATGTCACAGGTGATGAACTAGATTTAGAAGAAGAAGAAGAAATAAATGTCATGGAAATAATTCATCAGGATCCTACTTGTTATGAAGATGCTGTGAAAGAAGCCAAATGGAAGAAAGCAATGGATAGTGAGATGGAGATGATTGAGAAAAACCAAACCTGGTAACTAGTTGATCTACCAAAGGGTGCCAAGTGCATTGGGGTAAAGTGGGTATATAAGACAAAGTTGAACGAAAAAGGCGAGACCGAGAAACACAAAGCAAGGTTGGTGGCTTGAGGCTATGGTCAAAAATATGGAGTAGATTACATGGAAGTATATGCTCCAGTGGCTAGGATGGATACCATACGTTTGATTCTTGCACTTGCAGCATAAAGAAGTTGGAGTATTTATCAAATGGATGTGAAATCAACATTTCTCCATGGAACTCTGCAAGAAGATTTATATGTACAACACCCACAAGGATATGTTGTGAAGAATGATGAACACAAAGTGTATAAGCTTCAGAAGGCACTGTATGGATTTAAACAGGCCCCTAGGACCTGGTATAGTCGCATTGAGGCTCACTTTATCCATGATGGCTTTACTAGAAGCAAGATTGAGCACACTTTATTCATTAAAGAACAGGCAGGAGGAAAGCTATTGTTTGTTAATGTGTATGTCGATGACCTACTTTTCACAGGAAATGATGAGAAGATGATGAATGATTTCAAGAGCTCTATGAAGGCTGAGTTCGAGATGACAGACTTGGGAAATATGAGGTACTTTCTGGGCATTGAAGTGATACAAAACTCAGTTGGCATTCACATTTCACAGAGAAAATATGCAGTTGAAATACTAACCCGCTTCAAGATGTTAGAGTGTAGTCCAATCATAAACCCAATAGTTCCGGGACGCAGACTAAATAATGATGAAGGTGAACCAGCAAATGAAACTTTATTTAAACAATTAGTGGGTAGTTTAATGTACATCACTACCACAAGGCCCGACATACAGTTTGCAGTGAGTTTCATAAGCCGGTTCATGGTCAAACCAACTGAGTTTCACTTTGCAACAGCCAAACGAGTACCGAGGTACATACAAGGAACTTTGGATTATAGGATCTGGTACAAGAAAGGAGGCAAGGGCAAGATGGAAATTTTTACAGATAGCGATTTCGCTGGATATCTCACTGACAAGAAAAGTACCTCTGGAAATGTGATTTTGTGGGATGGAGCAGCTGTCTCGTGGTCATCAAAGAAACAAAGAATAGTAGCTTTATCATCCACAGAAGCTAAATAGGTAGCTGTTGCGTCATGTGTCTGTCAAGCTATTTGGACTCGAGAAATACCGGAAGAACTTGGTGTGCATCAGATGGGTGAAAGTGTGATAAAATGTGACAACACTTCAGCCATACGGCTATCAAGGAATACTGTTTTCCATGGAAAGTGTAAGCACAATGGAGTAAGATTTCATTTCCTAAGAGAATTGGTAGCTGATGGAGCAATTGCATTGGAGTATGTTGATACCAGGGAGCAGGTGGCAAACATCTTAACCAAGCCATTGCATCATGATAATTTTATAAGGTTAAGAGAAAGATTGGGTGTTTATTCTCTCAAAGGCAAACAAGACATGGAAACCTAGTCATGTTTGAGGGAGGGTTTGATGGACTTTAGATGTCGTTAGCTCAAGAATAAAAGAATTCAAATAAAGCTGGCTGGGTCAAGTCAAGTGGGATTTGCACACGTGATAATACCAGGTCTTAAGCTATTTCCGCTTTTCTAGTTTTTCCTTTTTACTAGCTATAGTTTGTTATCTCTTTGTAAGTTCTAGTATTTAAAGCCACCTTGGTCTAGTTTAATGATATCTAAATTCAGTGATTACCAGTGAATAAACTCTTTCAAGGTGGTCACCGATGGACTTTGTGGTCGTCGGTGGTGGCAACTTTGAACCAGAATCACTCAAATTAGAATATGGGTGGGGTGGGGGGTGGGGGGACATTGGAAATTGAATGGGAAACGAGATGGATGTGTTGCTTGATGTCGTCGGTGAAACGAATGTCCGGAAGGACGAAATCGTCGGACAAAATCAAGAGAGAAAAGGGAGGGGTGTACTGCTGCAACTGAGGCCGCGTATGACTTGATCTAGAAGGTGAAACCATATCCCGACGACTTGTCGTCGATATAGGGTTTAGATAAATGACGTCGTTTGATTTATTTGCTGAAATGAAAAAATTAAAAATTAAAAAGCTATGCCGACGACAAGTCGTCAAGATAGATATTTCACGCGGATGGTTACGTGGCATGCCGACGACAAGTCGTCGGGATAGCTTTCCCAAAGCTGCGTCGTTTCGATTTTCTACACCATGGAATTAAAATAAATGGAAATTACATTTGTCGTAACCTATACCGACGACTTCTCGACATAGGATTTCAAAAGACCGTGAAAAAATTTGTCATTCCCGCAGGATCAATGACGACAACATGTCGTCAACATAGCGCTTCAGGTCAAACATTTTTGGTCAAAGTTGGCAAAAGCTATAGCAATGACATGTCGTCAGCATAACCGTACTTTTAGCATTGACATTAGTCATCAGGATAGGTGTCGTCGCCATTGATAGCTATTCTTGTAGTGCAACGATTGGAAATTACCAAGAAATATCATAAGCTCATTATATTGCCACTCCAAATTTAACCAAATAACATAAAAAAGGCTACATAAATAGAAGAAACTTATAAAAGACGAATAAACTTAATGTCCGGGGTAGATTGTTGTCATTTTTCTTCTATTTTTATAGATAGAAAGTTGTGAAAATGTATGTATTAAAATGAAAAGTGACTTACATAGTATATGATCAGAGTCAATCAATTTCAGAGTTCAATAAGTGGATTCCACATCTCACTGTGGCAATTACACAACCTATATTGTTGATTTTACAGGTAGGGCCTGAGAAATCTATGGTTATATCGATGATTTGATTAATTCTCTTACCATTTCTTGGAAAAAAAACTTACATATGCAATAGTTTTATCTTTTTTCTTGTATATAATAGGTTACAAAAACCAGAAAGATACATATCATAGTAAGACCATAACGTGCATTTGAACCGATGTTTGCAGTTTGATGATGTGGACTATCACCACTTTAGGGAACAACACATCCTGAGTGGGGTTTAAGTAAGAGTTTTCCCGCGCAGGGTAGCCTCCTACACTCTAGCTCTCTTCTAATTTGATTGTGATCGACCATGGCTAGAAAATGCTATTTTTAATTTTTTTATAATATTTAATTAAATTATATATATATATATATATATATATATATATATATATATATATATATATATATATATGGTTTTTAATTCTAGACAAAAAAATGTATAATATTGATATAAAATATATTTAAAAATAAAAAATATATATTAAAACTTATAATTGCGGCACAGTTTGTTGCTCGTTTACTTGCAACGTCTATATAAATCTTTACTATGAATTTGGTAATGGAAAAATAAAAGATGAAATGAAAGTTGACTGTTTCTTAGATTTTGAAGAGTAAAGAGAGGTGAAATGAAATGAAGTTAAAATGACACATATGTCTTCTGGTCTAGTAAAGGGAAAGACGATGCTTTAGGGACAAATAATGTTACTATTCTTATTATATTATACAATATTTATTTATTTATTAAATAAGATTAATAAACGTTGTATGAAAATTGGATAATGGTAACGGTTAACAAAGATATTTTCCCATATTGATCTCCATTAAAAAGAAAGAGACAAAAATATAGGATGGCATCCGAAAGATCTCCTGTATAATATCTCTAATATTTGAGATAAACATGATAAAAATAAAATAAAAATGGAGGATGATCATAAAATTAAAAAAAAACGATAAAAATAGCCATTTACATTAATTACATTACAAAATAGACAAAAAAAATCGAAGTTGCAAAAATAATCATGAATTTCGCAGATTGAATAGTCTCATCTGTGAAATGAGCTTTCCATCTGCGAATGTACAAGCAGGTAAAGCACAACTGTGCTTTAGCTGCTTGTACATTCGCAGATGGTTTATTTTTTTATTTTTATTTTTTTTCTCTATATATATTGAAATTATAGGGTAAAATCGCAGATGGAATAGCCCCATCTGCGATTTACTCTGATTCCATCTGTGAAATTGCGGTTATTTTATATATATATATATATATATATATATATATATATATATATATATATATATATATATATATATAAAAGTTTAACTATGAAATCAATTGGTTTGTAGCTCAGTTATATCTAAACGTACATCACCAATATCAACATAATGCCCGTAAACATGCTTTTTTTTTTTTTTTCATTTTTTTGATTTGAATTTTTTTTTCTTTTTAGTTTTATCTACCACACGCTTATTCATAACTTTAACTTCTTGTTCGGCAACATTATTTCGTAGTCAAACCAATTGATTTCATAGTTAAACTTAAAAAAAAAGAAAAAAAAATTAAAAAATTAACCGCAATTTCACAGATGGAATCAGAGTAAATCGCAGATGGGGCTATTCCATCTGCGATTTTACCCTACAATTTCAATATATATAGAGAAAAAAATAAATAAATAAAATAAACCACCTGCGAATGTACAAGCAGCTATTGTACATTCGCAAATGGAAAGCCCATTTCACAGATGGGACTATTTCATCTGCGAAATTCATGGTTATTTTTGCAACTTCGGTTTTTTTGGCTATTTTTGTAATATAATTAGTGTAAATGGCTATTTTTGTCATTTTCTCTAAAATTAAAACAAAATAATAAAAAATAGATATTTATAAAAAGGTGATGATTCTTCCATAACCTTTTTTTTATTCGTCCACATAATTTTATGGATAAGGGACAATTATGCCCCCATTTAAATAAAAAAAACGCATTTGAATACTTTCCGGAAATTTGTTCACGCTTTATTTATTTATTTATTTATTATTATGGCATCCAGGTTTCTTTCTTTTGGAGCTGGGTAAAATTCACAGTATAGACAATTTATATCTTTTTATTTTTTTTATTTTGTTCATTCGTATTTTCTGGAGCTTCGGTCCATAAATCATCATAATTATGTTTCTTCGTCATCAAAATCTTTTTGGTTGGCTTCATATGGGAATTTTGAGCAATACAGATCCCTTTTCTTTTCATTTTTGTAATTATTTTGTGTCCCATTGGGCTGCGGTTGGGTGTTTGTGTGGTTTCAATTCTTTTTGTGTGTGTAAAATTAAAGCCATAACCTACAGGTTTGGTAGGTTTACGGTTACAGCATAATATTGCTGGGTTTGTTTATGTCAAAGTATGGTCGACTCAGTTACATGTTAGTTAGACCATCTCCAATGCATTGAACTCATATGAGTTCAATAGATTGACACATATACATTCCACTCATTATACAACTTTACTCATTAAACTCTACACTCCATTAAACTCTATACAATTTAATGGATTGTCACATCATTTATCATTTTCTTTTTATTTATTGTTATTTAAAAAAAATTAATTAACATGAAATTAAAAATTAAAAACTACAATTAAAATTAACATTAATTTAAAATAAAAAATAAAAAATTATATATATATATATATATATATATATATATATATATATATATATATATGTGTGTGTGTGTGTGTGTGTTTGAGAGAGAGGAGAGAGAATATAGAGTTCAATGGGGATTGAACTCCCCATTCCATTGAATCCTAGTCATTTTTCTACGATGATGAGGATTTTGGGTTTAATGAGATTAAACTCCCCATTAAACCTCCCATTGAACTCCCATTGGAGATGGCCTTAGTTATTACGGAAGGAATTTATATTTGATTGTAGAACTTTATAGTTGGAACAGTTGATCAGATGCAGAGTATCCACTTGCTGAAATTTGCATATTGGTTTTGGCTGTTTTTTTTTTTTTTCCCAGCTGTGATTCCCCATTAGTTTCAAACTGGTTGTGGTTGGTGGAGCCATGGAGTATCAAGATTATTTATTGGTTTCCCTCATGATGGCATGAAGTATTCAGTTTAAAGACCCTTTTGCCCCTGCTGCTTAATTAGGATCCTCATGAAGTCTTTTTCTCTTGGCTTTTGATCAGGTGTTGCCAACATTCACTTCGATGTAGCGCCGAAAGATTGCAACAAGTTAGAAAAAGCAATCTTTATTTTATCTTATGTAGTAAAATGGATGGTGGATTGATTACAAAATTAAATAACTTGTAATATTTATATTTATCTTATGTTATGCTGAAGATTGTTGTAATCCTAAAGGATGATTGTTGCGCCGAAGGAGAAGATGGAGGCGTGTGGCGTGTTTGGAAACAAGTCATTGGGTTTCTCTCTCTTTAATATATATATATATATATATATATATATATATATATATATATATATATATATATATATATAAATAAGGGAAAATGACTTAAAAGCCCAACGAAGTTTCCAAACCATTCAAAAAATCTCAATCATGTTTTGTCTGTTCAAAAAAACCCAACAAACTTAACATTTTGTCTAAAAAGCCCAACTAAGTTACACTTTCTTGAAAGTCAAATAAGAGAAACATATGACGTGATTTATTACCGTATCGGAAAAATGACTTGTTAGACCAACAAAGGTTCCAAAACGTTTAGAAACCCCAATCATGTTTTGACTGTTCAAAAAAAAAACCCTAACGAACTTAAACAAAACAAAATTGGAATTTTCTGAACGGTTTGGAACTTTGTTGGACTTTTTAGACAAAAGTTTAAGTTTGTTTGGTTTTTTTGAACAGAAAAAACATTATTGGAGTTTTTTGAATGGTTTTGAAACTTCGTTGGACTTTTAAGTCATTTTCCCTATTTTTAACTCAGGGCATAATAGTTAGTTAACTTCAGAATTATATGGATGAATTAAAAAGGGTCGTTGAAGAATATAAATTATAAATTATAAATACGGATAATATAAATTCAAAACTTTAAATTACAAAAAAGTTAAATAAATATATTAAGGATATACATTGTTGCTTTCCAAAAACAAAATACCGAGAAAATTATAAGAAAACATAGAGACTCCTCTCCCGCGTGTTCTTCATCCAACTCTTCGTTCCTATTTTTACGCTTGTGATCACCGTTCATTCCTCATCTTATACGAATTATTTGAATCGTAAGTCGTAATTAACCCCTCTGATATTTGATTGTAGGTATTCGACGATCTTTATTTTATTGCTGCTTATTCTTTTTCTGGAAACAAACTGTGTGACTGTTTCATAATGGCCGGTGTATATGAGGTTGGAACTGAGAATGGTAAATTTCTTTCTGGTGATTCTGATATTCTCGTTGGACATGTTGAGGTGATCGTTGATAAGGGTTTTAGAAACGAAGTCTCTGGATTGGAGACTGATTCCATTGATCTTGAGTCTGCAACTGCAAAGGATTGTCAGGTGAAAGGTGTCAACGAAGAAGTGAATATTAAAAGAGAAACAAATGGGAATCATCTTGAAGTAGAGAAGGTAAATGAGTCAGAAAATGTAGTAGTGGAAACAGTTGATCTTGAGTCTAGGAAAATAACCAACACAGACTGGAGTTTGATTACAACCGAGACTTCTCAACCATTGGAGGACTCAAAATCCCAAAACACAGCCTCTCGGTTTTTGCTGTCTACTACTAATGTAATCAATACTTTGAGCCCAGATTATGCAACACAAATGGCCAAAGAGACTGAACAAGTTGAGACAGAAGCTATCGATGTTCAAATTAGAGATGAGACTATAATTTCAGAGTTGGTAGAAGTGAGTGTTGATAAAACTCAAACAAATACTCAACAGCCTGTGAAGTCAGAAAACAAGAATGGGGAGATGTTATTAGAAAAACATGGGGTTCCTCGAGTTACAGAGCATCAGCGTGTTGATGCTTTTGATGATAAACAAAATGAATTTGAAGTAAAGAAACCCAAATTAATCTTCCCAAATACATTTGAGTGCCCTGAAATAAAGTTTCAGTTTGGCTCATTCGGTGTTCATGAGAAAGATCCCAATAACCTAAATCTTGTGTTGGAAGTCTTGAGCAGGGAGGCTGAGGCTGAACCCATACGTGGAGTCAACATTAACACTCCAGACAGAATTCTTGATGATATACAAAACAAAAGTGCTGACAAGGCGACTCACTGCATGAATGATGTGGTTCAACCATATAACAGGGTTCCAAGATTTGATGATGAAGAGCTCAAGGAACAGATTAAAAATGCTCAGTTGCAACTTGATGAGAAGATAATGTGCAGATATGCAATCGGGGCTGAAATTCAAGAGAATAGGGTAAGAGTTTTGTAAGTCTTTGATACCATGTTTTATTATAAAGTTTAATATTATATACTCATATAAGTACTTTGATTTCTTCTTCTTGAATAGGCAATATTGAAAGCCCATTACGAGGTACTCAAAAATGCGTACTTGGAGGTAACAGCTGCAAAGAAGTTACGTAAATCAAAGCGGTCAGATTTAGAATCTATTCTACTTTTGATGAAACAAGTCACCAAGGCTGAAGATATAGATAACTGGGTATGATGCTATGATTATTGATTACATTCCTTTTTTCTACCCAAAATACAATATGGCCAATTTTCTATCATGCATTGCTTTATATTCTAACTCATGGTTTGTTTTTGTTCTTGAAGCATATGCATAAAGTGGAGCAAATGATAGAGATTCAAAACCAGAAAAAGAAAATAAAGGAGCTCCTGAATGTACGTATATCAATCACTACTTTATTTATATACTACATAATCTACATTTTTATTTCTTTCTTCTAGAGCTACAGTGGTCATCAAATTTTGTTATAGCTAGATAACTTATTGCCGGATCTCATTATTGTGTAACTTGAATTTTATTTGATTGACAATAATGCTTCCCTAACGGCTTAAAAGGGCTGTTAGATTTCCTAAAAGTTGATCCATTTTTTATTCAATGCAGAATATAAAGGAGGAAGTTGACTCTTTAAAAGATAATGTTTTAAAAGCTGAAGTGGCTGCCTTAGTAATAGGAAAAATATATGATGAAGAATACCAAAAGGGAAAAGAACTACGAGCTCGATTCCAAGCTGCAGAAAAAGTCTGCCAACAAGCTTATACACATTTATATAGTTTGAAGAAACGTTTATATGACAAGGTATGTTGTAAATTTTTGCATCTTACACAAAATGAAACATAATAATAATAATTATAATTTTCTATTGATTGAATCTGCAGAAAAAACTTTTCTATATGTACAGAGAAGATGCGACTGCAGCAAGGACTTTTGCATCTGGTGGAGATAAAGTTGCACTTCATCAACCGTGTGTTAATCAGGTTCGTTATCTTATCTTCTCGATATTCTAATTTCATATTTAGTATGTGGTTTGTGGCTAACATGTTTTTTAATTACTTTAGGTGGAAAAAATAATGGAAGAATCGAACTCAAATGAAGAATTTAGGAAAGACAATATTAGTAGGACCACACCAAGGACACTTGTTGAAACTTCACCTGAGAGTCATATGAATGAAAGAATTGCTGTGAAAGCAGTTCCTATCTCAAGTAAATTGGAATCCACTTCAGTAGTTTCAAAAGTTGAACAAGGAAAAAAGACAGTTTCGTGTGTGAGCAATATATGCGAAAGAATTGCTACGAATTCAGTTTCTATCTCAAGTGAAACCGAATCCGTTTCATTGGTTTCAAAAGTAGAACAAAGGAAAAAGACGACTCCAACCCCTGAGAACCAAACTATCTGGAAAGTGGCTAGAAAGAGTAATCGTATAATGAAAACCACAAAACCAGTTAAATTTGTAGTAAGAGATTCAAAGTTCATTTGTTTGAGTGAGATAACGGAGGACGAAGAAATGGAAAAAACTATGGTGGAGGTTGATAAGAAGGAAGATGAACTTAGTAAAAAAGAGATCGAATTCAATTTAAAAGAGCAAGTGCAATCGGAGGAAAAGAGAAAAATGAACGAGTCAATCGAGAGGAAGACACGAAATGCTGAAAATGCCCAAAAACGGGCTGAGTTGCGAGCTCAAAAGGAAGCCGAGCAGAGACAGAAGGTATAACTTTTAAATGTATTTTTTTCATTGTATTTTTCTTTTGCGTTGTAGAAAAGGTTTTGGTTCATACATGTACACATTGACCACACAAACATATAAAAAGTTAAAACACAGTACCCCACAGTTAACATGGGGTGATAAATGACAATGTCCCCGGACTCAAAAACATGTAAAATTATTTTATTGGGAAAATGTAACCGATTTGAGTTTGTGTAGGTGAGAGAAAAACGTTTAAGAAGAAAGGAAAGAAAGAGAACAGTTGGTGACAACAGAGTGCATGATGAAAAGATTGTGACGCCAAAAGAGGCAAATGAGACTGAAAACCCATTGGCTGCGACACTCACAGTTGGAGACAGAAGGCGGTACCCACAATTGTGGAAGATGGTAACCGCTGTCGGTGCAGCTCTTATATTCTTTTTAAGCAACATTAGATATGTGCAGCAGTATAATAGTTTTCTTTGTTTTTTATTAATTTTTTATAGGTAGATTCCTGATTTTGAGTTATGTAATGCTACATGACAGTTTCTAGGTTTTGTAAATATGGTTAAATTAACGTGGTATAGTTTTTTTTTTTTTTTTTTTTTTTTTTTACATCTTTCAGTACATCAGATTTTGTTGGAAAGTATAATGTTTGATCTTGCACATAAATCAATAGATAGAGCTCTTTGATTAATGATCATATATGTCGGAAATTGGCTTTCGTGTGGTGTTGGAAAGTGTTATCTATATCAAAATTTTGAAGTTTCTGACCAAGATTTACAACTCCAATCAGATGAAACCCAAAATCCAAACAAGATGAAACTCATATTCATCAAAAACAGAATGACGATTTTAAAGGAAGAAGTAATTTTTTTTCCAGATATCTTTAGATTTAGATATCAAAAAATTAATTTTGAATGATTTGACAAATACATTGTCTTGTGCCCCTTCCAGATTCATGCAACATGTTTATCCTCTTCAACTAGATGAAAGATGAGGAACAAAATGTTTTCCTCCAAGATTATTATTAAACCAAAAACACTAGCCATCAATGAAAAAAAATCATTGTAAAACATCTCCACAGCATTTCGATATCATTTTCTGTTCCAAAATCATTGATGAACACTGTAGATACCAGATCACTTACCAAACTACAGAATTAGATTGAATTATAAAGAACACACGGTGATTGAAGTGAATAAAGGCACCAAATGATTGTACTCAGAGAAGTTACAAAGATAATTCTACAAAAATAGATTGATAATTAAATTGAAAGCACGTAAATAATGACATCTAAGAGTTCCTATTTATACCATTTAAGGCAAAAAAAAATAAGGCACCTAGATGTCTACTTCATTCACTTTGGTTATGTAATATACTCTATACTCTCCAATATTCCATTATGTACCATGTCAGAGCCACTTTATTTCTCACTAGATCTTTCACTTGTTCTTTCAACCTATGTTATACTACTCTTTCACTTTCACCTACTTATTTATTTTTTAATACAAATAATAATTTTTAATTTAAACATTTTACTTACTAAATAAACATAAAAATAAATATAACATGATTCATTAATAAAAACAACATTACATAGTAATAAATATATAAATATTACATATTAATAAACGACAAACATTACTAAGAATTACTTAAAAAACATCACTAAAAATATAAGTTTAAAGAACATTCAAGTTGCTTCATGGATAAAGTCCCTCCTGTTATTTTCCAATTTGTATTGCTCGTTGGCCGCCTCTAAAATATTAGATTTACCATCATTCATTCAAATGTTGATTTAAGAGGCTATGGATGCCGTTGAACTTCGACCCCTTTTGGTATAAATCCTTCCACTTTGAGTTGAGTTGGTGGTGTGTTCGATAGGGTTCACGACCCATTTCATTGTGAAGCATATCCGTAATGCGGCTCCAAAAAGTAGAAAACCTTTGCGGGGTACCAATTTAATTAATATTTGAAACTCCGACCCAAGCACATACCAATGTGAGTTCCTTGTCCATGGTGCATGGTGGTGCGGCACAAAAAATGGAAACGTTTGGGTCCATTTTTGGTAAAAATATGAAACATGATGTAGGTTAAGATAAAGAGAGTGTCGTTTGAATAGTTGAAAATATGATTCTCAAACCTTTCAGATTACATGCCCATAAACCTTATAGGATGTGTGAGTAAGGTGATTTCAAAAACCTTAGCCAAGAGACATAAAAAGGTTTTGCCCGTGATTATTAGCAAAGAACAAACTGCCTTTGTAAAGGCAGAAACATTATGGAAGGACCTCTGATGGTAAATGAAGTGGAAAGGTGGGCTAAAAAAAAGGAAGAAAAAAAATGATGATATTCAAGCTCGATTTTGAGAGAGCCTTTGATAATCTCAATTGTAAATTTTTGGATGACATGATGGTTCAGATAGGCTTTGGAGAGTTATGGAGAATGTAACGTCTCAAAAATCATATCAAGATTAAACTTTTCAAAACAACCCATTTACTAAAAAGAAGTGTTTACAAAACCATTGTTTCCAAAACATTATCTAAAAACATAGTCTCCCAAGATCAAAAACATGAAACCAAGGATGTGTACGATCATGTCTTCGCCTTGCCACGATCCTCTGAAATACCTGAAACAAAACTAAAACTGTAAGCCAACTCTTAGTGAGTTCCCCCAAAGTACCACCACATAAACATAGCAAACAACAACATGCATACAGAGCCTTTAACATGACCGAACTGCCTCACTGGGCCTTCAACCTATATGGATTGCTCTCCGGGCCTTCAACCTAACTGGTCCGCCTCGCAGGCCTTTAGTCTATCTAGACCGCCCTGGGTATCTTGGCCTTCAACACAAAGCAGGACCGCCTCAACCCGGTACTCCATCACATATCCACATATACCATAACAATCAATAGCTAGCATATACAGGTAGTCATACAGATCTAACCAAACACTATATCATAGCAACATCCTATATACCATGATACAGATCTAACAGATCACTACAACATAGAACATACGGTAAACCAGGATATCAATCCAATGAGCCGGCCTTGGTGCCTTCGACCCATAAGTACATTGAGGAAAACTCATGTCACAATCTGACGAATAGTTGATCGATACTCTGCTCCCAAATACCGGCTCAACCCAAATCCAAAATTTCAAAACATTTCCATTCTAAATTAATAACATCTCCCCCAAAATACCCGTGGTCAAAACTGGTCAAAATCAACGAGTCAACCTAGTCAACACAACCAAGTCAACTCAGCCGAGTAGACTCAAGCTTCGTATGTGGGGCGTACTCTGGAGGTACGTGGGGCGTACTAGTTGTCTGAGGCGTCGGGGCCAGATCAACGTACACACAGCGTACCCTTTGGTACGCCCAACATATGCTACAATCCCCTTCTTAACCTATTAAGTGCTTATTTCTTCAACTTAACACATCCAATTGCAGGTCCAAGGCTAAAATACCATCAAGAGTCATAAAGTTTCCAACTTTATGACTTTGCATGTCCATTAAGTGTTTAATATACAAAATCTCAACATCTTAATGCCTTAAGACCTTATATAGCATACATGGAGTAAAACTAAGCATCAAGAGCACATTTGTATGGCTCAAGACCCCTCATAAGGTTTGAAAGGACAACTTATTGGGTTAAGAGCATGCCATGCTCAAGAATCACCATATTTAGGACCAAAAATGCCCTAAATGAAGAAATGGCTAGATCTACAAGATAGAGTGATCAAGTTATGAAATTTTTACTTCTAGGAGGTTTCTAGTAAGTCGGAAATACTATATCTAAGTTTCTTTAAAGCTTCAAGGTCCTTGCACCAACTTCTCCTTCTTCAAGAGCACCAAAAAGGCACACAAATAAGATCAAAATACTATTCTCACTTAGGTTTTGCTAGAGGGTTGAATTCTCAGATGGGGGTTGATGAGAGAATGATAAATGAGGCTATAATGATGCTTAATATGGATCAAACCCTAAAAATTAGGGTTTGAACCTCCCAACGCCCCACGTACACGGTGTACGCCCATCGTACTAGAGTCCGCCCTAGTACACTCAACGTACACAATGTATGCCCATCGTACTTTCCTTAGCTCAAAATCCCCAAAATGCCACAATGATCCATTTGCACTCTTTCTTATACCTAGGGACTAAAATGCAATATTTATTCATACATAGGGTTAAAATTGTAAATACCTCAACATCGATATGTTACAGAGAAATTGGATGTTAGCTATTATCTCGTCGCCAAGAGTATCGGTATTGGTTAACGGGGCAGCAACAAAACAATTCAAGCTTCAAAATAGGATTCGGCAGGGAGACCCCCTTTCGCCGTTTCTATTTATCATTGTTATGGAAGGATTAAAAGTGGCGTTGTTTGAAGCAATGGAAAAAGGGTTTTATAAAGGGATAGATTTGCCTAATAATGGTCCAAAACTCTCGATCTTCCAGTTTACAGATGATACTTTGTTTCTCGGAAAAGGTCAACGGAAAATGCCAAAAACCTAATGAGATTTCTTAGATGTTTCCATGTCTCTTATGGTATAATTATAAAGTATAAACTTTTCTAAGAGCATAAGTATGGGAGTAGGGGTTAGTCGTCGCGAGGTTGGGGATTTAGCAAGAGAGTTGTCTTGTATAGACAGAAACCTTCCCTTCCATTATCTTGGGTTACCAGTAGGCAGAAGCATCACGAGAAAAAACAATTGGCAATGTTTGGTTGATAAATTCCAAAATAAGTTGTCTTCTTGGAAAGCTTGATGCATCTCTTTTGGCGGAAGGCTAGTTCTTTGCAAATTGGTTCTTGGACACCATGGTTCCTATATGTTCTATTTGTGTAAAGCACCGATTGAAATTATAAGAAGCTTGAAAATATCAGATGTAACTTCCTTTGGGATGGAAATTTGAATAAGAGAAAAGTTGTATGGGTTGCTTGGAATAAGGTCTTGAGCTCAAAAGCATCGGGAGGTCTAGAAACTGGTAGTTTTCAAGCTCTTAATTTTGCGTTTCTTTGTAAATGGTGGTGGAAATTCAAACATGATCAAGTTTCTCTTTGGACCGAGGTGATTAAAGCACTTCATGGTTCTGATGGTAGCTTAGGGAGGTCTCGTTCAGCCGCATACAGAAGTGGAACATGGGGAGTCATTAGCAACATCAATAGTGACCTCAACAAGATAAATGTGGAACTTAATGATATGTTTCTGAGAATGGATGTTGGTTGAGAATGGAGTTTGGAGGAACATGGTGTTTTCACAATAGCCTCTCTTCGAAAATTAGTTGACAACAAAACATTGAGTTATAGTCAAAATGTTACGTACTGGAATAAAAATATTCCTAGCAAAGTCAACATCCTTTTATGGAGGGCTCGTTTGGAAAGACTGGCGACTTTGAAGAATTTAAGCGATAGAGGAATCAAAGTCACGTCTTTTATGTGTCCTATATGTCTCTCGAAGGAGGAATCTAAAAACCATCTCTTTCTTGAGTGGTCTATAGGAAAGGAAGTTTTAGCTATTCTTTATAATTGGTGGAGTGAGATTTCAGTTACTTCAAGCTCTATGGAAGACCTGTTAAATAAGATTACAACTAGTGATGATAATAAGAAAATGAAGATCAACATTGGAACAATTTTGTTGGCTCTTTTTTTTTGTGATATGGTCCTATAGAAATGACAAGGTATTCAATGGTAAGTTTAAAAATTGAAAGTCTATCTTCTATAAGGTACAAATTCTCTCGTTCCTTTGGATTAGGAGTGGAATTAAGCAAGATAAGAATGTTAAATGGATCGGTCAGCCCAATCTAATAAGTAATTCTACTTAAGCTATATCTTTCTAGCGTCTCGCTAGTGTTTAATAAATTTCTTGTTGTAAAAAAAAAACTGTTGAGCTTTGGCTAAATGAATGAATAGTGTTTTTCATCCCACATCGGGTGAAGAATGAAGCTTGGGAGGACTCCAAGGTTATAAAATAATCCAACAATTTAGTTTCAATGTGCCCCAATCAATACACTCGAAGTGTTTGATTCTTTCTTTTCTTTCTCTTGTTTTTAGAGTGTTGAAAAGTCTTAGTCAAAATTATGGAGTGTATGGGTGTAATTTAGTGGAGGCTTGATAGGTTGTCTATGTGATTGTAACAAATTATCATATAATGAGAGAAAATTTAGAGGAGGCTTGATAGGTTGTCTATGTGATTGTAACTAATTATCATATAATGAATCTTTCTCTATGGAGCCCCATGATTTTTCTTTGATTTTGTGTTAAGTTATTTTCTCTATTATTAACCTTTAGGGGGCTTGTTGGGGATCTTTGAGGCAATTTTCCCAACAATGTCTTGAAAGAAGTTACGTAAATCAAAGCTTCTATATTTAGAAACTATTAAATGTTTCATGGAGAAAGGCAAGAAGGCTAAAGATATTGATAACTAGGTATAATATTATGATTATTGGTTCCATTCCTTTTTCTTCTCAATATAGAATCCGCCAAATTTCCATCATGCATTATTGTATATAATAGCTCATGGCTTTGTTTTTGTTCTTAAAGAATACACATACAGTGGAGCATATGATAAGAGGTTATCGACCATAAATACAAAATACATGAGCGTCTGAAGATACATATATCAATAGCTACTTTATCTTATTATTGTACTACAATTATCATCAAACATTGTTATAATGTGACCGCTCACTACCAGACTCCTCATTATTATAGCTTGAATGTATATAGAATATTGCTTTCCTAAAATGGAGGCTGAAAAGCTGTTAAATTTACTCAAAAGTTGAACCATTTTTTATTCTATGCAAATTTTAGAGAAGAAAATAGACACTTTAAAAGATAACATTTTAAAATTGAAGTGTAACAACGTAAATTTTCCAAACAAATTTTCATTTTTAAATCACACTTTTAATCATCAAAACCATATCAAAATATAATGTATCCAATGTTATCATAACAAAATAATCCCAGAATCTCAACATAATCTCTATGAGTGTGTACGGATTATGTCGGCGCCTTCCCACGGTCCTCGCTAGTACCTGAAACACATAACACAACAGCTGTAAGCATAAATGCTTAGTGAGTTCCCCAATATACCACATACACACATACGCCTTTCCAATCCATAACTCAGCAGGATCTTCCGATCCATATGTCTCAAGGGACTTCCGTCCCGAATCCCGGTAGACCTTCCGGTCATACCCGTATCGACCTTCCGGTCTATAACCTCTTGACCTTCCGGTCCATAACCTCTTGACCTTCCGGTCCATAACATACATAACATTCATAACACATACATATCACATAACAACATATAAATCATACATCTCATAGCATATAAGACCTTCTGGTCACACACAGGTACCCTTCCAGGTACAGTATAGTGAGAAGACTCACCTCAATGAAGTCGGATAAACTCTCATGCTCAATGTCCCGACTTAGCCTCCTCCTATTATTCAGATAACATCCTGATCAGAATTCTCTCTTGATCACATCTCTACAACTGGGTAGAAGGTCATTCTACCCAACCCTGAACGTTCCTGAATCAGTCTTGACCAAAACCCTAAAGTTAACGAAAGTCGATGGTTAAACTTTGACCCGACTCGTCGAGTGCACATGGGCGACCCAGCGAGTCCATGCGGTTTCTCTGAATCCTTTCAGCCTCTCTTGACTCGTCGAATCATCCTTCCACTCGACGGGTCACATCTGACACGAATTGTGGGTCAACCCCGACTCGACTCGTCGAGTCCACTTATGGACTCGGCGAGTTGCTGCCATGCTCAAACTCAAATGACCTTTTGAGGTCAGATCTGTTCCTCTAATCCTTAGATCTAACCTCCCCAAGCTCAATAAGCACGTAAAGGTTCGAACTTGATACTCATGCAACGTCCAAATGACACTACTTGATGATTTAGTCCCAAATACAACACTCTAAGTCCATTTCTTCCATAACCCAACATAAAGCAAGATGGATAACATTCTCTAGACCACTATGGGTCAGATCTGAAGTCTAAACATGATAAGTGACCTTATTCTCAACAAATCAACCCAATAAAGGGTATAGGAAACCCTAGATCCATGAACTATTTAACAAAACAGAAAGAGGGTTGATATGCTACCTCAAAGATGATGCCCTCTACTTGAAATCCACAAATATGCAACCTCCTTGGCCTCCTCTAAGCTGGAATCAACTTCTTCTTGCAAAACAAACCCACAAAAGTCCAATAATGGCTTCTTCTCTCTCATAAACGCTCAGGCACTATTAGGGTTTCTCTCAAGGGTTTGTTAGCCGCAAATGGTGGCTATAAGGGTCCTTAAACAGGTCCCAAACCCAAGGATTTAGGGTTTCATTAAATAGCGTGGACTCGCCGAGTCCACTCATGGAATCGTCGAGTCCCTCATTAAATCAGACCAAAAATGCGTGATCCCACTCAGCGAGTCAGAGTGCCTACTCGTCGAGTTCCCCTCATAAATTCAATATAAATACTTAACATAGGATACCTGGGAATCCGGATGTTACATGAAGTGACTATCTTGGTAATAGGAAAATATATATGAGGTATAAAATGAAAAGAGAAAAGCCTACAAGTTCAGTTCCAAGTCGTAGATGACGTCTGCCAACAAGCGTATGCACATTAAATAGTTTGAAGAAATGTTTATATGTCAATATTTCTTGCAAATTTTTGCATCTTACACACAAAAAAATATAAATATGAAAATAATAACTTTATGTTGATTAAATCTACAAAAACAAATTTTCTAAATGTACAAACAAGATGCGAATGCAAAGAGAAATTTTGCATCGAGTGAAGATAAATCTTCACTTCATGGTCTAGGTGCTAATTGGGTTGGTATTTTTCTTGTTAGTTATATGCTTTCGAAATTGATATTCAATACGCGATCCACAACTAACATGTTATTTAATTACTTTAGGTGGAAAGATTTATGGAAGAATGGAATACAAATGAAGAATTTAGGAAACACTACATTAGCAAGATTAGAATGTGTACGCCTAATGAAACTATGTGTGAGTGATATGAGTGAAAGATGTATACAAAAGATCAACGAGGAAAAATCGACGATAAATATGATGATTCTTGGAACGTAACAAATCAACACGAATAACAATTGAACACCTCGATATAGAGTGAAACTCAAAATTAGGAAAAACCATTATGAAAACGACAATCTTGTTAAGAAGGTTCATGGGTCATAAACCTCCTAGGAAGGGACAGAAAGTAGATGAAATTGAATGATTAAAACTTAACATATAAATAGCTTTATATGTTAACTTAAAAAGAGTCCTAAACAAACTCTAAAACCCTTAATTAATAGGAAAATTTGCTATCTAGCAGGTTAACTTGATAACCATTTAACTAACCTTATTATGGAGTAAATTCAGCTCCAATAAAGCCAATAATAAACATTTCATGGAAAATAAAAGTTTGCCATGGAAATTGGTTCCAGTGCATCTTCAAAAAACTCCTCGTTTAGATGAAACCGTTCTTCAACAAAATAACCTTCAAACTTTAGAAGAAATAAGTCGAAAAGTAAGTAGTGCAAAAAATTACTCAGTACTAAAATCTCTCAAACAAAAAAGATGTAAAAACGGTGATAGTTAAAATCACCCAAACACCATTGAATACGAACCTTCAATTCAACACAAGTACCTCAAAAGTACCCTTAAAGTATTATAAATGCATCAAAAAATAACTTGTAATGATGGCAAGTCGCTCGTACTGAATTAGTCTTCATACCGTAACATATAACATACCCCCTAAATTAGTCTTCATATGATAGCATATAAAATATTTCCTAATGGACAAAATACGTTTACGTTATCATAATGCTTGAAAAATACGTTCAATATAAAAATCTTGAAAATACCTTAAGATATTAAATTTTAGAAAAAACGGTATAGTATTATAATGTTTGAACAAGTTAGATGATCTTCAAAATTAATTTTCTTCAATGAACAAGTCATAGGATCTTGGTATCCCCACACACCTAAAGCTGAAAGCCTCTGAAAAGTCGGTAATAGATAAGACAATAACCAGAAACTCCAAAAGAGTTTAATCCAAAATTAAGTCTCGTCAATTGTGGACAAATCCACATATCTCTCCTCCACAATAATCCAACGCATCATCATAAGCAACTTGAGACATAAGATTTATCATCTTCACTTGCCAAAAAAAACCTTGTGCAATGGTCCAGAAGTGGAACTTCATATTTTAATTTAGCCATGATAAAAAATGATTTTAGATAACCTCTAAAAGTGGCCGAGGGAAAATCAATTAATGAGAGCTAGAAAAATCAATTTGTAAGAGCTTGAAAATTTGATTTAAAGTACTTAAATTATTTTTTATCATTTGTTATAGAAATAAACGATGCGGAAATAACACAAAAAAACAATAAAATCCATGAGCTGTGGATGATTCCAAACATCTTTCCTCCAAAAGAACCAAATAATCATAAGCAACTTGAGCCAAAAGATCTCTCAGCTTTACTTTCCGAAGGGAAATCCTTGTGCCACAGTCAAAAAGAGAAAGTTCATATTTGATTATACCCATGATAAAAACGAGTTTAAATAACCTCTAAAGAAGGCCAATGGAAAATCGTTTGAGAAAATCAATCTATAAGAATTGGAAAAAATTGATTTTTGAGGTTTTGGGAAATATCAATTTATAAAAATGTTGATAATTGATTTATATGGTTGGGAAAATCGTATATAAAACTGATTTACTATTGAAATAAGGCTTAAAAACGTTTTATCAACTTGGAATACGACTCTAACGGAAATGATATTTTAAGCTGCTATATATGGTTAAAGAAAAAACTATTTGTGTGTGTTCAATAAAACTATTATATTGGTTAAGAAAAAAAAAAAAACATTTTATATGACTCAAAATAAAACAATTTGCGGGGGCTAGAATAGTATTCAAGAAAAGGAAATTAAGTTGGTTGATATAACACTTCAAGAAGGTAGATGTTTAAGAAGAATTGATTGTGTGATCAAACTTGTAGAAGAAAAAATAGCCAAGGATGAATCGATTGGTAAACTTGGTATTAAAAAGGGTTGGTAAAACAGTTAGGGTGCGTTTGGTTGAGGAAATTTTTCCAAGAAAAACGGAAATTTTGAAAATCCGTTTGATTCATTCAATTTTCCAAAGTTTTCTAAGAAAATAAAAAATTTCAGTTTTTCAAATTTTATGTGAATAAGAATAATGATATTTACAATTTTCCAAAGTTTTTCAAATTTCTAAATGGAAAATGAAAACTCTACCGGTTCCAACCAAACGTGTTTTCTAATTTTCATTGAAAATTGAAAATGAAAACTCAACTTTAGCATCTCTGATGTGCTTGTAATAGTCAAACCAAAGAAAAAACCCCCCGATAGGTAACCCTTTTGGGTTTAAAAACGAGGATGTTGAATAGGGAAAAAAACCTTTGTTGCGTTTTTGTAAAAGTCGATCACGAAGAGTACGAAAAAGAATGGCCAAGAAAATCTATCAACTCAAAAACAGCATGCTGCTACTGCTGCTACTATGGAATTTGTGATTTTATATCCAACAACCTGCTACCGAATCTGTGATTTTAGCAAACAAGAATGAAGAGGCGTTCTTAGAAAAAGATTTTGAATTAGAATCATCTCCAAAGCCATTGGAGGACTCAAAATATCAATTAATGATCGTCAACTTATTTTCTACTAATGATGTAATTGAGACAAATGAAGACCCAGACTTTACTCGTGATCCAATGGAGAATGTGCATATTGAAGTGACGGTTGTTAATAGTTTAGATTCAAGTAGTAATGAAGTATTAGATCTTAATGATTTGGGAGAAACTTAAGAATCTAGAATGGAGGACGATGAATTTCAATTGTCAAGACATTAAATCTCAAATTATGGTCATGGGTGGTGCTCAAAATACTTGCAGCCAAGATAATGCAACAAAATTAGTCAATACGGTTGTACAGCCATTGGAGATAACTAATGATAATAACTAATCTCAAATGGTAATTATGGAAAATGTTGAAGATACTACAAATCGAGATGATGATATAATAACACAATCAATCAATATTTCCAATCATAAACAGGAGATAGAAGCTAGCAATTATCCAATCATATATCATACTACAATTTCACAGGTAATGATTGATTTTCCTTATGTATGTGATGAAAAACAAACAGAAATTAAAGTTATGGAAGCTCCTCTTGTACCCGTATTGATCTTCCATGATACATTAGTGAGCCTTGATATAAAGATTCAGTTTGGTTCATTTGGTTATCAGAAGAAAGATCAAAACGAGGAGACCAAACCCACATGTAGGGCCAGCAGTAACAATCTTGAAATAGTTCTTGATGATTTACAAGGATTCATAAGTGTTGACAAGGTAGTCAAAGATATGGATGACATGATTTCTATGTTTTCTGTAGAGGCTTCAAGTGAGTTTATTGATAGCAAGGTATGATTTCACTCTTTTTACTTTCTAACACAAAATTTTGAACAATTTTTCTATCATGTATTATACAATATGTTGTAGTTCATTGTTGGTTTTTGTTCTTGAAGCATATACACAAAGTGGAGGATATGATACACTATAAACCATTGTGCTTAAAAGATGAAAATTTGTTCATTTGCAAAATCAAGCAATCATAAGAGTTCTATTTCAAATATAGGAATCCATTATGAATGTCAACATGCCTTAGGGATATAGTTGAGCACCTGAAGGTACATATATCAACACAATGTATGATTCTTAGACTACATTTCAAAGAGATAAATAGCTTGAATTTTGAATTATATACAAATTTCAAAAAAAAATGAGATCCTTAGAAGATAATGTATTAAAACCTAGAGTGTCGGCTTTAAAAATAAGGAAAACACATGAAGAAAATGAAAAAGGAAAAGAAGTACAAATTCCATTTCAAGCTGCGGATGAAACAAAATCCACTATAGTGATTCAAAGTATTTTCAATAGTTGAACACGGAAAAAATAAGACAAAGCACACTCACAATTATTATCAAACTATGGGGAGATTAGTTGGGAAATTTAATCATATGATCAAAACCAAGGAACCTATAAAATTAATAGTAAGAGATTCAATGTTTGCTTGTTTGAATGAGATACCTAAGGATGAAGAAAAGGAAAAAACAATGGTGGGGTTTAACAATAAGTCAGATAAATTAAGGAAAGAATAAATTGAACGCAAGTTAAAAGAAATGAAGAAGACAGATAGCGACAACTACAACAGTTTGAACAAGGAATTATGGCCGAGGAGACAAAACCAAAACCATATTTTTCAAAGGAGTTGAAACCAAAAATCATCTTCGCCTTGGTTGTTGCTTTAGTTTTAATATTTTTACCAACTATATAAACTAAAACACTTTCTTATTCTTTTACAACTTTTTATAGATATATTTTGAGTTTGGAGGTTGTAGGGTGGTTTCTAATCTGCATATATGGTTATGGTTATTGACTTATAGGTTAAACAAATATTATCCAAAATATTTTGTCTTCTTATTACACTTTCATGGAAAGCATAATCTGAGATTCTTTTGTACTTATTAAATATTGGAGTTTAAAGAAAGTAATTGACATCAAAATGGTTAAATGGTATTGAATATTGATGACATTAAAATGGTGAGTAGGAACTATAGAGTAATATTCTCGATTGAAAGATGGCATTAGTTATCCTATTTAGAAGTTGCTTTTTAATATTGGCTAAACTCTTTAATATAAATAATTAACAATAGTTTAGATAATTGAAATAAATAACATGAATGATGAATTGGAAAAAAAAAGCCAATGCAAGATCTTCGATTTTATAAGGCAACAAGAGCAACAATAGGGGACAACACCTCTCTTTATAGCTGGTAAAAACAGGCATGACTTGAAAAACTGACACGAAATAAATGAGTTTGGGTAAGAGTTTTCAACCCGTAAGTAAACAGACCGACACGTTATGAAAATTAAGTAGGTAATGTTATGGTCAATCATTTTCAATCCATTTAATGTTTTAACCAATCCGACAACAACACATTTATCAAGTATATCTTTGTTTTAATTTTTTCGTTGAAAATTAATAATGCACTATATATAGTTAATAAACACCATTTACTGAATAAAAGTTTGATACCACCAATATCAAATAAGATACTTGCATTATATAAGTGTTTTATCATGATTATGTAAATGTTGTTTTTCAAAGGGCCTGTAGCCCAGCGGTACCCAATGTTTCCCTCCTTCCTTAAGGTCGAGGGTTCAAGACCCGTCGGGTACATAGGTGATATTAGGAGTAGTTTAGGATTAGGTTATATTTGTCGTTTCAAAAAAAATGTAAATGTTGTTTTTCAAATTTAAAGAAAACCATGATTTTCTTGGGTATCTGTTACTCTACCCAATTCATGGAGTTTGCAATACTGATGCCCATTGTGTTTGCATGGCTATTCCACCGTGTTAATGCCGCATCAAAAAAAGTACAAGCTGCAAATTGTACTTTGCAACCATTCTAGCTGCAAATTGTACTTTGCAACCATTCGGACAGAAGCTTATTTGGAAGACGGATTCTGTCTTTTAGATCCAAAGAGTCATTCCTACAACCCCTTTAGTTTTGTAGAAGGATCTAGGTTTGTAGCTCATGAATGTTCCGTATGTGCAATCCCTTGAAATGCTACTATTATTTCTCCGGTTGTTGCTCCAATCTTTACTTTGTTCAGAGGCATTGTTTGATTGTTCACTCGACTAAAGCTGTGATTGCGTTGGTGATGAATGATCACTCGTTGATCTTTTGTGGGACATTGCTTTGTCCCATTACAATTAGTTGAAGGAGAGATGAGTCGCACGAAAGTATTGTTGAAAATATAAGACATAATACTACAATCATTGATATTAATTGAATTCCATAACGTAGTAGTCATCGGTAATCGTAATCCGTAATGATTTACAAATATGTGTGTTTCCGAACGCGTTCTTAAATATCTAATAGGAACATATGTAGAGTATTACGGTTCTCTACTAAACATTAGACATGATTGATGTTTATGAAGATTTGCAGCACTAATTTTTCTCAAGTATAATACATTGCTTGATTTCGAGTTCCTTAGTGTTTTTCCTTTGTGTCTTGAACTGCGATCTTTTTTGAATCTTCTAGAATCTTCAAGTGTTTTAAGAGAGAAAATATTTTTGGATTTTGAAATGAACAAACAAAAAAAATGTAAGACTCTAATGGACTATGATGGCTCGGAGTCCATCACAAATGAACTGTAAACTAAGGAATAAAAGTAAAGAAAAAAACTGACTACGATGTGTTCCGATGGATCAAATCCCATTAGAAATGAACAGTAACTAAAAATTGAAAAACTAACGTGCAAGATAAAACAGTGAAATTTTACCTAGTTTGATACGTTCTGACGCCTCAGAGCCCGTCGCAATTGAACAATACCCACTTTCAGTTTGATTGTGGGACCAATTCAGCTTCCATCATCCTAATTCCTTGAATTATACGCATAAAATCAACATTAGGTATTGCCTTTTTGAAGATATCGGCAAGTTGATCTGATGATTTAAAAAAATGAATCTCCATATTTCCATCTTCTGCATGATCCTTGATAAAATTATATTGGAGTGTGAGATGTTTTGTCTTTGAATATTGAACTGGATTGTGACAAATTTTGATAGTACCTTCGGAGTCACTATACAAAGGAATCTTCTTCATATTTATGGCATCATCTCTTAATTGACTTTGTATCCATATGATTTGAGAAGTGCAAGCAGCTGCAACTATGTATTCAACCTCTACAGTAGAAAGTGAAACACACTTTGGTTTCTTAGATTGCCAACTAACAAGCTTTCCATCCAAGAATTGACACCCTCCAGTTATGCTTTTGCGATCCAAACCACATCCACCAAGATCGGCATTGGAGTATGCTTATACAAAGAAACATGTATTTGCCAAATACCTGAAGCCTAAGGATGTTGCATTGCAAAGGTATCATAAAATATTCTTCAAAACCATCATATGTGGTTCCCTTGGATTCAGTTGATGCCTAGCACAATAACAAAAAGAAAACATGATATCAGGTCTACTAGATGTAAGATAAAGTGATGACCCAATAATACTACGATAAAAATGATGTTGTAGTTGGTTTGTCAAGTGAAGGTGTTAGCTTCGTTTTGAACGTCATCGGGGTTTTAACTTTAGACTCACCATTCGTTCGAACTTCGTCAATAAAGTCTTTGTGAAAGCTTCCTAGTTGATGAATATTCGCTCTTTACTCTGTCTTGTATTCAAACTAAGAAAAAAGTTAATAGGACCCATTGATCTCATCTCAAATTTAGTTTCCATTAAAGTTTGAAATTCAGCAGTCAATTTAGGATTTATTAAACCGAAAATAATATCATCAACATAAATTTGGACAACCATCAAATGATCCCCAACCTTTTTGTGAAAGAAAGTTGGATGGACTAAACCTTGTTTAAATTTTAATAGTTTATGAAAACGAGTAAGAGTATCATACCTTGCCCTTGGAGCTTGTTTCAAACCATAAACTTCTTTATCGAAAATATAGCAATCATCTAGATATTTTTCATTCACAAAACCTGGAGGTTGTTCAACATACATTGCTTCTTCAAGCTCGCCATTCAGAAATGCACATTTGACATCAATTTGAAAAACTTCAAAGTTCTTATGTGCAACATAAGCTAAGAAAATATGAATGGCTTCAAGTCTCGCAACAGGAGCAAATGTCTCTTTAAAGTCTATCCCTTCCTCTTGAAAATAGCCCTTCACAATGGGTCATGCCTTGTTTCACACCATATTGCCTTCTTTATCTAAATTATTTCTAAAATCCCATATGAGACACACAAGTTAAGAATCTGGAGGTTTGGAATCAAATGCCACACTTTATTTCTGACCAAGAGCCATCTTCACCATTTTTGGTTCATTTTTTGAGATAAAAGAATTAAACATGCAAAACTCCTTAATTGTGCTTAACAAAGTTTGTCTTTCTTTTTATTGAGCATGAGTTAAAACACTTGTAGCTGGATTGCCAATGATTTGTGTCTTTAGATGATCTTTTGTCCATTTCAACATCAGAGGATAAGTAGGATCATATTCTAGAATGATTTCAAAATTAACTTCTTTAGTTTTAGAATAATCACCACCATCTTCACTCATCAGACTCTCCTCCTGGATATTATCATCACCATTCATCGGACTCTCCCCTGGATATTAGCATTGGTCGTTTTAATTTGAACTTTCTCAGAAACATTTTGCTCCCCCTAAGCATTTTCCATCGGAATTAAAAGACCCTCCCCCTCAACATGCTAAAGATTAGGTTCTCTGACACCTATATCATTTGGATAAACAATTTCATCAACAACTTGATTTCCGAATTTGAGATTATGGGCTCCCCCCTCAACTTGTACTTGAATATCATTGATTGCATCATCAACGATCTTAAGCAATTCATCTCCTTCATTTTCAGTAGTCTTTGCTTCAGAGTTAATAGCACGTTTAGGTTCGTCAAAGAATCAAATAAAATTTTCATCGAACGTCACAATTTAAGAAATTTTGGAACATGTTTAAGAAAAAATTTATTCACAAGGAGTCACTTCATTTTGAAAATATTTGATGAATTTGTCATCAAATGTAACATAGTAACTTTCTTCAATCTTTCAAAAATTCTTGTTGAGAACTATGTAAGCTTTGATGTAAGAGAATATCCTAAGAAAATAGCATCATCGGCCTTCTCATCAAATTTATTGTGATACTATTTGGAATTGAAAATAAAGCACCTGAAACCAAATACATTAAAGAATATCACATTAGGTTTACAATTATTTAATATCTCAAGTGGAGTTATCAAAAATCATTTATGAATGTAAGATTTATTTGAAGTAAAGCATGTGGTTCTGATAGCATTAGCTAAGAAATAAAAAGTTAAGTTAGCAAATGAAAGCATTGTTCTGACAGCTTCACAAAGAGATCGGTTTCACCTTTCAACCATGTCGTTCTGTTGAGGTGTGTATGGGAATGAGAAATTGTGATTGATTCCTTTTTTGTCAGGAATTCCTCAAAAATGTGGTTTTTGAATTATGTGTCATCATCACTACGAATCTTCCTCATAAGCTTTTGTAGTTGGAACTCAACTTGTTTCAAAAAGTCAATCATCTTCTGAGTGGTTTCATATTTATGCTTAAGAAAATAAACCCATGTAAATCTAGAAAAATCATCAACAATAACAAGAATATACTCATTACCAACAATGCTTTCAATATATGATGGACCACACAGATCTATATGAAGCAATATTCATGATAGAAGAGTGACTTTTACAGTTTTTCTTTCCCAATGTTGGTGATTTTAGTGTCACCATGTCATTTTATGTAACTGGAATTAGCATGTGAGCTAAGGGGCTTCTGAATTTGTTATCTAATATGTGTACGGATTGGTGCGGAGTGCACACATGTATAAGATCAAATTAGTAGCCGGTTCGACGACTAGTCAGGGGTCCGGGGGTAGTGCCCCTTTGGCGGGGTCTAGGGGCAGCGCCCCTGGGTGGGGTCCCGCTGAGGGTGATTATGGTAAAACTAACGCCGTTAGTTTTGGTAACCCTAAATCCTCATTAAAATCCGGATTACCCTGACTTGTTTCCAAAGGAACTCATAGCGGCCCAACCCTAATGAAACCCTAATATCATTTATTATATAAACGGATCTTCTTTTCAGAAGAGAGAGATACGATCTTAAGCTCTCGTTTTTCATCATACTTTCACAGAATCCTCTAGCATATTGGCTTACGATTTCTGTGCCTAGAATCGTAAGTGTCCACTTGGATTATCCTAGGCTGAATTTCTTATAACCCAGACATAGGGTAGAAATATTAGTTCGGAAAGTGATATCACGATCCAAGTTGGTATCCAGATCTCCACCACAAACCCTAAATTTCCCTACACCTGGTCCACAAGTTGCGCACAAATTATCTTTGCCATATTTAAGTAACGGAATACCTCACAACAAATCACCAAGAACAATTTTATTTATATCTTTGAAGTTCAAATGTGATAAACTTTGGTTCCATAGACAACTATCATCAGAAGAAGCTCTCTAAAGTAATCAAATGGATGGTTTTCCTTCAAGTGGTTTAATATCTAAAGGATACATTTCGTCTTTTCTCTTTGCTTCAATAGCATCTTCTTGGATTCTTTATCAAATGACACTTTCAGACCTACAACAAGTTGTGACACAGTAATAAGATTGTGTTGTAAACCTTTAACATACATTGCCTTTCATATTGTGAATTATTCATTCGTAATCATTTTAAATCCTTTTATTTCACCGGTTGCATTGTTTCCATATTTTACTCTTCCAACATCCTTCAAACTTCGAAAATCTCATAACTGTGATTTCCTTCCGATCATGTGATGCAAATAGTCGTTATCAATATACCATTCTGAATCATATTGTTCGTCATGAATCACCTACAAAATTACACCAATTTAGGAATCAAAACCCTATTCGGCCCTTGTGAGATTTTCGATTTGGAGTTAACAACTGGAAAAAATTTGGTCTTATCAATCCAAAAAGATTTCACAATCAGAATATCATTCACATTTTTCACCATTTTGAAAACGTTGGTCTTCTTTTCACAAAGATTAATTTCCACAAATGTTCTTTGATTGTTAATGAAAGCTTTTGCTTTTAGAATCAACTCTTTTGGATAACCTTTTTTCTCTTTCACGATATTTTGAAGCATATCACAACGAATTTGTTCTGAAATTGCATTGTTATGATAAAGTTGAGTTAATTGTATATGCATTCATTTAGCAATGTGACAAAAGATGTTTCTTTGATTTGTTAACAAACAATTATCCAGTGTTTTAAAAACCGGTTTGAACCGGCCGGTTGAACTGGTCAAACCGGGAACCGGAGGTGACGACGGTTCGATTTGGACCGGTTTTATAACAATTTTCTGACCGGATTTAACCGGTCGGTTTTGGTAAAAAAAACCAGTTCAACCGACTGAATTGAACCGAAGAGTCTTGGATTTTTGTGTTTGTTTTGGGCTTCTTTGTTTGATTTTGGCTTGTATAATGATTGTTTTTATATGTTGCATTCAATTTACATTTGTAATACTAAAAAGATGACAAGTTTTGTAATCAATGTATGCAGGATAATTAAAAACATATAAAAATATATAACCGGTTTGACCATCCGGTTAAACAAACATCACCCGATCGGTTCAATTAAAAAACCGGTTTTTAAAACATTGCAATTATCATTCTTCATAACAACCAAATCATATCTAACTTTAAAAATATCAATCTCTAATTTGTCTACTTTAAACCTCCTTTCCTCATTTCTAAAAGTGCACCTACTAAGATCGTTATCAAGATTATATACTTTTCTTCTTTCCATCATAGACTTTCACTTAATTATGAAATGGTATCTCTTAATTCATTTAATTCATCATCATAACGATAAGCCGAAATATTTAAGGATATAATAATAGAATGTACCTTATCAGTTACCTTATCACACGCTTCCACATCATAGAATGTAGCTTATCAGTTACCTTATCGCAAGCTTCCACGTCATAGAATGTATCTTATCAGTTACCTTCTCACAAGCTTCCACGCGCTCCCCTGTACTCTTTTCTAATAAACATGAATGATGTGAGTTTAGTATGAATCATCTCCATCTTCAGAATTATAGCTTAGACCATCAAAATTAGAACTCTTCACTATTAGACATTTTCTATCCTTTGAAGCCGTAGAAACATTAGAAGCAAACAAAGCGTCGTGAGATGGCCTTCGCACTTCCTCATCCTGAGAGTTTGTAGACCAAACGTAAATGTTTCTTGCATCACTATCCTCTTCCTCCACAATCGGTGCCTTCCGTATAACGTTCATCTTCCTAAGATCCTCGATCTTCTTCACATAATACGCTTCATCCTTCATTTTCTCTTTCTTCTCACTCTTATTTCTCAACACACAATCCTATGCAAAGTGATTTTTACCATTGCATAAATTACAATCGTAACCAGAATCACCAAGCAGCCTCTTTCTTTTCATCATCACTTTATTGATAATTCGTATAGCCATCACTTTTGTTCTCATCGGGAAATGAATTACAACCTTTGTATCTAGAACCTCCACTTTCAGACCTTGAATTACCGTCATTCTTAAACTTTGAAAAGTTTTTCATAAAAAAACTATTTGGGATTGCTCACCATTAAAGCCATCTCTTCTCTTGTAAACTCATCATCTGTAACATCGGAATCAAAATCTACAAAAACCTTTTCCTTTGATATCTTCACCTTGAAAACCTTTTCTTTCGTAATTAAATCCAATGGACTAGCATTAGCAATTGACTTTATTCCCTCAGTGACCTCATCTTCATGCAAATTTAAATCCCAATGACTTGCAACAACTTGTACGTTTTGAATTGTTCATGAGCCTTCACCGTCAACACAATTGATTTCCATTCCGAACGGAGTCCTTGCAGAAATTTCACCTTTTTCTCGATTAGTGAACGTTCCAAATCATATTTCATCAGCCTGCTCAACAAATGATTATATCTTTTAGAGACCTGATCTATACTCTTTCTAGTCTTGTATTTGAATGAACCGAAGTCCGAAAGCAATGAAGTTTGTACAAAGTGAAATTGATTGTCGTTGCCTACATATAACTCCATCAAACGTTCCAAATATCATTTGTAGTTTTGCATGAACTCACTAACCTGAAAGTATTTAGAGCAAGTGCAAAGCGAATTTCCCTTTTCGCTTTCAAATCATTCTCAAGCTTCTCCTTCTCTTTAGTGATCATGTATGTACACTTATCACGAAGCCTTTCATAATCAGCAATAAAGTAAACAAATTTCGTCTTCGAGAATAGATGTGGACCTTGACTAATAGATTTCCAGATGTATGAACCATGCTTCTCGTGTCCAATGAAGTAATCTTCAAAATGCAACACCCACACTTCGTAATTATCCGGGAATAGAGTTAGAACTCTGGTATTCGATCCAATACTACTCGATATATTGAACGCAACAATGTGAGAGTCTTCTTTTTCCATGATTTCAATTGAAAGTGAACATGTGATCAAATCAATGACTGAAATATGAAATTCAAATCAAAACGAGTTTTGGAACAAGAATTTCCAAATCAAATTGCAAACAATTGTAATTGCGGAAGAGATCAAGGAAAATCGAAATGACAAACGAGAAACTCGAAGAACACAAGAAAATTCAACAATTTGAACTCAGTTCAAAGATTTCATGCTCTGATACCACTTGTAGGATCGATAGACTAGTTTCGCATGATTGAAATCATGTTTGAAAGCAAGAAATGATAATACGAAAGAGTAAATAATTTTCTAATTTGATTTAGAATAAGAAATTTCAATTACAATTGTTGAGTGTAAGAACTTGCAAAAGGCTTACTCTACATTCTAACTAACATCCCTATTTGTAGGTTGACAAAAAGGCATTCGGTTAGAGAATAACCAATAAGGTTACGACACCTAGGCAGTAACACATTATAAAACAATTACGCAATATTCACTACGAAACCTAAGGTGTACAAAACTCTAAAACCAAACATGCTATCGGAATTATACATTGAAGACTAAGATGTAACTGTGAAAGCTTTCACAATCAAACTTAGACACAACACATATAGACTCCGAAACCTAACAATTACATCCGTTTATGTGTATTTATGTTTGTTTATGTAAATTTATATTTTTGTAAAACAAACACAAACAAAATAATTTTTTACACAAACGAACATAAATAAATAAAAATCGTTAGTTTATTTGTTCATATTCACTCCTCTTCTATCCGGTTAACTTAAACGAACGAACATTAACAAACTCTTATTAGTGTTGTTCGATTTGTTTTGCTATCACACACACACGCCCTTACTATGTTACTTAACTATATCTACGTCCCAAGCAAGACATGATCCTTTAACCGTCTCACAGACACGTTTCCATTTAAATGATCAAGCCCTCTTTAGTATGTGGTAATCACGCAAGGAACAGAATGGAGTATTAAGAAGGAATGAAAGAATGCATGTTTGGTTGGTGATTGGAATGGAATTATATATGTATTCAATAAGGAATGTGATTCCTTCATGTTTTTCATTCTTCCTAACCCCCGAGTAATGGAAACTACCTATTTTACCCTTTTTATCGAATTTTGTAACCAATCAAAATCTATCCAATCTGCAACAAAATTATACACACAAAGTAGATTGATAATTGATTTCAAGTCCAAACTAAAGAAGTGCTCAAGAACAATGTGAACAGAAAAGTATGTATTGGATTATTTTCCCCACATTTTCTTTGTCATTCGTTTTCGACACTAGATTGAATTTCATTTGCAGTTGTTAGTTTTCTTGAAGAAATATGTGCACATTAATTGTTGGATGAAATGTGTAAGTGAAATAACTTCAAGGCAAAAGGTTGTTTTCTATTCTTATGTCTCTGTTAGTAAAAGTTGTAGGCCCAATGAAAATAAACAAGGTTTCGTTTTAGTACTATCATCATTAGCCAAAGTAGCAATCTCTAAAAAATTTTGAAGGTTATCTTCCATATGTGGCAAGTCTTGTAATTTTGTGTCCAATGGATTTATATGTCAATAACCTGTAAAGAAATGGATTGGGTGTATTGGTTATGTAAGTTTCATTCCCATTATTTTTACTTCTATGCAAAGTAGATGCGCATCCATAGACCCACTTACCTTGTAAATGGTAGGGGTGCACATTTTCTCATTAATTTAACTTTCTTTGCACTCATTTTTTTAATTCATGTTGATTGGATGCTATCATGCTAATATTCTTTTTGTTATACAAATTTATTTGGGTGTTATATTATAAGATCGTTAATCTATGTATACTTTATTTATGTTAGTAAATTTTCATTTATCTAATATTAGTTATAACAATATAAAATATATTTTCTACTAGCTAAGTTTGTAAAAAATGATAATTATATGCATTTTACTTACGAAAGGATTTTTATCATTGTCAATAAACTTTCATTTCATTCATCCGTTTTTTCCTTAACATTTCAGATTAATAACCGTCATCATTTCAACGAAATAATCAACATTCAAACAAACCCTATGACAAAAGGGTATACCGGTGACAGAGGGTTCATGGTCTGATGGCAACCTTATCACGGTCGTGCATATCATCCCTGATGCTACAATCATACACACTTGTCTCATGATAAATATCATGGAAGACTACAGCCAATCATTTTCTTCTTTTTTTTCTTTTTCTTTTTCTTTTTCTTTTTCTATCATTACATATACAATAATATTATTGGTATGGAAAGAGATGATGGTTAGGTGGAGGGAAACCGTCCCCCATATCTCATGGTCTAACAGTTGAAAAGCTTTTCATGATCTAAACTTCCATTTCACAACACTTGCCTCAATTCTTTGTTTGAAACCGGTCTTAGACAGAACTTTAAAATAGTAACATTCGTTCTATCACTATTACCCACTCAACGTAGTTTCAAGAGAGAAAGCTAAAAATGATATCTATTAAAATCATTTTTCATTCACTTATTCTACACAGAATCGCTAAATCACACAAACTCATTACTAATTCCACATTCGTCCTTTCAATTTTATCATAAGGATGGAAACTTTTACAAACTTTCCACAGGCATACAATCATTAAATGGAATACTGTTTGATGAAGTCTTTAATTATCTCCATCAATTCCTTGGATACTTGTGAATCTGGATCTATGGTGAAGAACCCATGTTGCTGACCTTCAAATTCTGCGTACTCCACCTTTTTTCCCAACTTCTTCAATCTTTCTGCGTAGTCTTTAGCTCTGTCCTTCAATAGGTCAGCACCCCCACAAACCACCAACATTGGGTCCAACTCCACCGGTTCAAGATCCAAGCTAACCGGTCCAAACGGGTTCACTAGAGGATGGTCCATGGTGTCCCCAACCGGAATCGATAACCTCCAAAACCTAACCAACAAACACATCAACCGGTTCAAAACACCGATGATAATCATAATCATACATTTGAGAACAAAAAGGGTGTAAAGTGTAAATTCAACCTATCGATGAGTTCCCAATTCAAGAAAGCGTCTTTAGGACCATGAGCCTCGGATTCCGTTAACTGGGTCCCACCAAAAAAGGGTGCCAAGAGAACATAGCCTTTAACCTGAACCGGTTCCAAGCTCTTGGAACCAGCCCTCAACCGAACCGCCATATTATGAGCAATGTTACCACCAGCAGAGTCACCGGAGATGAAGACACGTGTAAAGTCTGCCGAGTCAACCAGCCATGGGTCAGGCTCAGCTGCCACCGCCTGCGATTGGAGCCACTTCACGGAAGTGAACCCATCCTCCACCGCCAACGGAAGCCGGTTCTCAGGGGCTAACCGGTAATCAGGAGCCACAATTACAGCTTGTAAAGCCAGAGCCAGTTTAAAACAGTAGTTCTGACAGTTTGGCCATGTTCGTGACCCGATGCAGAAACCACCGCCGTGGATGTAGTAAAACACCGGTAGCTTTTTGACCACAGCGGAAGCCGGTTTGTAAAGACGGAGGTGGAGGTTGTTTTGTTGATCAAACTGAACGTCTTTCCAGAGCACCGAACCATCGTCAACCACAGAGACTCGAAAGCTCGGTTCAGTTGATCGCCATATTGATCCATCACTGTAAACTTTGAGCACCCCTCGACACTCGTCGACCTCCACTTTCGCCATGGTAGTAGGACTGGAGTGGTTTTCTGTTGAATTCGCTTTTATGGAAAAGTTCTAGAAGATGAAAACAATACAAAAGACAAGAAAACGATGGCGTAAATTCTTCACATTTGTTTGTCGGTTACGTATGACATATTCATTCTCAATTACGTGCCAAATATGAGCTCTTTAAGGCCGGCCGTTTATGCTTTTTTATACCTAACCTAACCCAAAACAATACGACAAAAACACTATTATATTTCTATATGAATATCTTGTGTTTTGTTGGTTGGTTGGTTTTAGAATCTAAAGATGATGAAAAATAATCTATTGAGCAAAGAACAAGAGAAGACATTACATATAATATATGATCCTTTTCCATTTGGCAAAACAATATACAGAAACAAGAGAAGACAAACGCTATCTGCTATTATAGTAAAAAAAAAAAAAAACTTACATACTTAAAAGACAATAACTACTAGTAACAAGTCAGCCACGGTTAATAACATCAACCAGAAGACACAATTGTCTTATCCGCCCCTGATGTTACTTACTACAAGTCTCCATTCGGTTTCAAATAAGAACTTGAACGTAAAAGACCAAGAACAGGGGACAAAAACCGTCGTTATCTCATGCAATGTTATCAATGATCCCGTTTTTCTTATTCACCTTTCCCAAAAGTTAAAAATTATGCTCTCTAATCAACTCTACTTATTCTTTTTCATAGGTGGTGCCATATGTTTCTTTCTTTCTTTCTTTCTTTCTTTCTTACATTGAACCAAAGTTCAAATTCTCCCACTTAAACGGAGCAACCAAACCGATATTGGGGGCCCCACGAAGGAACAAACACACACATACACAAACCGCAGCTATTGCAAGCATGGAGTGGATATACGGACGATGAAGCAACCCTTGTGAACCCGGGATTCTTCTCGGGTGTTTTGCTGTTACAATCGCACATTTTGAACAAGATTTTGTGCCCACATGATGATCCCTCACTCTGAAACTAAGCTCATGGTGGTCAACATGGTCAACCCTCCTTGCGGTTTGAAGCTCTATCTCGTTTGAGATATGTACAGAGACTTGACCCGCTATTCTGTTTGCAAGTTTTTGTGCCACTAATGTGTTGTATGAGTTGTTGTTTCTCATGGTCGCGTATACAAATGGTGACAGCCCGTTTGCATCCAAGGAAGAATTCCAGCTCAGCAACCCAACCTAAGATATACCAAAAAACTAATTATTAACACTTACTCTTTAACCACAATCACCAAGAAAGGCAAAATGGGAATAATAATAATACCTCGTTCGGGTCGTTTGTCAAGGCATCAACCATATCGTCTGAATCAGAAGTGCAAGCAGCCAAATGCAAGGGGGTGATGCCGCCGGGTCCCGCTAGATTTGGCGGGAAAATGTACTTTCTGGAAGCAGCAGAATCTGTATCTGTATCTCCAACTACTGAATAATGTATGAGCAAATCAACCATGTTTTTGCATTTTCTTTTAACAGCCCGGTTTAAAAGGTTAATTGTATATAGCATCTCCATTGATGAATCGTCTTCTGTAATGCCCCCGGAGCCTTTTTGAAGAAGAATCCCTAAAAGAGTTTTCACTAAACCACACAAATCTCTTTCAACCGAGAACACAAGAAGGAATTTGAATCGAGTGAGACTATAATGAGATCCGGATCCTCCATTTTTTTTCTGGAAAAGCCATCCAAGCTCATTTAAAAAGTGTATGGTTTCCTTCACCAAACTTGGTTGCCTATTTTGGACCTCACCAAATTCAGCCTCCAAAAGGTTCAATTCTTGGCAGAGAGTAGAATCCGCAATGATTATAGGAAAACTCGTACCTCTGAAACCGTTTTCTATCTGTTTCATATAATTCAAAACATAAGTTTCTGATAAAACCATGATTCGATAATATTTTTAAAAAGGATTATAGATATATACCTCGATGAAACATCGACCACGTTCACTAGGTGCACAAATTGTGAACCTACGTGTGCTAATTTCCTCATATGTAGAATCTTGATCTGTTGATTCTGTTGCTTCCTCCAGTATACATCCATCCGCATGTGTGCAATAGATTCTGTGATACAACATGAAATTCATTTTTTTTTAACATTTTCACTCTGTGTTAATAATTTGAGCTTAATTTAGTATAGGAATAGGTACAGACTTGGTGCCAGGTGTCCTTAGGTTTCGGCCTCTTAGGACAAAAGAAGTCTCCTTTCCGGATACAACGGCTAGAGGAGAAATGGAAATCAACTGTGGCGAACTCCATGCTTTCAAAGATTTGAACAAATGGACCTTGCCTGATAAATATCATAACATGAAAGATTTAGACAAATGAACAATAATATAAGTGTAAAACAAGATATAATAACACGACTGATGACTCACCATCTTTATGTGAAGCTATTTGCTTTTCAGTATGTGCTAAGAATCTTCCGGATCCCCAGAAATCAGTACCAGATTCTTGCACAAGAGCATTGATATACTGAAGAAAGTTTCCTTCAAGCTGCAAGAAAAATCACAACTCAGTAAAAATCTTAAAAAGGAGGGAAAGATCACTGCTTTAATAGCTAAGAACTAATTTACTCACTTGATCCCAAGAAGACGATGACATGGACAAATAAATTGAAAGAACCACGCAACCAGGCTTTATGTATCCTTCCATCTCTGATGGACTTTGAGAAAGCCAATTGTAAACCTAAAATCAAGAAACCAAAACCATGTTAAAATAGAGCAAGAATTTTCTCATTTCTCATTAGCAAGGCAAAATGACCAAAACGCCCCTTCTCACCTGTGTCCGTAGTGACCCAGGCAAATGACTCGGATCCTTGTCAAACAGTTTAAACGATAATCGCCCGGTTCGATCCTATAAAAAAAACACCAAATTAGACTTCCACATGAAGAAAAGATTCATAAATGTATTAATTGTGTAACAACCTGAGGATCAGAATTTAAGCTGGAAGGTGATTGGTCAGAACCAGATGATGACGTGTACCCAGCTCTGTAAGGTGAGCTTTGAATGGAAACATTATCAGCTCCATTATTCATCCCTCCAAAAAGCTCCAGAGACATGGTGGCTTTAACATTTGCAGTAACTTCACCACTAGTAGACATACTTTCAGGCTTCATTCTCTCTCTTGAAGCTTTTGTTGGGAAAAGCCTTTGCACGACAGGTGGCGAAGATGATGGTGACCTGTCTTCCATTGGATTACTACTGTCAGATGAGAAATACTTCCTGCTTGATGCTAGCTTAGGTGGACTGTCATCTTCAGGTGAAGAACTGAACAGCTGTAACTGTAAATTAAGGGGTGTGTCCATCACTTGACAATCTGAATCCTCACGAGACTGAAAACTAGTGCTACTTCTCTCTCCTCCAGAATGAACCATGGTTTGGTTAACACAACCAGAGTTAGTCTTGTTCTTATCAGCCTCAATCACTTGGTTCCTTTTTTGTGACAATGGCTCAGGTGCATCCGAAGAGCCTGAAAGAACACCAAGAAAGTCCATGGTTGATGAACTGGTTTTTTTGTTGACTTTTTGAACCTCGGAAGAGGTTTTCTCTTGGTCAACATTAGTCAAGCTTCCAGGAACTGGTTGTTTTGACCCTGGGTCAACCGGTAAAGGCAAAGAGTTTATTTTGTTGAGAATTTGCATAAGCTGATCTTTATTAGGTAATGGTGAAGAATTCCTGCTCATGTCCTCTGCATTTCCTAATATTTTTAAGAACAAATATCAGGGTACTGAAAGTTTAAAGTCAAACAGGAGGGGTATAACCGTACAAAAAATGTTTACCTTGAGCACGAGCTAAAACTGTTAGCAAACCAACAATATCCATGTCATTGGCGCCATTTTTATCACCATTTCCAGGGATTAATAACTGTAAAGCAACATCTTCTGGCTGTGTCTTTCTTCTTCGCCTGTTGTGACCTGCAAGTCTACGCCTACAGCTTCTCTTCCCCTCGTCAAACTCAGAAAGAGGGTGGAACCTAGAAACAAGTTTGTGAAAAGGGTAAGTTAGTCATTTAGCGCAAAGGTTTCAAGAAAAAGAAAGTGATGGATTGAAGAATCAACCAACCTGCTACACTGTTGACAGAATCTTTGCATCTGTTTTCCAACTAGGGCTTTTCCAGCTTTACTATGAACCTCACAAACCTTGTGACGCCTATGGTAGTCTTTAGCAGTGGATAGATCTTCTTTGCAGTTATCAACTTGACACATTGGATAATTCCCGGCACAACCACTGCCAGGTGAACCAGATCGGACCCTTTTGCTAGGCCTGGTCGCTGCCTCCTCACCACCACCAAGCTTCAACAAGAGGCGTTCATCTTCTTCCCTTTGACCAACTGGACTCTTCTTTGACCCATCGGGATTGGGAGGATTAACAGCAGTTTGATGATGGTGTTGTTGCTGTTGCTGTTCTCTAGAAATCTCCATCATATCCAAGGGTTTAGCCACGAGTCTTGAACTATCCCATTCCCAATTTTTAGGGTTCCAACTGTTCCGTGGCTCATTTAAAGTTGGGATTAACCTTTGTAGATACTGTTGTTGTTGCTGATGTTGAATAAGGTTTGGGTTTTGATACGGCAGGCTTCGTTTCTTGGCCATCGGATGGGCATCGGGAAATCTTCCGGCACCGATTGTGTTGTACATATATAAAGGAGGAGCTAGTTGAGTACCAACCTCTTCCATTTTTTCCACCAAATAAAGTATCCGAATTCCTATAAAATTCGGAGCTGCTCAGAATCACTTGCTAAAGAATAAAATAATCAACGCTATTTTGATCCGATGAAATACTCCTATTTCCCCTCTTTTATTCCACAAACTAAATCAAACCTCCCAAATTTGATTTTTCCCATTTTTTTCAAATGTTTTTGAGCTGCTCCTACGATAATTCGAAACTAGCTTAGCTATAAACATACAGAAAATTAAAAAAGGAACAAATATAGGTCAAAAAATACCAACCTCTACGAGTTCATAACACCCTGATCAAAAATCCAGTGAGTGGTTTCTACAGAGAGGTGAGGATTGGATCTAACAGAAACTTGATGATGAAGTCGAAGAAGAGACGCCCAGATCTGGAAGAGAGAGCAAATAGATCTGATGATAAAAGAAGATGTGAAAAGGGTGGTGGAGTCAATTGGAAGGTGTAGTCGTACGAGTCGAATGGGGTTTGTTTTTTAGTTTATGATTATCTCCTTTTTTTCTTCATAAGGGCAAGAAAAACGTCAGTAATAAATTTCACCTTATTACTCTCTCTCTCTATCTGTACTTTTTCTCCACTCGTTCACAGTGAAGATGATGTTTGAGACTTGAGTGGTACAAAACCTAACCTCCCCCTTCTCGCCTTCTTAAAAACCCTCAACCCTATTGTATTAAAATCGAAAAATATAAAAGGTGAAATATTTTTAAATCAAAACAAAGTTTATTATTTAAAATGATCGAAATTATAGGTTTGTTATTACATATCCTATCAATAGCGCGCTAGTGGTGCTATAGCGTTTTGTGGTGATACAGAACCATTATTTTCAAATAGTGTTAGCGCTATTAACGACGCTATTTATCCCGAACCTCATCACCGCTATACATGAATTTATACTTTCGTTCACATTTTGGTCATTTGGTTATTTTGTCAAAGAAAAAAAATCAATTGTGAGCTACTTCAAGTTAAATCTCTTTCTAATGAGTCACTATATTTGCATTTTAATAAGCCCAATTAACAAAACTGATTAACTACAAAGTAAAAAACATTTAAAGCAAAGAACGACATGTAACATCTTTCTCGTCTCTTTTTTTACTGCTTGGAAACCACGATGATTTAAGTTGCGATGATCTACCTACACATGTGAATCTTTGAATGGTAATTGATTTAATGTTAAATGTTTCTTTTTCAGTGTTTCACACTTATAAACTCGTTAATTTGTGAAACTGTGATTTAGTCTTTATCATTTACCAAGTATTACCTCACATAGTCACACTGACAATTCACTATTAATTTATGAAGTTATGATCATATATGCCTTTTTAGTTTTAATGATATCAATTCTATATAAACTTATAGTATTAATACACTACTATATAAATTATATATAAATATATAACATAAAATTAAAATTATATATAATATTAGGGTTGTTATATCAACGTTATACCACCATGATAACTATAATTTCAAATAGCGGTGTGTGGTCGCTATTGAAATTTTGATCACGTTAACTACATAGACTATTACCTTTAATTATTGTTTTAATATTAATAATTATAATAAATGGTTGTTATCACAACATTTTGGTGACTTGTCATATCTTTTTTCAGATGATAACAAAACTAATAGAACACTTGTATGTTGCCCAAGAAAAAAAAAATTATTATTATTATTATTATTATTATTATTATTATTATTATTATTATTATTATATATAGTTAAATATAATTAATATGATAAAGAGATGTTTATTAGAAAGTTCAACAGTTAAGTATTTTTAAACCCAATTAATTTAAGAACTATTTAATTGTTTATTTATTCAATTTCTTCAACCATATTCATTTGAACCCCCATAACTGTAAAATTCGAATCCTCGAGGTACGAAAATTAAGTTAATATGGATTTCAAGGTGGTCACGGCGTGAGGGAAGCACCGTCACGACATGACATGGCAGTGTTACGCAGGAAGGGTTATTTAAGTGCCACGACGTGACACTTGATCAAATGTAAAACCTTAAATTCGGAGTTGGACCCTATTTAAAGGTAGTGAGGGACTAGGGTTTCCTTCACCCTCATCCTTCATCACCTTTAAACTTGTATAAGAAAAACCCTATGTAACACCCTGTTTCGAATCATTTCATAATTCAGGGTCGTGACCCAGAGACCGATTATCATAAGGTTTAGTGTAACGTTCGTGTTTCTACGCTAGACATTAATGATGATGTTGTTGGATTAGTGTCTAAGTCCATAACTATTTTGGTATGTAGTTGACCCGATGGTGCATGGTCCTTTTGGGTTGCCTTCACCAAAGCAACTTGATAGGATGAATTATGGAGAGAAAGGATTAAATATGATTTATTAATATATTATGAGAATAATATATTAAAGGAGAAATCATATTGTTTAATTGATATTAGTCAATAATTAATTGGTAATTAGTTTTGTGACTAAAAGAGATTAATTAAACTTAAGGGACTGGAATTGTAATTATAAGATAATTGCAATTTGGACCATGGATTGCCTTATAATAAGGAGTGGGCGAATTCTATGGGGAAGCCCATAAGGAAATCATCCAAGGCCTTAAGGAAAGGGATCCATGGGTTACTTAGGGCTTAAGCATCCAAATTAGGGTTTCCTTGTTAGATAACCCTAATAGCCTCACTATATATAGACCCCTTAAGGACCAAAAACGTGGCTAAGCTTCATTCTAGGGTTTCACACGTTTTAGGGCAGCCTCCTTCCTCTCTCCTCTTCATCCTCTTGCTTATGGTGTTTGTGAACCATTAGAGGAGTGACATTTGTGACTCTAGGCTTTCTAAAGTCAATACAACGAGGAATTGGGATTGTTATTGCTACATAACAATCAAGGTATGATCTTAAACCTATTCTCATGTTAATATGATTACTTGAATGCTAGAATTAGGGTTTATAGTCTTGGATAACTTGCATGTACAATAGAGAAACCTAGATCCAAGCATTAGGGTTTGTATGAGCACATAGGATGTTCTTAGGACCAAAACTCATCAGTGATATTAGAGCCTAGATTGGTTTCTATTGTATTAATGCATTATATGTTTGAAAAATTCGTTTTTTGTGTTTCTGGAGGCTGGACTCGCCGAGTCCATAGCTGAACTCGCCGAGTCCATGCTGACTCGACGAGTCCATGCTTGACTCGACGAGTCAACTCGTCAGATGGAGCAAACTTCGGGATTTCTTGCTGTTTTTGCTCAAGGATAGTTGTCTTATCATATTAGATCAATATAAATCCGATTTTATGATAGATTTGACTATATTCTTGATCTAATTGAAGATATTTATCAATTAATAAAATATATGTTTCCTTATGTGATAATTGATTAATTATTTTGATTAAATTGGTAAATTGTTTTGCAAGAAATCATTAAATAAATCAAATATGGATAATTATGTGATTAAATGTTAATTTAGATTATTTGTTATTTGATCCTTGTTGTTATGAAAAGTTTCATGTTTTCCCCTTTAGGTTTTATAGTTTAAATTTGAACCCAAAAGTTTTGTTGTTTTGAAATTTAAATAGTTGAAACCCTAATGTTTTGAAAAAGGTTTCAAAACTTGCCCTTAAGTTTTGAAAATTAAATTTTGATTAATAGTTTAATTTTGATGTATATTTAAATTCTAAACCCTAATGTTTTGAAATGTTTCAAAACTTGCCCTCAAGTTTTGGAATTTAAAAGTTGATTAAAAATTTTAATTAGGAATGTTAAATTCTAAAACTCTAGTATTGTTTTGAAAAAGTTCAAATCACACCCTTAAGGTTTTATTAATTAATTAAGGTGTATAATTAAAAGAAGTTTAATAAATCCATAAAGTTTTTGGTTTAAAATTTAATTGAATTAAAAGTATAATTGTTAAATTTGACCACCTAATATTTTAAAAGTGTAAAATACACCCTATACTATATATATATATATATATATATATATATATATATATATATATATATATATATAACATTAAAAGTCTAACATTATATATATGTATGAGTAAAAGTCAGTTTTACCGTTAGTAGGCCTCATTCACGAAGCTGGTCTATAAGGGGTGTTTAAGGAAATTTCCTATAAAATGGCGATTGAATGAGTATCCACTCTTACCCACCGCACTCTTGACTAGTGAAGGGTCGTTAGCCGAACGGGTAGGATAGGACGAAACCTTCCATTATAAGTATAATGAAGTATAAAAGTAACTAAATGTTTTTCAAATTCCCAAACTTAGTTACTTAGGCAAAGTGAATTGATGCAATTCCATGAAATTACACTTTGTGCCCTTGCGAAGACGTTAGTGGAGCGTGTGTGGTTTACCGGCACACTAAATGGTTCTAAGCAAAGGTAACAAAGGGTGACTCAATGTTTGTCATAGTTCGGTGGAGCGTGTGTGGTTTACCGGCACATCGAATAGGTGATTGTAACATGTGGGGGCACCATGTAGTTTGCATGGTTATTCACACCCGCTTTGTGATCCTCGACATCCCAGTCACAAACAAGAGGGGCATATCGAGATTTAAACATGCCATTGAAATATTCAATGAATCTCAAAGATTCTAGGAGTTTTCATAGAATTAAAACTTAAATTTATTTTTCGTTTTTCATGGTGGAAATTAGTGAATCGTCATTCACTTACCTTCAAATGTTCTGCAATTTGGGTTACGGCATCCCTCTCCCGAGTTGTAGAATATTGTGTTGGGTCCTAGCCTTAGTATTTCATTTGGGTGATTTACTAAGGACTCAATCAATCAACTAACTTGAGTTTGTTTTCTCCCATTTTGTAGATGTCAAAGTTCAACAACTATGGTCTTCCCAAATCTCGTGGAATAAGCTTTCCACATGAAGATGATATTTCACGATTCGATCGAGGAACAATAAATCATGCTTCACTTCATCCACCTCCTCCAATTATTCTCCCTAACCCACAAGTTCAAAGGCTTGAAAAGTTCAAGATCACTCAAGCCCTTTTGGCAAGTAAACATAAAGAAGGAAAGTCGGTGTGTGCACACGTCCTAGGGATGAAGTCACACATGGATAGGTTAACAATGTTGGGATCCGTTGTCTGTGAGGAAATGGCTGTTGATTGGGTTCTTCAGTCACTTCCTAACTCATATAGTGAGTTCGTAAGAGAGTACTATATGATGAACCGCGACGTGAGCCTTATAGATCTCACATATATGCTTATTGCTGCTGAATCAGCAATGGTTTGGTGCAATAGAAGAGCAAAGTTGATTGGTGAATCTGCCTTCAAGACCTTTATGGACATAGACAATGGCAACGAAAGACATGCTATGATCAAAAAGTTTGATCATAAGAGAAAGGCAATGTCTGAAGTAGTTCCATGTCCTGTTCCAAAAGAGTCAATTTGCTTTTATTGCCAAGAGAAGGGGCATTGGAGACGAAGCTGACTTATTTACCTAAGAGATCTAAGAGAAGGGAGAGTCGAAACGTATGGCTCTAATATAGGTAAAATCCATTAACTAACTCTTTTAAGCTTCTATTCTAGATTCTTAATACATAATGTGATAAGATTACAATTGATGTTTTGTAGGATCGAAGAAAAGAAAGGAAGCTTAAAGGAAGAAGTGAGCAGAATCTAACCGTGAATGAATGGATTTCGATCGTATTTCTCGAAGATTAGATTCTTGAGCTACTACTTAGAGTTAGAATTAGATTGCTAAGAAAGATGTATTAGCATAGTTTTTCAATGAATTGCATTGTAAGGACAATTTTTTTTTCCGCAATAAAATAAATTTTGATTTTATATTATTTATTTATCCTTGCAATGGCGTATATGAAAAATTGATGTTTGAATGTTTCTATTATTAGCAATAATGGATTTGGTTCTTATTACGTTATTTATGGAAAGTCGAGAGTTTACCAAATAGGGAGAGTTTCACATCGCCCAAGTTTCAATTGGACAGAAACTTGGAATCATGCAACTTGGTTGCACGATGAATGAGAAATTTCATATTTGGAAATTAGACTAATTCATTGACAAAGTGTCAAGTGAAGGACTTAGAGATCGAATACACAAAGTTGCGTGTTGATCAAGTCCACCGTAAGAGTAACAAAGATATTCGTCATGATTTACTAAAGGTTTAGTAAATATGATTATACTTACAAGATTAAGTGTAATTCTGAATTGATTGAAAAAGTTTAAATCAATAGCAGAACGAATAAGAAGAATCAAGTAGGCAGAAAGATAAAAGTTTCTCCATTCTAAGAAGAAAGGAGAATAGCTTTTATGCTTTATGATAGGTCTTAATAATTAAGAACCATATCTCAATTGATCCTCTAAGTGAGTCTTAGTACAATTGTATGTTTAAGAAGAGGAATCAAGGATTGGAGAAATGGTTAAATCAAGAGGTCAATCATACTTCGTTCCAAAACAAGTCTTAGAGTTAAGATTGCGACATTGAGTGATAAGTATTAAGAAGGTTTATAACATTCATCAAATGTGGAGAGTTGTGATGTCTTGGATAAGACAAAGACCAACTAGGACCAATTTATGAAGTGTTTTGATAAAAACCACACTAACTCTTGAATATTTGTTTGTCCAGAAATGTTTATTGACAAGAGAATCTTATATGTCAAGGATTCAGTGGGAGTCTTAATGGTCTTGAAAGGTTTCAAGAACAAATCAAAATAGACCTTATTGATCATTACTGGCACACGAGTTGAGGTTTACAACCTATCGTGTTGACATTATTTTGTTTCTGTGCCATTCCAATTGAGTTAATTATGCATGTGAGTTCTATGAGTTCTCATTTTAAACGCATAAAAGGCAAGGCACCTTAATGAATGAAAGGTACATTGATAGGAAAGGGTGAGCTGCTTAACTAATTGGAAGACATGGTGGGCAGTTGTGCTACCATAAGGCAAGAAATCGAGATTAAGAAAGTTCGATCCATATGAGTTTGAATTTGTCGTAAACTTTGGTTGTGAAAAATTCACATGGATAGGAACAAATACACCGTTTAAATCTAAGTGTCATAAGATTTCCTCCTTCATGAAAATAATTGTGAGGAAATACTTTCACTAAGAAAGATTTTAAGAAGATAGTGATTGTAAAATTGCATTCTCGAATTCGATTATGGTTACGGTATCCCTTTCCATAATTTGAATTGTGAGGTTTGGCAATTGTTTAGACACACACATGAACTATCTAAGGCAAAGGTGTATAAGCCTTGATAAAAGATTATCAAAACATTAGGTATTGGAAACATGAACTTAAGAAATTCAATAAGTATTGTTTTTCTGAAAGTTAGGCTGTTTCTGAATGCATGTCAAAGCTAGTGGGAGCATAAGTGTTATGTTTTATAATAATCATCATGATAGTGGGAGCATAAATGTTATGATTGTATGATTATTAAGGAAAGTATTGCAAGTTGGCAATATTAATTATAGAAAACAAGAGTCATTCTTTGCAAAGTTGTAAGGATGGAATAGTTGTTTTGTTATAATTAAGGGAGAGAATATTATGCTTCATTTCAAATCTAAAGGCTTAGGTTGTGGAATGTTAATAAAATTTAGTCAAAGGTACATAGTGTGTTCTTAAAATTTCGATTATGATTACGGCATTCCTCTTCACAATTCAAATTTTGAGAACATAGCAAATAAAGCATTATGCGTCGTGTCCCATACGCTTCGGGTATATGATTGATTGCAAATGCTTTAATGTTTGACCATTCTAAAATTTTCCAAATGTCTAGCGCATTTAGAGGGAAAAGGGACTAGAATTGGTTTTGACTAAAATAATTAAACAACTATCAAAGGACAATCCAAAGTTCGACGATGATTGGTTGCTTGTGAGTAGTTGGAAGCATGGTATTGAATGGACCATATCGACATTATTATGAATAGAAAAGATTCTATTAACGATGAGTTGTCATATGGAAAATATGGAAATGTTTCCATATTGAATGGACCATATCGACTTTATTACGAATAGACAAGATTATATTAAGAATGAGTAGTCATATGGAAAATATGAAAGCGTGTCCATATTGGGAATTGAATATTGAAAAATCTATGACTAGATTAGAAACTTTTATGCAAAAGGATGTTCAAAGGAATGTACTTTGAGTGAGAGACATCATATCTAAGGAATTGTCTTGTAACAATCCCCGATAGAAGACTTTGTAATATCATTGGCAATAGTCGTTGTGACCTTGGTGCAGTGACATTACGAAAGGATCGTTGCATAGGATATTAGAATCTAGCATATTCTATAAGTAGCAAAAATTTGATATTCTTTCACTTATGAAAAAGGATTTGGAGTTGTGAAATGAGAATGATTGGAAGTGTTTTCAATTTGATCTATTTCACAAAGTAAGAACCATAGGTAAACATTGTGTGCATGCTAGGAGCATGGGACAAGTGTAATAATTCAAGTAAGAAGTTGATTACCCGAAACGACAAATAATGAGTAATCGGTATGGTGATAAATAAAAGGAGTTTTATTTATACTCAAAGGTTTGAGGCCATATGGGATTAGTATTATTCTTGTGTTTCACTTTGCATGTTTTGACTTCCAAAATAATTGAGTTTATTAAGAATAATCGAATTATTCGAACGGGCCACAGTCGTTCATATGTTGGAAGTAAGTATGAATGAAGACTGTCGTGAATTGGTGTGTGGATTGTCTAAAGAGCATTAGACATAAGCAAATGTTTGCTGCAACGTTCATGAGTGCTTATGAATATGAATTTGAGCATTGGATTAAACCCACGCTCACTTGGATCACTCCATGAATTGTATCACGAGTGATTGGTGAGACGATAACATCTTATATTGTTGAAACCGAGATGTGTGAGTTGTATCTTGCAAAGCGGTTGCACATTGATAATATGTAAATGCACTAGTAACTTGGTGTTATAAAACATATTGTTGTGTGTGATTTGGTGAGTAAGTGCAAGCAAGCATTGTATCAAAGTTTATCCGTTCCTTTTATCCAAAGTAGGATAAAAGCGATATCTTTGGGCCCCTCGATGATTTAGTGATGACAAACGTAAATGTTTGGTCGGGCTAGGGCTAATTTGATTTGTTCAATTAGTCAGTCGTCATAAATCGGAAATCGAGATATAGTACAAAGAGAATGATTTGAAATCATATCTCATATGATATCTAGCATGGAGGAATATATGATCCCTTATCTAAAGGACACGTGTATCTGATAGGATCAGAGTTGACAGCGGCTTTGGAAAGCTACGATTGCAGATCAGGATCTTAAGTCATACGCATAATAGTTATTAGACTTATCCAAGTGGGAGACTGTTGGATTAGTGTCTAAGTCTATAACTATTTTGGTATGTACTTGACCCGATGGTGCATGGTCCTTTTGGGTTGCCTTCACCAAAGCAACTTGATAGGATGAATTATGGAGAGAAAGGATTAAATATGATTTATTAATATATTATGAGAATAATATATTAAAGGAGAGATCATATTGTTTAATTAATATTAGTCAGTAATTAATTGGTAATTAGTTTTGTGACTAAAAGAGATTAATTAAACTTAAGGGACTGGAATTGTAATTATAAGATAACTGCAATTTGGGCCATGGATTGCCTTATAATAAGGAGTGGACGAATTCTATGGGGAAGCCCATAAGGAAATCGTCCAAGGCCTTAAGGAAAGGGATCCATGGGTTGCTTAGGGCTTAAGCATCCAAATTAGGGTTTCCTTGTTAGATAACCCTAATAGCCTCACTATATATAGACCCCTTAAGGACCAAAAACGTGGCTAAGCTTCATTCTAGGGTTTCACACGTTTTAGGGCAGCCTCCTTCCTCTCTCCTATTCATCCTCTTGCTTATGGTGTTTGTGAACCATTAAAGGAGTGACATTTGTGACTCTAGGCTTTCTAAAGTCAATACAAAGAGGAATTAGGATTGTTATTGCTACATAACAATCAAGGTATGATCTTAAACCTATTCTCATGTTAATATGATTACTTGAATGCTAGAATTAAGGTTTATAGTCTTGGATAACTTGCATGTACAATAGAGAAACCTAGATCCAAGCATTAGGGTTTGTATGAGCACATAGGATGTTCTTAGGACCAAAACCCATCAGATGTAATAGTCTAGGTCAACATTTGTAATTTGTTTTGAGATAATAAGATGTATTATTTGAGTATTATGTGTTTTATACTTAATTATTATGATTTAATGAATTAAGTATAAAAATAAGCATCGAAAATAAATGTTAGATAAAGCTGATATCTATGAAGAAAGTTATAGTGGTTGAAACAAGGATTTTGGAGATAAAATACTAAAATTCGAGTTATGACATGTTGAATTTCGCGACTGAACCAACACGACGCTGTATGACGTAAAAAGTGAATTTACGATAAAACACTTTTTAGCCTTAGCAATCTAAATGAAAGTCGTAGTATACGTTAAACCGAGAGTGTGCATAAAAAGAATGTCCAAATCTGACATCGTATGAAGAAGTTATGAACTTTCTAAGTCTTGGCAAAGTGATATGCAACCTAAACTCGAATTTTAGATCGGACGATCTTTAGCCAACACAACCTAAACGAGAATCGTAGATATTATCGATTGTAGTTTAACGGTAAAAAGACAGACAAAACGGACGTCGGATGAAGAAGTTATGAATTTTTAACAGACTTTCCCTATCCCAACCTGTTAAAAATATAACTTTAAAAATAAAGTCAAAATTAACCGACGGTGTCTAAATGAAAGTTGTAGAGCATGGTCTCACCTACGTGTGGATATAAAAACATCAAAAACGAAGTTCGGATGCGAAAGTTATTGATGTGTGTAAAATGCACTTGTTTTATCCCTACTTTTATTGATATATTTAGCACACAAAGGCAGTGAACCTGTCTTTTAGTAGTATAGCTTAGTAAGTAAGGTGTCGAACTCAGGGAACGGAAAATTAAACTAATAACTAATTTTTAACTAAAGCAATTAATGAAAGTAAAAGGTTTTTCTTCTAGTTTTACAAGACTAGAAACTTAAGCAACACTTAATTAACTAAATGACTAAAGCAAACAACTAATTCACCAAATTTGATAAAGATGTTTCTATTTAGGTTCAACCAATTCACTCCTATGGTTATTTGTATTTTTCATAAGGGAGCCACTCTTTCTTTTGTTTGCGCCAGTCTTCATCAAATCGGTCCCCACTTGAATAACACACTTGCGCCTTCTTGTTGCCATTCTCATCTAAATCACAGTCTCTAGTGAGGTGAGGCCCATTGCAGTTTTCACAACCCACCCGAATAGCATGGATTGTTTGATCCATCTTATCCATCCTCCTATCCATTGTTTTTAGCATAGCCATGAACGCGGATAAGTCTTCAGTAGCTGCATAAGTGGCTCCCCTAGTGACATCATGCCTAGGGTTGTGGTATTCTCTAGAGTGTTTAGAGAATTCTTCAATCAATTCTTTGATCACCGGGGGTGGCTTCTTTGTGAGCGGGCCTTGCGAGTCTAGTAACTGCCTGGTTGTGACATTAACTCCATCATAGAAGATGGATACTTCTTGCTGGCTGTTTAGGTCATGGTGTGGGCAGTTTCTTAGTAAGCTCTTGTACCTCTCCCATGCTTCATATAGCGACTCTCCAGCTTGTTGTTCAAAGTTAGCAATGGCCTTCTTCAACTTGGCTATCTTGGAAGGTGGGCAAAAGTGATCAATGAATTCTTCTTTCATCTTGGCCCAAGTGGTGACTGATCCGGGGGGAAGTGACTTGAGCCAGTCTTTTGCAGCACCTTTGAATGTCACCGGAAGCATACGAAGTAGCTGAGTCTCGCGGGGCACGTTTAGAACATTGAAGTAATCAGCTACATCATTGACTTCATCCAAATGTTTGTAGGCATCTTCATGGTCTTTTCCATAAAAAGGTATTTCCTTTAGTAAAGCTAGGATATGACCCTTTAGCTCGAAGGTAGCAGTCGCGGGAATTGCGGGTTGCACAAGTCCCGGGCCAGTGTCGTCCCGCATCCTCTTCTTCCATTCTCCCATGGGGATTTCATCAATGTTATCCATTGTGACAGCTAACTCTTCCTCAGACTCGGTTTCGTGCTCGTATGTCGGGTCCTCTTCTTCCTCGGTCTCGTACTCGATATCCTCCTTCGCCGGTTCGTCGATTACTAAGGAAGCGTTGGATGCTCTTGACTTGTTGCTCTTCTTTTTCCCAAAAACAGTCTTCAAATTGGACAAGGGCGACTTCTTTGGTGTACTCGAACTCTCCACGTCCTTTCCTTTGTTTCTTTTCAATGCGGTTTCGGGATCTTCAAACAGGGGTACCAACGGGGTGTTTGATCCTCTGGTCATGAAAGTCCTGAAATAAACAGAATAAAAGCGTAAAAAGAACAAAAAAAATGTACTAAAAGAAATCGAAAATTAACTGCTGATTACGCTTGTACTCGCCGAGTAGGAGCGACTGCACTCGGCGAGTACCAATGTGTTTTTGAAAAAAATTATAAGCTTACTATTAGAACTAAAACAGATACTAAAACCTAATTACTGACTACTAACTGAAATAAAGTAACTTTATGCAAGTAAACTCACACAAAGGATCGAAAAAATTAGGAATTAGATTAATTATTTAGAACCGTTCCCCGACAACGGCGCCAAAAACTTGATGTGTGTAAAATACACTTGTTTTATCCCTACTTTTATTGATATATTTAGCACACAAAGGCGGTGAACCTGTCTTTTAGTAGTATAGCTTAGTAAGTAAGGTGTCGAACTCAGGGAACGGAAAATTAAACTAATAACTAATTTTTAACTAAAGCAATTAATGAAAGTAAAAGGTTTTTCTTCTAGTTTTACAAGACTAGAAACTTAAGCAACACTTAATTAACTAAATGACTAAAGCAAACAACTAATTCACCAAATTTGATAAAGATGTTTCTATTTAGGTTCAACCAATTCACTCCTATGGTTATTTGTATTTATGATAGATTAATTGTTATTGGCTACCAATTAAAGTGGTTAGGTTCATGTTCATTACTCCTAACTCTTAGACAATTAACTAATTTAAGCGGTGATCAAATGTTTAAACTAATTAATTCCCTAGATTAATAATTTGGATTAATTAAGATTTGTAGTGGTGAATCAATTTAGTAAATCAATTAACCTCTTGTTGATGGTTTCTCAAACAAGCTCACACATTAATCTAATTATTGTCTTATTAATCTTAGTTTCATAATCATTATTCCTAAGCATATGAATTAGTGTTCACATTAGACATATGAGGTTAACAACTAAGAGATGTTCATGCAGCTTAATTGTCTTCTAATTAACAAAAAATAATCATGATTAAGGCATAAGGGTCTTTAACAAACTTAATTTAATAAATCACCAATAAGCAATTAATCAAAAACTAAGAATTAAACCATAGGAGTTCCTTGGTATTCCCCAAACAGAAACAAAAACGAAATTAGTTCATAGTTGCAGTAAAATCACACACAAAAACAAGTTCAACTAGATTAGACATACTCAAATCCTAAAGTTAAGTGGAATGATTAACCTAGTTGCTTCAATTCTTCAAAAGGTTGGAGATTAGAATTCCTCAGCGTCTTCCAGTGTTCTTAATCGCAGAAGGATCTTCAAAAATCGTCAAAAGTGTCCTCTCATCAGATAAAGGTTTGATTTTTATAGATATCTCAAAACAGGGGGTACTCGGCGAGTAGCAGACCCAACTCGCCGAGTAGACTCGTTGTTATCCGTCTTAGATCAGGAGTCATGTTTATCTTCTGGAATATTCAGCTGGACTCGCCGAGTATACTCGTGTACTCGCCGAGTAGATGGCTTTTGTTCCACAATCTTCATTCTTTGGTCTTCAATTGCTTTCCCTTGCTCCCTTTTACTCCCAAGCATGTCTTTTGAACTGAAAACAAAATTTAAACAATATTAAGTACCTTTTGTCCATATTATTCACATAATTAGTTAAAAATGAATAAAAATGTATACTAAATAATTAACTAATTATGCACATATCAGTTACAATTTTTTTTAAGTTTGAAGAATCGGAGTATGCCCAGTGTACTCGTGTACTCGGTCTGAAGTTGACCACGTCACCTACTCCTTTGCATGATAGACGCAATTTCGTAGCCTTTACGCGTTCGAGATGATCCCTTCGTACGCCCAACGTAGTGGCTGGTGAAGTAGTACGTCCCGCGTACCATAGAGTTACGCCCAACGTAACTAGAGTGTTCAGCCACTATAAATAGTGGACGATGCCAGCTGAATTGTTGTTACAATTTTCATCCTCTCACCCCTATACTTTCTTCTATATTGCAAAAATTACCCCTAAACCTAAAATATTATCCTAGCATCGTAAGCAAACCCCGGAGAGCCCGAAGATCCCAAGAAAAGAGTTTTTCGAGACAAAACTCTACCCGCGTGAAATCGGTTTTTGAGAAAACATTCCAGTTTTATCGAAAAAAAAATGTTTTAAGTGAAGAAGCTTTGTCAAACCGTCGTCTTATCAGTTGAGTGTATAGTCACTTTCATCTTATACATAGATATGAAGTATTTTCTATAAAATACGTGTTATCTGTAATTATATTGTTTGTTTATTTGAGATGATGTTGAATAGATGTTTTATACAAGTTTTAAAATGTATATGTATTTTTTTTATCAACAAATATGTTGGGTAAAACACAGGTAGATGAAATAGTTGATGTGTGCTAAAATGATGAGAGGCCTCGATGTTGTTGTTGTTGTTGTGGTGGTGGTCATCTAGCTGAGTATAGATGACGAACACGGACCTTTCTAGACAGTCTAGTGCTATCAGGCTCGCAACTTGTAGGTGTTGATGAACTATAGGTTCTCTGCTGTACTCCATCCCCCTCGTGGTTGCCTTATTTGACAAAAATTGTTGAGAAATCCTAAAGTAGTGTTGTCACCCCGATGAAAATCCTTAGGCTAGGTCCCTTATGATATGTGTTTAGGGACGTAAAGTGAGGATAACGGGAACGGGTATTCAGTGTTGTTGTTGGTTGATTAAATTAATAAATGTATTATTGGCTGATGGAATTAATAAATTTATTATTATTTGTGGGTTGAAAACCATATATGCTCACTAGACTCCCAAGTCTGACCCACTCAGCTTCTTTATATTAGATGTAGTGGACCCAGAGCATAGTTGGTTGATGACGAGGGATTTTTGGATTATATGCCAGTAGATGTAAATAATTGTTGTAAGGCTTATAATGTATTGTTTATGTTTTTGGTCTGTATCGGAACATGACATCCCGAGGTTTTGTTATATAATGAAAATACATTTCTTTCGGAAATGCTTTGACAATTTTTATCATATTTTATTTTGGGGACAAATTTCGCAACATCTTTTGGAAGATTACTTTGATTTTATTTTAAAAAGCATAAACTAAATCGGTATTTTATGGCCAAGTAATTTTGGGGATGTCACACTTAGGGCCTTTGGGATTGAGACTTAGACCCCTTTAAGTGTAGACAATATATGTTAGAGGATCTGAGAGTTCGGTTTGTGTTTTGGAGTCCAAGAATATATCGGTAAAGTGACAATTTGGGTTTTTTTTTTTTATAAATTTTAGATTTTAGTTCTGAAAGTTTTATGGCAATGGGGGTTAATAGAAGTGTAGAGTTTCTCATTACATTTTTGTGGATATAAGGATTGTCGAAATCGGACGTAGAACGAAGAAGTTATGGCCTTCGGAAGTTTGTGGGTTTAAGGTCAAGCCTAGTACGTTGGGCATACTAGGCAGAAGGATCGTGAGCATCATTTAAAGTACGTTGGGCATACTCCAGGCTCATGCAAACCTTAATTTAGGGTCTTGGACCCTATTTAATGACCTTAACTCCACTCCAACCCCTCTTATCTTCAGCCTACATCTCATTCAACCCTATATTCTAAACCCTAACTTGCATTTGAGCATTTTGAGGTTTTTGGTGTGATTTGGGTATGCCATGGAGAAGACGGAGTTCTTATTGGAAGCATTGCCTGGCTTGGAGCTTGTGGATCCATGCTTTAATCATCTTCATCAGCTTCGAGGAGGTATAAAGTTTCTAACTTGTTAGCTCTATGTGCTAGATCTAGCATGGGGTATTTTTGGGTTTATTTTGGTCCTTAAAGTCATCTTTGTGAGTATGAGCTACTCCAAGAGCTTAGAATGTTGGATCCTAGTGGTTATGAGGTTGTGGGTGCGTAAAAATGTTATCTTGATAGGTTTGGGTAAGTCATGATTAAGTTGGTGTTCATATTATGGGCTTAGAGGGTTAGAAATGGATTTGGGGTCCCATTAAGGCATGCAAGGGAGTAAAGCTGGAAACTTTATGGTTTAAGACCTTTTCTAGGGATCATATATGTGTTTGGACGACTTGTCTTCACCCAATAAGAACTTAATATGGATTTTTTTCCTCTGAGGAGTACGTTGGGCGTACATAGGAGTACGCTCAGTGTAATACTGATATCATGTATCAACAGCTTGTACGTTGTGCTTTATGAGTGACTATGTGGGGCGTACGTTTCTGGTACGCAAGGCGTACTCCCCAGGATGTCCATTTTGGGCCTTTTAGGGTGTGGGGCTTGTTGGGCCATTGGACTTCTGACTTTGGAACATAGATAGATTTTGGGCTTTCTTGGAATTAGGTCCATGATGGTTTTGGGCCCAATTAAGAAGTTAGGCCATATTGGGCCTTGGGATGCCATTTAGGAAATTGGGATTTTTGAGCAAATGGGTTGGGCCTTGGTTTTGGCAAAGTAAGAAAAGGGTAAAATGGTCTTTTACCATGAATATTGGACAAGTAATTTAAATTCTTGATTATGGGTTGAGATCCAATTATTAATTGGATATTATTTGATGGTGCTAGCGCACGGGGATTTTCTGGATCAGCAGACCGAGATTTTATTGTGAGATTCAACGGCTTTAGGTGAGTTTCCTCACTGTATTTAGCGGGTCGAAGGCACCAATGCAGGCTCATGGTTTGCTATGTTTAGGATGTTAGATGTCAGCGTTACTCTTACATATGTTATGTGTTTACATGTTTACCGGGCGGGGCCCAATGACTATTATGTATGATATTTATCTTTGTGATTATTTCATGTGTTTATGTGTTTATATGTTTACATGTTTATATGTATATCGGGCGGGGCCTGATGACTGACAGATCTGTCTACCAAGCGGAGCCCATTATATGTTTGATATGTATGGTATGTGGTATATTAGGGAACCCACTAAGATTTGTGCTTACGATTTTTAGTTTGTATTTCAAGAACTTCTGGTTAGAAGGGGAAGCGCCTGGGATGATTGCAGTGCACATACCACATCGTTCCGTATTTTATATTACTCTTATATATTTGAATGTTATTGATACACTTTGATTCACTATGGTTTTGATGATGTTGTCTTGGATGCTGGTTTTAATAATTTAAAAGTCAAAAATTTTAGTCTTAAATTTTGGGACATTACAAGTTGGTATCAGAGCCTTAGTTTGAGGGATTCTGGCATACTCTTGGGTGTGTTTGAACTCAATATGAGGGTTTGGTAGATTTTTCAAAAAGAAATGTTTTTATAAAAGGGGTTTTCTAATAAAAGAAAAGGGGTGTGGTGCATTCAATCGACCGAGCTCAAGTAAGTTTTCCCAAAATAAGCATTTATATTTTATTATATGATTTGATTTGTGAATTTTTGAATCACATGCTAGTTAGGGCTAAGGATCTGCTCATGATTTACATGATATACTACTAGGAGAGATGCATTTATAGGCCTATATGCATGAGCATGTAGACTTGCATGCTAGTACTGATCGTTCAGTGATAGGATGGCCTATTTAGGTCTATAGGTCACTAAGCATAACCACATCCTATCTACTAGCATACAGATAGTCAGACCAAACTATAGGTCACTAAGCATAACCACATCCTATCTACCAAGATACCGATCTAACAGATCATACTAGCATATAACCATCCTATCTACAAGGATACCGAGCTAACATATCACAACAGTAACAATTCCAAATAACAAATCAAATGGTCAGCCTTGGTGCCTTAGACCATTACGTACAGTGAGGATAACTCACCTCGCAATGCCGATCTAAACTGAAGAATCGAACTCCCGAATCTATGCCTCACCAAAAATCCCGAACTATCAAAATAATGAATATTAATTCATTACACAACGTAACAATCTTGACTAAGGGTCCACACAATCCATCACGTCCATTCTCTTTATTGGGCCAAGGCCCAATGCCAAGTCCATAACCTTGAAAGTCCTTATGCAAAGCTCATTAAATTGGGCCTAACTACCTAATTGGGCCTAATTCCAAGATCCATTGTCAAAACTTGGCCCAAAACATTATATTCATAAAGTCCAGCAAAGGCCCAAATCCAACTAGTCCATAAACAACCCAAAACCTGAAGCCCGATTGTCAAAGTCCCAAAAGAGGATGTACGCAGGGCATACTCCTCTGGTACGCTGGGGATACTCGTCCCGATGTTGACCACCATCGGGGTGGTTGACCCAATACGCTGGGCGTACTGGAATTACGTTGGGCGTATGTAGTGGTTTGCCAAAATCTGAATAAGTGCTTAATGGCTTAACCACTTAAGCCCAAAATTCAGATCCAGTGACCAAATGTGTCTAGGACCCATAAAGTCACGAACTTTGTCACTTTGGACGTCCATAAAGCTCTTAATACTTGGTCTTAATCCATTAAGACCTGCCTACTCCATGCATGGTACATGTTAAGCCATTGAGACCTCATTTTTATCACTCAAAACCCCTTCAAGAGTCTAGAAGGATAGTTCATTTCGTCCCAATCACATCATGCACCATCTTGGGACTTTTTGGGACAAGGAATGGTTCTTTAAAGCAAAAATGGCAAGATTTATACATATATGCATAAAGTTTGAAGATTTTTACCTTCTGGAGCTTCTAGGGCACAAACCAACTTCAGATCTACAAGCTTGATCTTCTTCTCCAACTCCTTGATGCAACACCTTCTTCTTAAAATGCTCAAGAAACACTCAATAAGCTCAAACACTCAAGGAAATGGCTAGAGTTTGGGGAAAACGGCTCTAAGCCGTGGAGGCTGGGGTATGGGAGGGTGCTCATAATGTTGCTTATATAGCCCCAAACCCTAAATATTAGGGTTTCTAGTGTACACCCAGCGTACTAGGGCGCGCCTAGTACACTCAACGTACCCTTATGTACGCACAACGTACTCCTCCTGATCCCAAAATTGCAATTTAGCCCTTAGACTTTTCATGGCTTCACCCTCCCATCCACAGGGACTATAAATGACAAATCTTGGGATGTCACAACTCTCCTCTACTTAAACTAGGCTTCATCCTCAAAGCTTGCTGCTGCGAACAATTTGAAGGGTTTTGAGCATTCTAACACTCCTAAGGTGTTCATGTAACCCTAGAATCCTTGGATCTATGTTTGACTAAGATACATGCAAAATACTTTTTCTAAGGTTCATAATCCTATCTAGCATACATGGGAACTTTAAACATAAAAGATGGCTAGAATTACATACCTTGTAGTTGATTTGATTCCTTGAAAACCTTGAGAGCCTAGCACCTCAAGTGTGATGCTTCAAATGTTTCACACAACACCAAATGCTCTTGGAATAAACTTTGAGAGAGAATGTTACACTTAGAAGTCGGCTTGCCCTCTATTTTTCCACTAGTAACCGATTTTGGTGAGCTTCATATCATTTATATAGTGTGTTACAATTAGGGTTATACCATGTAAACCCTAATATGACATGACTCTTCATTTCCATGACCCATGGGTTTGTAACTCCCATGGAGCATCCTATGGACCTTAGCCCAACTTGATAATCCATGGAGCATCTAGCCCACTATCTAAGTATGGATGATTTACACAATCAACCCATATATTTAATTAATCTCCTTTTTGATCACTTAGTTAATTTTCGATTAATTATTGATCAATACTAATTACATAATATTATTAATATATTAGAACTTATAATATATTAATAAACCATAAATGTTATTTCTCTCATTTTAGTTTATCCAAATGCATGATGCCATGCAACCCAAATGGACTATGTCGGGTCGGGTCAAGTACATACCATAAATAGTTATGGACTTAGACACCTTATCCAACAGTCTCCCACTTGGATAAGTCTAATAACTATAACTGCAAGTACGACTTCAGGAACCGATCAACAATCATAGCTCTTTTCAAGGTATGTCGGAACTGAGGAGATGATGTTATGCCATTTAATATAAGTGATCATATAATCCTCTGTTCTAGATATCAACCGTACAAATACATGGAGCAATGTCTTACTTATTGTCCAACAGTTTGTTTCCCGATTTTTGATTTGTTTGACAAAGAACTTAATCGAACACATCAACTTAGTTCTGACCCGCCCCGGTACATGGGTCAAAACAAAATCATCGAGGGGCCCAAATATCGCTTCTAATCCAAGAAGGAACAGATAAACTTCGACTCATATGCTTATTCTACTACTTGTTGAATCACACACAAAAGCACGTTTTATAACATCAAGTTACCAATGCGTTTTAATACAATCAATGTATAACCAATTCATAGGTAAAAATTCATATCTCTAGGTTTGATGACTTATATGATATTACCGTCTCACGATCACTCGAGATAAATTCCATGAAGTGATACCAGTGAGCGTGGGTTGAATCCAATACTCAGAAATTATGAGCACTCATGAGTGTTGTAGCCATATCCAACATCTTAGACCTCTACAACCAACTCATGACAGTCTTGATTCATACCTACTTCCAACATACGACCGACTGTGGAGAATTTGAATAATATGTAACACATAACATAAATATTCTGGAAGTCAAAACATGCAAAAGAAATATAGTAAACGATTGACAAAAGAGAGCAACACTTTACTCATAGATAAACATAACTTTTATTCATCATCAAATGTCAATTACACTTTACAAATTTCAGAGCTATCTAACTACTAAAACTAATATCATCCTTCAGCCCATGTTTAACCCTACTCAATCCCTTCGTGAGGGGATATGTCGGGTTCTCATCCGATGATACCCTCTTTGCCACGATGAATCATTCTTCTATTCGATGTCTGATGAAATGGTATTTTCTGTCAATGTGTCTGGATCTCCCGTGATTCCTTGGTTCATTGGCTAAGGCAACTGCACTTTCACTATCAGAAAAAATTTCCATTGGCTCTGAAGGGTTTTAGCTATAATAACATCCTATGTGCTCATGTAAACCCTAATGCTTGGATCTAGGTTTCTCTATTGTACATGCAATTCATCCAAGACTTTAAACCCTAGTTCTAGCATACAATTAATCATATTAACATGTGAAAGGTTTTTAGATCTTACCTTGATTGTTATGTAGCAATAACAATCTCAAATCCTCCTTGTAATGGCTTTAGAAAGCTTAGAGTCACAAATGTCACTCCTCTAATGGCTCACAAACACCAAGAGCAAGAGGATGAAGAATAAGGAGAGAGGAGGCTGCCCAAAAACGTCCAGAAACCCTAGTGGAACTCTTAGCACGTTTTTGGGGTTTAAGGGTACTATATATACATGTAGGCTATTAGGGTTTTCAACTAGGAAACCCTAATTTGACTGCTTAAGCCCTAAGCAGCCCATGGACCCTTTTAGAATATCCCTTGGACGATTTCTAATGGGTTTCCCCATAGGATTCGTCTAACCTATTATTCTAAGGTGATCCATAGCCTAAATGCAATTATCTTATAATTACAGTTCTAGTCCCTTAAGTTTAATTAATCTCTTTTAGCCACAAAATTAATTATCAATGAATTATTGACTAATATTAATTAAACAATATGATTTCTCCTTTAATATATTATTCTCATAATATATTAATAAATCATAATTAATCCTTTCTCTTCATAATTCATCCTATCAAGTTGCTTTGATGAAGGCAACCCAAAAGGACCATGCACCATCGGGTCAAGTACATACCAAAATAGTTATGGACTTAGACACTAATCCAACATTCTCCCACTTGGATAAGTCTAATAACTATTCTGCGTATGACTTCAGATCCTGGTCTGCAATCGTAGCTTTCAAAAGCCATTGTCAACTCTGATTTTATCAGAAGCGTGTCCTTTAGATAAATGATCATATATTCCTCCATTCTAGATATCGTATAGACTGAGACATGGATTTCAATCATTCTCTCTATACTGTTTCCCGATTTCCGATTTATGACGACTGACAACAGACTACAATTGAACACATCAAATTAGTCCCAGCTTGGCCAAGCGCTTAGGTGTCATCACTAAATCATCGAGGGCCCAAATATATCGCTTTTATCCTACTTTGGATAAAAGGAACGGATAAACTTTGATTCAATGCTTGCTTGCACTCACTCACCGAATCACACACAACAATATGTTTTATAACACCAAGTTATTGGTGCGTTTACATATTATCAATGTGTAACCGACTCGCAAGATACAACTCACACATCTCGGTTTCAAGAATATAAGATATTATCGTCTCACCAATCACTCGTGATAAAATTCATGAAGTGATCCAAGTGAGCGTGGGTTTAATCCAATGCTCAAATCATATTCATAAGCACTCATGAACGTTGCATCAAACATTTGCTTATGTCTAATACACTTTAAACAATACACACACCAATTCACGACAGTCTTCGTTCATACCTACTTCCAACATATGAACGACTGTGGTTCGTTCGAATAATTTGATTGTTCTGAACCAATTTAATTATTCAGGAAGTCAAAACATGCAAAGTGAAACACAAGAATAATACTAATCCCATATGGCCCCAAACTCTGGATATAAATAAAACATTTTATTTAATCACCTTATTGATTACTCATTATTTGTTGTTTCGGGTAATCAACTTCTTACTTGAATTATTACAACACTTGTCCCATGCTCTCAGCATGCACACAATGCTTATCTACGGTCCTTACTTTGTGAAATAGATTAAATGAACACATTTCCAATCATACTCATTTCACAACTCCTAGTCCTTATCATAAGTATAAGAATATCAAATTCTTGTTACTTATGCTAGATTCTAACATTTTATGCAATGATTCTTTCGTAAGGTCATAACTCAAAATCATCAAGACTTGGCCAATCTCTATCAGAAACAATTCTATAGATATGATGTCTCTGTTGGGTTTTGAGCAATCTAACACTTCCTAAGTGTGCATGCAACCCTAATAAACCTTGGATCTATGTTTATCTAAATACATGCAAAATAATAATTTTCCAAGGTTCATAACCTATCTAACATGGCATGGGGAACATTTCAACATAAAAGAGTTAGAAGAGATTACATACCTTTTTGATGAGTTTGATTCTTGAGGAGTTTGAGGGCCAAGCACCAATAATGTGAATGCCTCAAATGGAATCACAAATCACCACAAACACTTGGAAAACTTTGAGAGAGTGTATACACACACTAATTTCGGCCACACACAAGCACACACACTAGTTCACTAGTTTCCATTTCATGCACCATAAGCATGCTTATATAGTGTACATGGTTAGGTTGAAACCCTAATAACCCATGACCTTTCCTTTTCCAAGGATCCATGGGTTAAAAGCTCCATGGATCATCCATGGACTTCCATCCAAGCCTAGCCCATTAACAAATGAGTGTTAGCCCACACCATATAAAACCAATAGCCCATAATCTAATTAGTCTTCCTTTTAATCTCTAAATTAATTCATAATTAATTTAAGACTAAGACTAATTAAATAACATAACCTCACATTAATATATTATAACTTATAATATATTAATAAACATATGTGTATAACTGTCATAAAATTATCCATAAATTGTTCGGGTGAAATGCAACCCAAATGGACCATGCCGGGTCGGGTCAAGTATATACCAAATAAGTTATGGACTTAGACACCTTATCCAACAGACTCCCACTTGGATAAGTCTAATAACTCTATTTGCCTATATAACTTCAGGAACCAACCAGCAATCGTAGCTCTCGAAAACTCTGTTGAACTATGAAGCGCCATTTTAAGACAAGTGATCATTTAATCCTCTGTTCTCATGATATCAACCGGACAAACACATGGAACTATGTCTTGCTTATTGTCTGGCAGTTGTTTCTCGATTTCCGATTTTTTTGACAAAGAACTTTACTGAACACATCAGTTTAGTTCTGACCGGGCCCGGTACATGGGTCAACACAAAATCATCGAGGGGCCCAAATATCGCTTCTATTTCTAGAAGGAACAGATAAACTTCGACTCATATGCTTGTTCTACTACTTGTTAAATTGTACACAAAGGCACGTTTTATAACATCAAGTTACTGATGCGTTTACGTGCAATCAATGCACAACCAACTCATAGGTAACAACTCATATCTCTAGGTTTGAAGACTTATATGATATTATCGTCTCACAATCACTCGAGATAAATTCCATGAAGTGATACAAGTGGGCGTGGGTTTATACCAATACTCATAACTTATAAGTACTCATGAACGTTGCAGCAACCATTTCCATGTCTAAACACTTTTAGCCATCTACAAACCCAATTCATGACAATCTTGATTCATACCTACTTCCGATGTATGACCAATTATGGAGGTTTGAATAAATTAATTATTCTGGAAGTCAAAGCATGCAAAACTGAAACAATAGTAAATAATTGACAATGATAGTAACACTTTACTCATAAATAAATCACAAATTTTATTCATCATCAAACGTCGATTACATTTTACAAGTTTCAGGAAAACTATCTAATCTGTAAAACTAATATCGTCCCTCAGCCTAATGCGCCTCGCATGCTGAAAATGCTTAACCCTCATCAGTCCCTTTGTAAGGGGATCTGCAGGATTCTCATCCGACGATATCCTCCTTGTCACGAGGAGTCCTTCTTCAATCTTGTGTCTTATGAAGTGATATTTTCTGTCAATGTGTCGGGATCTGCCATGATCTCTTGGTTCCTTGGCTAAGGCAACCGCACTATTGTTGTCACAGAAAATCTCCATAGGTTCCTTAATAGCTGGTACAACTCCAAGGTCTCCGATGAAGTTCTTTAGCCATATCGCCTCCTTCGCTGCTTCACTCGCTGCTATATACTCTGATTCACAAGTCGAATCAGCCACCGTCTCCTGCTTGGAACTCTTCCAAGAAATTGCCCCTCCACTTAAGGTAAAGACCCAGCCCGACTGAGAGCGGAAGTTATCCCTATCAGTCTGAAAACCAGCATCACTATACCCTAATACTCTCAAGTCATCACTCCCACCAAGGGTAAGGATCAAATCCTTAGTCCTTCGTAGATACTTGAGAATGTTCTTTACCGCGGTCCAATGAGCCTTGCTAGGGTTCCCCTGATACCTGCTGACCATGCTCAAAGCAAATGTCACATCAGGGCGGGTACAAGTCATTGCATACATGATCGAGCCAACAGCGGAAGCATACGGTAATTGGCTCATCTCAGCTATCTCTGCCTCTGTACTCGGACTCTAAGTCTTACTCAGTTTGGCATTGCTTTGGATCGGTAAATCTCCTTTCTTGGAATTTTGCATGTTGAACCTTTTTAACACCTTATCCAAGTAGGTACTCTGACTAAGTCCAATTAGTCTCTTACTCCTTTCTCTTAATATCCTTATCCCTAGGATATAGGTAGCCTCCCCTAGGTCCTTCATAGCAAAGCACTTCCCAAGCCAGGACTTAACCTCCTGCAAGGTTGGGATGTCATTTCCTATAAGTAGTATGTCATCCACATACAGTACCAAGAAGCTAACTATACTCCCACTAGCTCTGACATACACGCAAGACTCATCTTCACTTCTCGAGAAGCCAAACTCTTTGACCTTCTCATCAAAACAAAGATTCCAGCTACGAGATGCTTGTTTCAATCCATAAATGGATTTCTCAAGCTTGCATACTCTATTAGGGTACTCTGCACTGACAAAACCCTCTGGCTGATTCATGTACACATCCTCAGCCAACTTTCCATTAAGGAAAGCAATTTTGACATCCATTTGCCATATTTCATAATCATGAAATGCTGTAATGGCTAGCATAACCCTAATAGACTTAATCTTTGCTACCGGCGAGAAGGTTTCATCATAATCAATACCCTGAGTCTGAGTAAAACCCTTCGCAACCAGTCGAGCCTTATAAGTATACACTTTTCCTTCCATGTCGGTCTTTTTCTTGAAGATCCATTTGCACCCGACTGTTTTACGGCCTGGTACATTGTCAACCAAGTTCCAAACTTGATTGTCATACATGGACTGTATCTCGCTGTCCAGAGCCTCCTTCCATTTAGCATACTCCGGGCCTGCCATGGCTTCCTTAACACTGCTAGGTTCATCCAAATTTACCAGTATACTATCGCTGATAAACGTGTCACCTTCCGTAGTAATATGAAAGCCATAATAAAACGAAGGTGTGTTCCTAACCCGTGTGGAACGCCTCGGAGGTACAAACATGTCAGCTTGCTCAACAGGAGTTTCCTCCTCAGGTTGATTGCTAGTGTCTGAGGTTCCTTCACCAATTGCTTCTTGAATTTCTTCAAGATCAATTTGCCTCCCACTGTCTCCTTGGCTTATAAACTCCCTCTCACGGAAGACCCCTCTTCTTGCTACAAAGACCACATTCTCACTGGGTCTGTAAAAGAGGTAACCAAAAGATTTCTGTGGGTAGCCGATGAAAATACACCTTTCACTTCGGGGTTCGAGCTTATCATGAGTCTCACGCCTCACGAAAGCCTCGCAACCCCAAATCTTGACGTGGTTCAAATTGGGAACCTTCCCAGTCCACATCTCATGAGGTGTTTTGGTAACCTTCTTTGTAGGGACTATATTAAGGATATGGGCGGCAGTCTCTAAGGCATACCCCCAAAAAGAGATTGGTAGCGAAACTCGACTCATCATAGAGCGAACCATGTCCAACAAGGTTCGATTACGCCTCTCAGCTACACCATTCAGCTGTGGTGTCCTGGGAGGAGTCAATTGTGAGACAATCCCACACTCCTTAAGATAGTCAAGGAACTCAGTACTAAGATACTCACCACCTTGATCGGATCGAAGCATCTTAATGTTCCTGCCCAATTGATTTTCTACTTCCTGTTTGAATTCCTTAAACCTTTCAAAGGTTTCTGACTTATTTTTGATTAAGTAGACATACCCATATCTACTAAAATCATCACTAAAAGTCACATAATACCGATTAGCATCCCTTGTGGCGGTTTTGAATGGCCCACATACATCAGTATGTATTAAGTCCAACAAACCCTCACCCCTTTCACAAGTTCCAGTGAAGGGTGATTTTGTCATCTTTCCAAGTAGACAAGATTCACAACTATCATCCGATTTAAGGTCGAATGATTCCAAGACTCCACTCTTTTGGAGTTGGCCTATGCGTTTCTTGTTTACATGTCCAAGACGACAATGCCACAATGATGCTTTTTCTAGGCTAGTAGAAGAATCAATATACAACACATTATTTCCTAAGTTGTCTACAATCGACACAGTTTCATACACACCATCACAAGGTAACGCTTTAAAATAAAACACATTTTTAAGGAAGGCATTAATACCACCACATTCATTATCAAACGAAAAGGTAAAACCTTGTTTGTACAAAGCATGAAAAGAAATAATATTCCTCACCATTTCAGACGAGTACACACATTTATTCAAATCTAATTTTAACCCATTATTAAGCAACAAAGTATAAACTCCAATCTTGGAAACAGGTGAAGCCTTCCTATTCCCCATGATCAAGTTTATCTTCCCGTGCTCCACATCCTCACTTCTTCTTAGGCCTTGCAAATCAGAACATATGTGAATACCACATCCTGTATCAAGCACCCAAGAGTTAGAATATGTTGAGTAATTAGACAATATAGTGTAAATACCTGCATGGGTGGGTTTCACTTTCCCATTCTTTAGATCCTGCAAGTACTTAGGGCAGTTTCGCTTCCAGTGTGCCTTTTCATGGCAATAGAAGCATTCAGCATCCTTGGGAATGGCAGAAGGAGTGACAGAACCGCTCTTGGTCTTCGATGAGGAGCCTTCAAGAGACTTTCCCTTGGTACCCTTCGAAGGGTGCTTCCTCTTTTTCCCTTTGCCTTGCCCGATAACCAAAACTGGGGTAGATGTTGGAGTAGGAGTAGTATAGGTAACAACCGCCTTGCCCTTAAGACCGGTTTCCGCGGTCTTCAAGAGTCCTTGAAGCTTGCTGAGGGTAACTTCCTCCTTGTTCATATGATATGTCATACGAAAATGGTCATAACAAAAAGGTAAGGAGTGCAAAATGATGTCAATTGCCAACTCCTCAGGGATGTTCACATTCAGCTTCAGCAAACGGTCCACATACCTTTGCATCTTTTGCATGTGAGCCGTGACGGAATCACCGTCCTTCATGCGGGTAGTTATTATGGAGGAGATTATTTCATACCGCTCCTGACGAGCACTCTGATGGTACCTTTCCATCAGGTCTTGGTGCATCTCAAAATGGTAGAAATCTTCATATGACTTTTGGAGCTCGGCTGTCATCGTGGCCATCATGATACATGCCACCTTAGTAGCATCTCTCTCATGTGTCCTGAATTCAGCGATCTCCTCAGGAGTAGCAGTAGACTCATCAAGTTCTTTTAACTCCTTATCGAGGACATATTCCTTGTCCTCATAACGAGTAACCATCCTGATGTTCCTAATCCAATCCATGAAGTTGGAACCATCAAAGATGACCCTCCAACAAAGATTCATGAGAGAGAAAGAACCAGTTGGGTTAGAGCCTGAAGCATTAGTGTTGGAAGACATCTGAAGGAAGAAAGCAAGTTTAGATTAGATATATAGAATCCTTAATAAGACACCCAAATGTAATATTAAGGCTAGGACCCAATCAGAATATATTATACTTAGAAGAGGGATGCCGTAATCTAAGTAATAATATATTTGAAAGGTAGGTGAATGTCGATTCACCAATTTCCACCATGAAAAACAAAATGAATTATTAGGTTTTAATTGGATTTGAAATTCCTAGATTCTTTTGAGATTCATTGAACTTTTCAATGGCATGTTTCAATCTCGATTGTGCCCTTCAAGTTTTGTGACTGGGATGCCGAGGATCACAAAACAAGGTGTGAATAACCATGCTAATTCACTTGGTACCCTTAATATTATCACCTAATCAATGTGCCGGTTAACCACACACGCTCCATTGATCTATGACAAACATTAAGTCACCCTTCGTGATCCTTACTAGTCCAAGTTAGTGTGTCGGTTAACCACACACGCTCCACCAATGACTTGGTAAGGTACAAAGTGTGAATTCCATGGACTAGCACCATGTTCACATTTTTCCTAAAATAACTAAGATTGGGAATTAAAAAAAGTTTAGTTACTTTATAATAATCATTATACTTTTAATGAGGATTTAAAATCATTGTCCTACCCGTTCGGCTAACGACCATCCACCAGTCAAGCAAGCGGTGGGTGAGAGTGGACACCCATTAAGTTGCCATTTTATAGGCAACAACCTTATACCCACCTTATAGACCGGCTTCGTGAATGAGGCCTACTAACGGTAGAACGACTTATTCTTATACATATATATAATAATTAACCATTAATGTTATAAATAGTATAAGGGTTGAATTTTAACTATTAAAATTCTAAGGGTTGGAATTAAAGTTTATTAAAGTGTGTGAAACTTTACAAATTCCAAAACTTGAGGGCAAGTTTTGTAACTTTCCAAAACTTTTCATTTCATAACTTATGAATTAAAGGTTCATAAAAATGAAGACTCTTCATTTTCATGTAACTTATGTGTTTAAATGTGTGTGTTAAAGAAAGTGACCTTTGGATATCTATAACTTGAGGACAAATTATGGACTCCATTAAAACACATAAATGATCAAGAATTAATTCTAAACAATTCAACAAATAATTCCTATCATCTTCTAAATTCATAAGAACATGAACATGATCATCAACATTTCAAGAATTATATAAACACATAAAAAATCATGGAATTTTGATATATGCTATTGTAAATGGATTAGAACAACCATTACACCAACTAAAACAAGTTTTAAAACACCAAAACAGTTTAGGGTAATGTTTCTAGTCCATTTCCAGCAGCAAAAGTCGAAAATCTGCACTCTGTGGCTCCTACTCGTCGAGTGCATGAACCTACTCGGCGAGTAGGTTGAAGATACACATGAACTCGGTGAGTCCCCCCATGGACTCGGCGAGTTCATCAGGCAGACATCAAGTTTTTCGACTTTTTCAACTATTTTGCATCAAGTATCAAACAAGCAAGCCTAGTCTCTGATACCACTGTTGGGTTTTGAGCAATCTAACACTTCCTAAGTGTGCATGCAACCCTAATAAACATTGGATCTATGTTTGTCTAAATACATGCAAAATAATAATTTTCCAAGGTTCATAACCTATCTAACATGGCATGGGGAACATTTCAACATAAAAGAGTTAGAAGAGATTACATACCTTTTTGATGAGTTTGATTCTTGAGGAGTTTGAGGGCCAAGCACCAATAATGTGAATGCCTCAAATGGAATCACAAATCACCACAAACACTTGGAAAACTTTGAGAGAGTGTATACACACACTAATTTCGGCCACACACAAGCACACACACTAGTTCACTAGTTTCCATTTCATGCACCATAAGCATGCTTATATAGTGTACATGGTTAGGTTGAAACCCTAATAACCCATGACCTTTCCTTTTCCAAGGATCCATGGGTTAAAAGCTCCATGGATCATCCATGGACTTCCATCCAAGCCTAGCCCATTAACAAATGAGTGTTAGCCCACACCATATAAAACCAATAGCCCATAATCTAATTAGTCTTCCTTTTAATCTCTAAATTAATTCATAATTAATTTAAGACTAAGACTAATTAAATAACATAACCTCACATTAATATATTATAACTTATAATATATTAATAAACATATGTGTATAACTCTCATAAAATTATCCATAAATTGTTCGGGTGAAATGCAACCCAAATGGACCATGTCGGGTCGGGTCAAGTATATACCAAATAAGTTATGGACTTAGACACCTTATCCAACAGACTCCCACTTGGATAAGTCTAATAACTCTATTTGCCTATATAACTTCAGGAACCAACCAGCAATCGTAGCTCTCGAAAACTCTGTTGAACTATGAAGCGCCATTTTAAGACAAGTGATCATTTAATCCTCTGTTCTCATGATATCAACCGGACAAACACATGGAACTATGTCTTGCTTATTGTCTGGCAGTTGTTTCTCGATTTCCGATTTTTTTGACAAAGAACTTTACTGAACACATCAGTTTAGTTCTGACCGGGCCCGGTACATGGGTCAACACAAAATCATCGAGGGGCCCAAATATCGCTTCTATTTCTAGAAGGAACAGATAAACTTCGACTCATATGCTTGTTCTACTACTTGTTAAATTGTACACAAAGGCACGTTTTATAACATCAAGTTACTGATGCGTTTACGTGCAATCAATGCACAACCAACTCATAGGTAACAACTCATATCTCTAGGTTTGAAGACTTATATGATATTATCGTCTCACAATCACTCGAGATAAATTCCATGAAGTGATACAAGTGGGCGTGGGTTTATACCAATACTCATAACTTATAAGTACTCATGAACGTTGCAGCAACCATTTCCATGTCTAAACACTTTTAGCCATCTACAAACCCAATTCATGACAATCTTGATTCATACCTACTTCCGATGTATGACCAATTATGGAGGTTTGAATAAATTAATTATTCTGGAAGTCAAAGCATGCAAAACTGAAACAATAGTAAATAATTGACAATGATAGTAACACTTTACTCATAAATAAATCACAAATTTTATTCATCATCAAACGTCGATTACATTTTACAAGTTTCAGGAAAACTATCTAATCTGTAAAACTAATATCGTCCCTCAGCCTAATGCGCCTCGCATGCTGAAAATGCTTAACCCTCATCAGTCCCTTTGTAAGGGGATCTGCAGGATTCTCATCCGACGATATCCTCCTTGTCACGAGGAGTCCTTCTTCAATCTTGTGTCTTATGAAGTGATATTTTCTGTCAATGTGTCGGGATCTGCCATGATCTCTTGGTTCCTTGGCTAAGGCAACCGCACTATTGTTGTCACAGAAAATCTCCATAGGTTCCTTAATAGCTGGTACAACTCCAAGGTCTCCGATGAAGTTCTTTAGCCATATCGCCTCCTTCGCTGCTTCACTCGCTGCTATATACTCTGATTCACAAGTCGAATCAGCCACCGTCTCCTGCTTGGAACTCTTCCAAGAAATTGCCCCTCCACTTAAGGTAAAGACCCAGCCCGACTGAGAGCGGAAGTTATCCCTATCAGTCTGAAAACCAGCATCACTATACCCTAATACTCTCAAGTCATCACTCCCACCAAGGGTAAGGATCAAATCCTTAGTCCTTCGTAGATACTTGAGAATGTTCTTTACCGCGGTCCAATGAGCCTTGCTAGGGTTCCCCTGATACCTGCTGACCATGCTCAAAGCAAATGTCACATCAGGGCGGGTACAAGTCATTGCATACATGATCGAGCCAACAGCGGAAGCATACGGTAATTGGCTCATCTCAGCTATCTCTGCCTCTGTACTCGGACTCTAAGTCTTACTCAGTTTGGCATTGCTTTGGATCGGTAAATCTCCTTTCTTGGAATTTTGCATGTTGAACCTTTTTAACACCTTATCCAAGTAGGTACTCTGACTAAGTCCAATTAGTCTCTTACTCCTTTCTCTTAATATCCTTATCCCTAGGATATAGGTAGCCTCCCCTAGGTCCTTCATAGCAAAGCACTTCCCAAGCCAGGACTTAACCTCCTGCAAGGTTGGGATGTCATTTCCTATAAGTAGTATGTCATCCACATACAGTACCAAGAAGCTAACTATACTCCCACTAGCTCTGACATACACGCAAGACTCATCTTCACTTCTCGAGAAGCCAAACTCTTTGGCCTTCTCATCAAAACAAAGATTCCAGCTACGAGATGCTTGTTTCAATCCATAAATGGATTTCTCAAGCTTGCATACTCTATTAGGGTACTCTGCACTGACAAAACCCTCTGGCTGATTCATGTACACATCCTCAGCCAACTTTCCATTAAGGAAAGCAATTTTGACATCCATTTGCCATATTTCATAATCATGAAATGCTGTAATGGCTAGCATAACCCTAATAGACTTAATCTTTGCTACCGGCGAGAAGGTTTCATCATAATCAATACCCTGAGTCTGAGTAAAACCCTTCGCAACCAGTCGAGCCTTATAAGTATACACTTTTCCTTCCATGTCGGTCTTTTTCTTGAAGATCCATTTGCACCCGACTGTTTTACGGCCTGGTACATTGTCAACCAAGTTCCAAACTTGATTGTCATACATGGACTGTATCTCGCTGTCCAGAGCCTCCTTCCATTTAGCATACTCCGGGCCTGCCATGGCTTCCTTAACACTGCTAGGTTCATCCAAATTTACCAGTATACTATCGCTGATAAACGTGTCACCTTCCGTAGTAATATGAAAGCCATAATAAAACGAAGGTGTGTTCCTAACCCGTGTGGAACGCCTCGGAGGTACAAACATGTCAGCTTGCTCAACAGGAGTTTCCTCCTCAGGTTGATTGCTAGTGTCTGAGGTTCCTTCACCAATTGCTTCTTGAATTTCTTCAAGATCAATTTGCCTCCCACTGTCTCCTTGGCTTATAAACTCCCTCTCACGGAAGACCCCTCTTCTTGCTACAAAGACCACATTCTCACTGGGTCTGTAAAAGAGGTAACCAAAAGATTTCTGTGGGTAGCCGATGAAAATACACCTTTCACTTCGGGGTTCGAGCTTATCATGAGTCTCACGCCTCACGAAAGCCTCGCAACCCCAAATCTTGACGTGGTTCAAATTGGGAACCTTCCCAGTCCACATCTCATGAGGTGTTTTGGTAACCTTCTTTGTAGGGACTATATTAAGGATATGGGCGGCAGTCTCTAAGGCATACCCCCAAAAAGAGATTGGTAGCGAAACTCGACTCATCATAGAGCGAACCATGTCCAACAAGGTTCGATTACGCCTCTCAGCTACACCATTCAGCTGTGGTGTCCTGGGAGGAGTCAATTGTGAGACAATCCCACACTCCTTAAGATAGTCAAGGAACTCAGTACTAAGATACTCACCACCTTGATCGGATCGAAGCATCTTAATGTTCCTGCCCAATTGATTTTCTACTTCCTGTTTGAATTCCTTAAACCTTTCAAAGGTTTCTGACTTATTTTTGATTAAGTAGACATACCCATATCTACTAAAATCATCACTAAAAGTCACATAATACCGATTAGCATCCCTTGTGGCGGTTTTGAATGGCCCACATACATCAGTATGTATTAAGTCCAACAAACCCTCACCCCTTTCACAAGTTCCAGTGAAGGGTGATTTTGTCATCTTTCCAAGTAGACAAGATTCACAACTATCATCCGATTTAAGGTCGAATGATTCCAAGACTCCACTCTTTTGGAGTTGGCCTATGCGTTTCTTGTTTACATGTCCAAGACGACAATGCCACAATGATGCTTTTTCTAGGCTAGTAGAAGAATCAATATACAACACATTATTTCCTAAGTTGTCTACAATCGACACAGTTTCATACACACCATCACAAGGTAACGCTTTAAAATAAAACACATTTTTAAGGAAGGCATTAATACCACCACATTCATTATCAAACGAAAAGGTAAAACCTTGTTTGTACAAAGCATGAAAAGAAATAATATTCCTCACCATTTCAGACGAGTACACACATTTATTCAAATCTAATTTTAACCCATTATTAAGCAACAAAGTATAAACTCCAATCTTGGAAACAGGTGAAGCCTTCCTATTCCCCATGATCAAGTTTATCTTCCCGTGCTCCACATCCTCACTTCTTCTTAGGCCTTGCAAATCAGAACATATGTGAATACCACATCCTGTATCAAGCACCCAAGAGTTAGAATATGTTGAGTAATTAGACAATATAGTGTAAATACCTGCATGGGTGGGTTTCACTTTCCCATTCTTTAGATCCTGCAAGTACTTAGGGCAGTTTCGCTTCCAGTGTGCCTTTTCATGGCAATAGAAGCATTCAGCATCCTTGGGAATGGCAGAAGGAGTGACAGAACCGCTCTTGGTCTTCGATGAGGAGCCTTCAAGAGACTTTCCCTTGGTACCCTTCGAAGGGTGCTTCCTCTTTTTCCCTTTGCCTTGCCCGATAACCAAAACTGGGGTAGATGTTGGAGTAGGAGTAGTATAGGTAACAACCGCCTTGCCCTTAAGACCGGTTTCCGCGGTCTTCAAGAGTCCTTGAAGCTTGCTGAGGGTAACTTCCTCCTTGTTCATATGATATGTCATACGAAAATGGTCATAACAAAAAGGTAAGGAGTGCAAAATGATGTCAATTGCCAACTCCTCAGGGATGTTCACATTCAGCTTCAGCAAACGGTCCACATACCTTTGCATCTTTTGCATGTGAGCCGTGACGGAATCACCGTCCTTCATGCGGGTAGTTATTATGGAGGAGATTATTTCATACCGCTCCTGACGAGCACTCTGATGGTACCTTTCCATCAGGTCTTGGTGCATCTCAAAATGGTAGAAATCTTCATATGACTTTTGGAGCTCGGCTGTCATCGTGGCCATCATGATACATGCCACCTTAGTAGCATCTCTCTCATGTGTCCTGAATTCAGCGATCTCCTCAGGAGTAGCAGTAGACTCATCAAGTTCTTTTAACTCCTTATCGAGGACATATTCCTTGTCCTCATAACGAGTAACCATCCTGATGTTCCTAATCCAATCCATGAAGTTGGAACCATCAAAGATGACCCTCCAACAAAGATTCATGAGAGAGAAAGAACCAGTTGGGTTAGAGCCTGAAGCATTAGTGTTGGAAGACATCTGAAGGAAGAAAGCAAGTTTAGATTAGATATATAGAATCCTTAATAAGACACCCAAATGTAATATTAAGGCTAGGACCCAATCAGAATATATTATACTTAGAAGAGGGATGCCGTAATCTAAGTAATAATATATTTGAAAGGTAGGTGAATGTCGATTCACCAATTTCCACCATGAAAAACAAAATGAATTATTAGGTTTTAATTGGATTTGAAATTCCTAGATTCTTTTGAGATTCATTGAACTTTTCAATGGCATGTTTCAATCTCGATTGTGCCCTTCAAGTTTTGTGACTGGGATGCCGAGGATCACAAAACAAGGTGTGAATAACCATGCTAATTCACTTGGTACCCTTAATATTATCACCTAATCAATGTGCCGGTTAACCACACACGCTCCATTGATCTATGACAAACATTAAGTCACCCTTCGTGATCCTTACTAGTCCAAGTTAGTGTGTCGGTTAACCACACACGCTCCACCAATGACTTGGTAAGGTACAAAGTGTGAATTCCATGGACTAGCACCATGTTCACATTTTTCCTAAAATAACTAAGATTGGGAATTAAAAAAAGTTTAGTTACTTTATAATAATCATTATACTTTTAATGAGGATTTAAAATCATTGTCCTACCCGTTCGGCTAACGACCATCCACCAGTCAAGCAAGCGGTGGGTGAGAGTGGACACCCATTAAGTTGCCATTTTATAGGCAACAACCTTATACCCACCTTATAGACCGGCTTCGTGAATGAGGCCTACTAACGGTAGAACGACTTATTCTTATACATATATATAATAATTAACCATTAATGTTATAAATAGTATAAGGGTTGAATTTTAACTATTAAAATTCTAAGGGTTGGAATTAAAGTTTATTAAAGTGTGTGAAACTTTACAAATTCCAAAACTTGAGGGCAAGTTTTGTAACTTTCCAAAACTTTTCATTTCATAACTTATGAATTAAAGGTTCATAAAAATGAAGACTCTTCATTTTCATGTAACTTATGTGTTTAAATGTGTGTGTTAAAGAAAGTGACCTTTGGATATCTATAACTTGAGGACAAATTATGGACTTCATTAAAACACATAAATGATCAAGAATTAATTCTAAACAATTCAACAAATAATTCCTATCATCTTCTAAATTCATAAGAACATGAACATGATCATCAACATTTCAAGAATTATATAAACACATAAAAAATCATGGAATTTTGATATATGCTATTGTAAATGGATTAGAACAACCATTACACCAACTAAAACAAGTTTTAAAACACCAAAACAGTTTAGGGTAATGTTTCTAGTCCATTTCCAGCAGCAAAAGTCGAAAATCTGCACTCTGTGGCTCCTACTCGTCGAGTGCATGAACCTACTCGGCGAGTAGGTTGAAGATACACATGAACTCGGTGAGTCCCCCCATGGACTCGGCGAGTTCATCAGGCAGACATCAAGTTTTTCGACTTTTTCAACTATTTTGCATCAAGTATCAAACAAGCAAGCCTAGTCTCTGATACCACTGTTGGGTTTTGAGCAATCTAACACTTCCTAAGTGTGCATGCAACCCTAATAAACATTGGATCTATGTTTGTCTAAATACATGCAAAATAATAATTTTCCAAGGTTCATAACCTATCTAACATGGCATGGGGAACATTTCAACATAAAAGAGTTAGAAGAGATTACATACCTTTTTGATGAGTTTGATTCTTGAGGAGTTTGAGGGCCAAGCACCAATAATGTGAATGCCTCAAATGGAATCACAAATCACCACAAACACTTGGAAAACTTTGAGAGAGTGTATACACACACTAATTTCGGCCACACACAAGCACACACACTAGTTCACTAGTTTCCATTTCATGCACCATAAGCATGCTTATATAGTGTACATGGTTAGGTTGAAACCCTAATAACCCATGACCTTTCCTTTTCCAAGGATCCATGGGTTAAAAGCTCCATGGATCATCCATGGACTTCCATCCAAGCCTAGCCCATTAACAAATGAGTGTTAGCCCACACCATATAAAACCAATAGCCCATAATCTAATTAGTCTTCCTTTTAATCTCTAAATTAATTCATAATTAATTTAAGACTAAGACTAATTAAATAACATAACCTCACATTAATATATTATAACTTATAATATATTAATAAACATATGTGTATAACTCTCATAAAATTATCCATAAATTGTTCGGGTGAAATGCAACCCAAATGGACCATGTCGGGTCGGGTCAAGTATATACCAAATAAGTTATGGACTTAGACACCTTATCCAACAGACTCCCACTTGGATAAGTCTAATAACTCTATTTGCCTATATAACTTCAGGAACCAACCAGCAATCGTAGCTCTCGAAAACTCTGTTGAACTATGAAGCGCCATTTTAAGACAAGTGATCATTTAATCCTCTGTTCTCATGATATCAACCGGACAAACACATGGAACTATGTCTTGCTTATTGTCTGGCAGTTGTTTCTCGATTTCCGATTTTTTTGACAAAGAACTTTACTGAACACATCAGTTTAGTTCTGACCGGGCCCGGTACATGGGTCAACACAAAATCATCGAGGGGCCCAAATATCGCTTCTATTTCTAGAAGGAACAGATAAACTTCGACTCATATGCTTGTTCTACTACTTGTTAAATTGTACACAAAGGCACGTTTTATAACATCAAGTTACTGATGCGTTTACGTGCAATCAATGCACAACCAACTCATAGGTAACAACTCATATCTCTAGGTTTGAAGACTTATATGATATTATCGTCTCACAATCACTCGAGATAAATTCCATGAAGTGATACAAGTGGGCGTGGGTTTATACCAATACTCATAACTTATAAGTACTCATGAACGTTGCAGCAACCATTTCCATGTCTAAACACTTTTAGCCATCTACAAACCCAATTCATGACAATCTTGATTCATACCTACTTCCGATGTATGACCAATTATGGAGGTTTGAATAAATTAATTATTCTGGAAGTCAAAGCATGCAAAACTGAAACAATAGTAAATAATTGACAATGATAGTAACACTTTACTCATAAATAAATCACAAATTTTATTCATCATCAAACGTCGATTACATTTTACAAGTTTCAGGAAAACTATCTAATCTGTAAAACTAATATCGTCCCTCAGCCTAATGCGCCTCGCATGCTGAAAATGCTTAACCCTCATCAGTCCCTTTGTAAGGGGATCTGCAGGATTCTCATCCGACGATATCCTCCTTGTCACGAGGAGTCCTTCTTCAATCTTGTGTCTTATGAAGTGATATTTTCTGTCAATGTGTCGGGATCTGCCATGATCTCTTGGTTCCTTGGCTAAGGCAACCGCACTATTGTTGTCACAGAAAATCTCCATAGGTTCCTTAATAGCTGGTACAACTCCAAGGTCTCCGATGAAGTTCTTTAGCCATATCGCCTCCTTCGCTGCTTCACTCGCTGCTATATACTCTGATTCACAAGTCGAATCAGCCACCGTCTCCTGCTTGGAACTCTTCCAAGAAATTGCCCCTCCACTTAAGGTAAAGACCCAGCCCGACTGAGAGCGGAAGTTATCCCTATCAGTCTGAAAACCAGCATCACTATACCCTAATACTCTCAAGTCATCACTCCCACCAAGGGTAAGGATCAAATCCTTAGTCCTTCGTAGATACTTGAGAATGTTCTTTACCGCGGTCCAATGAGCCTTGCTAGGGTTCCCCTGATACCTGCTGACCATGCTCAAAGCAAATGTCACATCAGGGCGGGTACAAGTCATTGCATACATGATCGAGCCAACAGCGGAAGCATACGGTAATTGGCTCATCTCAGCTATCTCTGCCTCTGTACTCGGACTCTAAGTCTTACTCAGTTTGGCATTGCTTTGGATCGGTAAATCTCCTTTCTTGGAATTTTGCATGTTGAACCTTTTTAACACCTTATCCAAGTAGGTACTCTGACTAAGTCCAATTAGTCTCTTACTCCTTTCTCTTAATATCCTTATCCCTAGGATATAGGTAGCCTCCCCTAGGTCCTTCATAGCAAAGCACTTCCCAAGCCAGGACTTAACCTCCTGCAAGGTTGGGATGTCATTTCCTATAAGTAGTATGTCATCCACATACAGTACCAAGAAGCTAACTATACTCCCACTAGCTCTGACATACACGCAAGACTCATCTTCACTTCTCGAGAAGCCAAACTCTTTGGCCTTCTCATCAAAACAAAGATTCCAGCTACGAGATGCTTGTTTCAATCCATAAATGGATTTCTCAAGCTTGCATACTCTATTAGGGTACTCTGCACTGACAAAACCCTCTGGCTGATTCATGTACACATCCTCAGCCAACTTTCCATTAAGGAAAGCAATTTTGACATCCATTTGCCATATTTCATAATCATGAAATGCTGTAATGGCTAGCATAACCCTAATAGACTTAATCTTTGCTACCGGCGAGAAGGTTTCATCATAATCAATACCCTGAGTCTGAGTAAAACCCTTCGCAACCCTTACGACTTTGCAAAGTATAACTCTTGTTTTCTATAATTAATATTGCTAACTTGCAATACTTGTATTAATAATCATACAAGCACAACTTTTATGCTCCCACTATCATGATGATTATTATCATATAAGCATAACACTTATGCTCCCACTAGCTTTGACATGTATTCAGAAAACAGATAAACTTCCAGAAAACAATACCTATTGAATTTCTTAAGTTCATATTTCTAATACCTAATGCTTGGATAATCTTTTATCTAAGCTTCTTAATCTTATACACCTTTGCCTTAGATAGCTCATATATGTGTCTAAACAATTCAGACTAATTGCCAAATCTTACAATTCGGATAATGGAAAGGAATACCGTAACCATAACCGAATTTGAGAATACAATTTCAAAATCACTATCTTCTTAAAATCTCTCTTAGTGAAAGCATTTCCTCACAGTCATCTTCATGAAGGAGGGAATCTTATGACACTTAGATTTTAATGGTGTATGTGTTCCTATCCATGCGAATTTATCAAAACCAAAGTTTGCGACAAATCCAAACTCATATGGACCGAACCTTCTCAATCTTGATCTCTTGCCTTATGGTAACACGACTGCCCACCATGTCTTCCAAGTAGTCAAGCAGCCCACCCTTTCCTATCAATTTACTTTTCATTGATCAAAGTGCTTTCCTTTTATGAGTTCAAATGAGAACTCATAGAACTCACATGCATAATTAACTAAACTGGAACCGCACAGAAGCAAGATAGTGTCAACACGATAGGTTGTAAACCTCAAGTCGTGTGCTAGTGATGATCGATAAGGTTTATTCTTGATTAGTTCTTGAAACTTTTCAAGACCATTAAGACTCCCATTGGCTCCTTGACGTATAAGATTCTTTTGTCAAAAAACATTTCTCGACAAACAAATATTCAAGAGTTAGTGTAGCTTTTATCAAGACAAAACACTTCACAAAATTGGTCCTAGTTGGTCTTTGTCTTATCCAAGCCATCACAACTTTCCAATTTCAAATGTGCAAGAATAAGAAAATCTTTTCAAATTCTACATTTGATGAATGTTATAAACCTTCTTAAGACTTGTCACTCAATGTTACAATTTTAACTCTAAGACTTGTTTTTGGAACGAAGTATGATTGGCTTCTTGAGTTAACTATTTCTTCAATTCTCGATTCCTCTTCTTAGACATACAATTGCACTAAGACTCACTTAGAGGATCAATTGAGATATGGTTCTTAATCATTAAGACCTATCATAAAACATAATAAAAGGTACTCTCCCTTCTTCTTAGAATAGAGAAACTTTTATCTTTCTGCCTACTTGATTCTTCTTATTCGTTCTGCTATTGATTGAAACTCTCTCAATCAACTCATAATTACACTTAATCTTATAAGTATAATTATATTTACTTAACCTTAGTAAATCATGACAAATATCTTTGTTACTCTTGTGGTGGACTTGATCAACACACTACCTTGTGTACTCGATCTCCTAGTACTTCACTTGACACTTTGTCAACGAATTAGTCTAATTTCCAAATATGAAATTTCTCATTTATCATGCAACCAAGTTGTATGATTCCAAGTTTCTGTCCAATTGAAACTTGGACGATGAGAAACTTTCCCTATTTGGTAAATTCTTGACATTTCCACAAATAACATAATTAAGAATCTAATCCATTATTGTTAATAATAGAAACTTTCAAACATCAATTTTTCATACATGCCATTGCAAGGATAAATAAATAATATAAAATCAAATTTTATTTTATTGCGGAAAAATTTGTCCTTACAATGCAATTCAATTGAAAAACTATGTCAATACATATTTCTTAGCAATCTATTCTAACTCCAAGTAGTAGCTCAAATTCTAATCTTCAAACAATGCAATCGAAAACCATTTCTTCACGATTAGATTCCACTCACTTCTTCCCTTAAGCTTCCTCTCTTTTCTATGATCTTACAAAACACCAAATGTAATCTTATCACATCATGTATTAAGAATCTACAATAGGAACTTAAAAGAGTTAGTTAATGGATTTTACCTAAAGTAGAGCCATACGGTTTGACTCTCCCATCTCTAAGATTTCTTAGGTAAATAGGGTAGCTTCGTCTCCAATGCCCTTTCTCTTGGCAATAAAAACAAATTGACTTTTTTGGAACAGCACATGGAACTACTTCAGACTTTGCCTTTCTCTTATGATCAAACTTTTTGATCATGGCATGCCTTTCGTTGCTAGTGCCTATATCCATAGAGGTCTGGAAGGCGGATTCACCAGTCAACTTTGCTTTTCCAGTGCGCCAAACCATTGTTGATTTAGCAACAATAAGCATATAGGTGAGATCAATGAGGGTCACATCGTGGTTCGTCATATAGTACTCTCTTACGAACTTACTACATGAGTCAGTAAGCGACTGAAGAACCTAGTCAACAGCCAGCTCCTCACAGACAACGGATCCCAACATTCTTAACCTATCAATGTGTGACTTCATCTCTAGGACGTGTGCACACACTGACTTTCCTTCTTCATGTTTACTTGCCAAAAGGGCTTGAGTGAGCTTAAACTTTTCAAGCCTTCGAACTTGTGGGTTAGGGAGAATAATTGGAGGAGGTGGAGGAAGTGAAGCATGATCTCTTGTTCCTCGATCGAATCGTGGAATATCATCTTCATGTGGAAGGCTTGTTCCACGGGATTTGGGAAGACCATAGTTGTCATACTTTGACATCAACAAAACGGGAGAAAAAATTCAAGTTAGTTGATTAGAATCCTCGATGTGACACCCAAATGAAACATCGAGGCTAGGATCCAACACAATACTCTACAACCTAGAAGAGGGATGTCGTAATCTAGTTGCATAATATTTGAAGGTAGGTAAATGACGATTTACAAATTTCCACCATGAAAAATGAAAAATTAATTTAAGTTTTAATTCTATTGAAAATTCCTAGATCTTTTGAGATTCATTGAACTTTTCAATGACATGTTTAAATCTCGATATGCCCCTCGATTCACAAAACAGGGTGTGAATAACCATGCAAACTTACATGGTTACCCCAATGTTACAATCACCTATTCGATGTGTGGTTAACCACACACGCTCCACCGAACTATGACAAACATTGAGTCACCCTTTGCTACCTTTGCTTAGAACCATTTAGTGTGTCGGTTAACCACACACGCTCCACTAACGTCTTCGCAAGGGCACGAAGTGTAATTTCATGGAATTGCATCAATTCACTTTTGCCTAAAGTAACTAAGATTGGGAATTTTGTAAAAGCATTTAGTTACTTTTGTAGTTCATTATACTTATAATGGAAGGTTTCTGTCCTATCCTATCCGTTCGGCTAACGACCCTCCACTAGTCAAAAGTGCGGTGGGTAAGAGTGGATACCCATTCATTCACCATTTTATAGGCAATTTCCTTAAACACCCCTTATAGACCTGCTTCGTGAATGAGGCCTACTAACGGTAAGACTGACTGTTTACTCATACATATATAATACTAGACCTTTAATGTTATATATAGTATAACATGTATTTTACACTTTTAAAATACTAGGTGGTTTAATTTAGTAAATTATACTTTTAATTTAATTAAATGTAAACCAAAATTTATGGGTTTATTAAATCTCTTTTAATTATACACTTTAATTAATAAAACCATAAGGGTGTGATTTGAACTTTTCAAAACAGTACTAGGGTTTTAGAATTTAACATTTCTAAATTAAACTTTTAATCAACTTTTAAATTCTAAAACTTGAGGGCAAGTTTTGAAACATTTCAAAACATTAAGGATCAAATAGCAAATGATTTAAATTAAACAATTAATTTAATGATTATCTAAATTTGACCTAGTCACTATTACTTGCAAGACAATTTACCAATTTAATTCAAATAATCATTTATTATCGTATAAGGAAATTATCATTCAATCAAATGGTAATTATCTTTTGTTTGGTCAAGGATATACTCAAATATATATCAAAATTCGAATATTAATGACTCAAAACAATTAAGGCAAGTATCCTCAAGCAAAACATCAAGAAATCTCGAAATCTGCCCTAACTGATGCTCGAACTCGCCGAGTTCCACTTTGAACTCGCCGAGTTGAAGCTGCTCGCCGAGTCCACTTTGGAACTCGCCGAGTTGAAGCTGCTCGCCGAGTCCACTTTGGAACTCGCCGAGTTGAAGCTACTCGCCGAGTCCACTTTGGAACTCGCCGAGTTCATCAGTCAGGGGCACAAAAAACGATTTTTAAAGCTTGAACAAATAAACAAGGCATCAATACAATAGAAACCAATCAAGGCTCTGATACGACAGATGGGTTTTAGCCATAAGAACATCATATGTGCTCATGTAAACCCTAATGCTTGGATCTAGGTTTCTCTATTGTACATGCAATTCATCCAAGACTTTAAAACCTATTTCTAGCATACAATTAATCATATTAACATGTGAAAGGGTTTTAGATCTTACCTTGATTGTTATGTAGCAATAACAATCTCAAATCCTCCTTGTAATGGCTTTAGAAAGCTTAGAGTCACAAATTTCACTCCTCTAATGGCTCACAAACACCAAGAGCAAGAGGATGAAGAATAAGGAGAGAGGAGGCTGCCCAAAAAGGTACTATATATACATGTAGGCTATTAGGGTTTTCAACTAGGAAACCCTAATTTGACTGCTTAAGCCTTAAGCAGCCCATGGACTCTTTTAGAATATCCCTTGGACGATTTCTAATGGGTTTCCCCATAGGATTCGTCTAACCTATTATTCTAAGGTGATCCATAGCCTAAATGCAATTATCTTATAATTACAGTTCTAGTCCTTTAAGTTTAATTAATCTCTTTTAGCCACAAAATTAATTATCAATGAATTATTGACTAATATTAATTAAACAATATGATTTCTCCTTTAATATATTATTCTCATAATATATTAATAAATCATAATTAATCCTTTCTCTTCATAATTCATCCTATCAAGTTGCTTTGATGAAGGCAACCCAAAAGGACCATGCACCATCGGGTCAAGTACATACCAAAATAGTTATGGACTTAGACACTAATCCAACAGGCTCCTTTATAGCTGGTAGAACTCCAAGGTCTCCAATGAAGTTCTTCACCCATATCGCCTCCTTTTCTGCCTCGCTTCTGCTATATACTCTGGTTCGCAAGTTGAATCAGCCACTGTCTCCTGCTTGGAAATCTTCCAAGTGATTGCTCCTCAGTTTAAGGTAAAGACCCAGCCTGACTGAGAGCAGAAATTATTCCTATCAGTCTGAAAGCTAGCATCACTATACCATACAACTCTCAAGTCATCACTCCCAACGAGGGTAAGGACCCAGTCCTTAGTCCTCTACAGGTACTTGAGAATGTTCTTTACCGCGGTCCAGTGAGCCTTGCCAGGATTCCCCTGATATCTACTAACCATGCTTAAGGCAAAGGCTACATCGGGACGAGTACACATCATAGCATACATGGTAGAGCCTACAACAGAAGCATAAGGTACTCGACTCATTTCTACTATCTCAGCCTTGGTACCCGAGCTCTGAGTCTTACTCAATCTGGCGTTACATTGGATAGGTAACTCTCCCTTTTTGGAATCCTGCATGTTGAACCTCTTCAGCACCTTATCCACGTAGGTACTCTGACTAAGTCCAATTAGTCTTTTACTCTAGTCTCTCAGAATCCTTATCCCTAGGATATAGGCAGCTTCTCCAAGGTCCTTCATAGCGAAACACTTCCCAAGCCAGGACTTCACTTCCTGCAAGGTTGGGATGTCATTTCCTATGAGTAGTATGTCATCCACATACAGTACCAAAAAGCTAACTATACTCCCACTAGCCTTGACATATACACAAGATTCATCTTCAATCCTCGAAAAGCCAAACTCGTTGACTTTCTCATTGAAGCAAAGATTCCATCTATGAGGTGCGTGTTTCAGTCCATAGATGGATTTCTCAAACTTAGACACTTTATTAGGGTACTCTGTACTAACAAAACCCTCTGACTGACTCATGTAAACATCCTCATCCAACTTCCATTAAGGAAAGCGGTTTTGACATCCATTTGCCATATTTCATAGTCATGAAATGCAGCAATGGCTAACAATACCCTAATAGACTTAATCTTGGCTACTAGTGAAAACGTCTCATCATAATCAACTCTCGAAGTTTAAGAAAAGCCCTTCACAACCAGTCGTGCCTTATAAGTGTGTACATTACCATCCATGTCGGTCTTCTTCTTGAAGATCCATTTACACCTAACTGTCTTACGACCCGGTACATTGTCAACCAAGTTCCAAACTTGATTATCGTTGTCCATGACCTCTTTCCATTTAGCAGACTTGGGGCCTGTCATGGCTTCCGCATAGCTGTTAGGTTCATCTAGACTTACCAGTGTCTCATCACTGATAAGTGTCTCACCTTCCGCAGTAATATGGAAACCATAGTAGTGCTCAGGTGCATTCCTAACCCTTGTGGAACGCCTCAGAGGTACAAACTTGTCAATTGGATCAACAGAAGTTTCCTCAGATTGAGTGCTAGGGTTTTAAGTTCCTTCACCATTGACTCTTGAATTTCTTCAAGGTCAATTTGTCTCCCACTGTTTCCTTGGCTTATGAACTCTCTTTCTCTCGAAAGACACCCCTCCTTGCTACAAAGACCACATTTTCACTAGGTCTGTAGAAGAGGTAACCAAATGATTTATGTGGGTAGCCGATGAAAATACACCTCTCGCTTCAAGGTTCGAGCTTATCGTGAGTGTCGCGCCTCACGAAAGCCTCGCAACCCCAAATCTTGATGTGGTCTAGTTTGGGTACTTTTCCAGTCCACATCTCATGAGGAGTTTTGGCAACTTTCTTCGTAGGGACCACATTAAGGATATGGACGGCAGTCTCTAAGGCATACCCCCAAAATGAGATTGGTAGCGAAGCTCGACTCATCATGGAACGAACCATATCCAACAAGGTTCGATTACGCCTCTCAGCTACATCATTCAATTGTGGTGTCTTGGGAGGTGTCAATTGTGAGACAATCCCACATTCCTTAAGATAGTTGAGAAACTCTGTACTAAGATACTCACCACCTCGAGTGGATCGAATCATCTTAATACCTAAAAAAGTCTCTGACTTATGCTTGATTAAATAGACATATACATATCTACTATAATCATCAGTAAAAGTCAAATAATAACGATTAGCATCCCTTGTGGCAGATTTGAAGGGTCCACACAGATCCAACGAACCTTCACCCCTAGCACAAGAACCACTGAAGGTTGACTTTGTCATTTTTCCAAGTAAGCATGATTCACAACTATCATCTGACTTTAGGTCAAATGACTCCAAGAATCCATCCTTTTGGAGTTGGTCTATGTGTTTCTTGCTCACATGTCCAAGACGACAATGCCATAACGATGATTTATCCAAGTTATTATTACTAGAATAATCAATACACAACACATTATTTCCTAGATTATCTACAACATATACAACTTCATACACACCATCACAAGGTAGTGCTTTAAAATAAAGGACGTTATTAAAGAAAGCATATTCCACCAATTTCATTATCAAAAGAAAAGGTAAACCCTTGATTGTACAAAGCATGAATGGAAATAATATTTCTTGCCATTTCCAGCGAATAACAACATTTATTCAAATCTAAAGTAAACCCACTACTTAGCAACAAAGAATAAAGTCCAATCTTGGTGACAGGTGAAGCTATCTTATTCCCCATGATCAAGTTTATCTTTCCATGCTCCACATTCTCACTTCTTCTTAGTCCTTGCAAATCAGAACATATATGAATACCACAACCGGTATCAAGGACCCAAGAGTTTGAATAGGGTGAGTTATTAGATAGAATAGTGTAAATACCTGCATGGTTGGGTTTAACTTTCCCATCCTTCACATCTTGCTGGTACTTTGGGCAGTTCCGCTTCCAATGCGACTTTTCATGGCAATAGAAGCATTCAGCCTCTTTTCGGTCAAAAGAAGGAGTGACGAAACCTTTCTTGGTTCCACTTGAAGAAGAGACATCAAGGGTCCTAGCCTTGGTACCCTTCGAAGAGATCTTGCTCTTCTTCCCTCTACCTTTCCCGATTTCCAGGACAAGGGCGGAGTTTGGAGTAGGAGTAGGAGTGTTAACAACCGACTTACCTTTAAGACCTATTTTCGCGGTCTTTAGGAGTCCTTGAAGTTTGCTGAGTGTGACTTCTTCCTTATTCATGTGGTATGTCATGCGGAATTGATCATAACACGATGGTAAGGAGTGCAAAATGATATCTATTGCTAGATCCTCGGGGAAGTTCACATTAAGCTTCAGCAAACGATCCACATATCTTGCATTTTCTGCATGTGGCTCGTGGCGGATTCACCATCCTTCATCCTGGTTGTTATCATAGAGGAGATTATTTCATACCGCTCTTGACGAGTACTCTGATGGTATCTTTCCATCATATCTTAGTGCATCTCAAAAGGGTAGTAGTCCTCATAGGACTTCTGGAGTTCAGTTGTCATGGTAGCCATCATGATGCATGCCACTTTGGTGGCATCTCTTTCATGAGTCCGGAAGTCAGCGATCTCCTGGGGAGTAGCAGTGGACTCATCGATCTCCTTTAGCTCCTTATCAAGGACATATTCCTTGTCCTCATAACGAGTCACCATCCTGATGTTTCAGATCCAATCCATAAAGTTGGAACCATCGAAGATGACCCTCCCACATAGGTTCATGAGGGAAAAGGAGCCAGTAGGGTTTGAGCCAGAATCAGTGTTGTTGGAAGACATTTGAAAAAGAAGAGAACAATTTTAGTTTAGATATAAAGATTGTCCTTAATAAAACACCCAAATGTAATATTAAGGCTAGGATCCAATCACAATATATCATAACTTATAAGAGGTATGTCGTAATCTAAGCTATAACATATTTGAAAGGTAGGTGAATGACGATTCACCAATTTCCACCAAAAACCGGAATATAAATTATTAGGTTTTAATTGGTTCTTAGAAATTCCTAGATTCTTTTGAGATTCAATGAACTTTTCAAAGGCATGTTTCAATCTCGAGTGTGCCCTCCAAGTTTTGTGATTGGGATACCGATGATCACAAAACGAGGTGTAAAGTAACCGTGCAAATCACTTGGTACCCTTCAAGTTTATCACTCAATCGATGTGTCGGTTAACCACACGCACTCCACCGATACTATGATAAACCTTAAGTCACCCTTTACCTACCCTGTTAAGTCCTTGTTAGTGTGCCGGTTAACCACACACGCTCCACTAACGACTTAAACAAAGTGTAAAGTCTAATTTCATGGATTAGCACCTTATTCACATTTTCCTAAAGTAACTAAGATTGGGAATTTAATAAAACATTTAGTTACTTTATAATATTCATCATACTTTTAATGAGAATTTTATAAGTCCTCGTCCTATCCGTTCGGCTAACGACCCTCCACCGATCAAGGAAGCGATGAGTGAGAGTGGACACCCATTAAGTTGTCATTTTACAGGCATCAACCTTATACCCCGTTTATAGACCGACTTCGTGAATGAGGCCTACTAATGGTAAGACGACTTGCTCTTATACATACATACATATATATATATATATATATATATATATATATATTAACTTATAATATTATAAAGTATAGTGGTTGATTTTTAACTTTTAAAAATCTAGGGGTTGGAACTAAAGTTTATTAAGTGACTTTACATGTTCCAAAACTTGAGGGAAAGTTTTGTAACTTTACAAACCTTTCAAATTCATAACTTATGAGTTATTAAAATGAAGACTCTTCATTTTATAACTTATGTGTTCTTTTAATGGTTTTTAACACAAAGAGACTTTTGGTTATCCATAACTTGAGGACAAGATATGGACTCCATTAAAACACATAAAGATCATGAATTAAACATTTAAACAAGTAATTCTTATGATCTATCAAAAACTCACAAGAACATGAATATTCATATCAAAATTTCAAGAACATATGAACACATATAATCATGTATTTTGATATTAGCCATTGTAAATGGATTAGAACAACCATTACACCATCTAAAACAAGTTTTACAATACCAAAACAGTTTAGGGTAATGTTTCTATTCCATTTCCAGTAGCAAAAATCGAAATTTTGCACCCTGCCTGGCCAACTCGTTGAGTGCACGAACTGACTCGCCGAGTTGGATGCATTTTCACTTAGACTCGTCGAGTCCCCCCATGGACTCATCGAGTCCCCTGTGCAGACAACTCAAAAATTCGATTTTTTTACACTATTTTACGTCATGTATTAACAAACAAGCCTAGGATCTGATACCACTGATGAGTTATGAGCATTCTAACACCCCTAAGTGTACATGCAACCCTAGAAAACCTTGGATCTATGTTTGTCTAAAATACATGTAAAATATGATTTCCATGGTTCATAATCCTATCTAGCATACATGGGGAACTTTTAATATAAAAGATGGCTAGAATTACCTACCTTATAGTTGATTTGATTCCTTGAAAACCTTGAGAGCCTAGCACCCCAAGTGTGATGCCTCAAATGCTTCACACAACACCAAATGCTTTGGAATAGCTCAAGAGAATGTATAACACTTGTAAAAATTGGCCTAGCCCTCTCTTGTTCTTAGTGTAACCGATTTTGGTGAGTATCGTGTTCTTTATATAGTGTGTCACATCTAAGGTTACACCATGTAAACCCTAATGTGACATGACTCTTCATTTCCATGACCCATGGGTTGTTAACTCCCATGGAGCATCCATTGAGCATCTTATGGGTTTAACTCAACTTGATAATCCATGGAGCCTTTTAGCCCACTATACAAGTTATGGATAATTTACATAATCAACCCATATATTTAATTAGTCATCTTTTGATCACTTAATAAATTCCAAATTAATTCTTGATCAATACTAATTAAATAATACTATTAATATATTAGAACTTATAATATATTAATAAACCACAACTGTTATTTCTCTAATTCAAATGCATGATGCCATGCAACCCAAATGGACCATGTCAGGTCGGGTCAAGTACATACCAAATATAGTTATGGACTTAGACACCTTATCCAACAATCACAACAATAACAAATCAAAGGGTCGGCCTTGGAGCCTTAGACCTTTGAGTACAGTGAGGATAACTCACCTCGTAATGCCGATCTGAACAGAAGAATCGAACTCTCGAATCTTTGCCTCACCAAAAATCCCGAACTATCCAAATAATGAATATTAAGTCACTACACAACATAACAATCTTGACTAAGGGTCCACACAATCCACCACGTTCATTCTCTTTATTGGGCCAAGGCCCAATGCCAAGTCCATAACCATAAAAGTCCTTATGCAAAGCCTATTATTGGCCCAATTTACCAAATTGGGCCTCATTCTAAGATCCATTATAAAAACTTGGCCCAAAACATTATATTCATAAAGTCCAGTAAAGGCTTAAATCCAACTAGTTCATAAACAGCCCAAAACCCAAAGCCCAATTGTCAAGGGCCTAATAGAGGACGTATACAGGGCGTACTCGTCCTGATGTTGACCACCATCGGGGTGGTTGACCCAGTACGTTGGGCGTACATTGTGGTTTGCCAAAATCTGAATAATTGCTTAATGGCTTAAGCACTTAAGCCCAAACTTTAGATCCAGTGACCAAATATGCCTAGGACCCATAAAGTCATGAACTTTATCACTTTGAACGTCCATAAAGCTCTTAATACTTGGTCTTAATACATTAAGACCTTCCTACTCCATGCATGGGACATCTTAATCCATTGCAACCTCATTTTTATCACTAAAAACCCCTTCAAGAGTCTAGAAGGGCAGTTCATTTCGTCCCAATCACATCATGCACCATCTTGGGACTTTTTTGGGACAAGAAATGGTTCTTTAAAGCAAAAATGGCAAGATTTATACATATATGCATAAAGTTTGAAGCTTTTTACCTTCTGGAGCTTCTAAGGCACAAACCAACTACAAGCTTGATCTTCTTCTCCAACTCCTTGATGCAACACCTTCTTCTTAAAACGCTCAAGAAACACTCAATAAGCTCAAACACTCAAGGAAATGGCTAGGGTTTGGGGAAAACGACTCTAAGCGGTGGGGGCTGGGGTAAGGGAGGGTTTTATGATCATAATGTTGCTTATATAGCCCCCAACCCCTAAATATTAGGGTTTCCTTCTGTCATGAGCTAAGCAATTATCGCGCCAAACGTATAATAGCGGTCACTGGCCGCTATTATACGTTTGGCGCGATAATTGCTTAGCTCATGACAGAAGGAAACCCTAATGGCCGCTATTTAAAATCGCGGTTGTCGCAGCGGTATAGCGGTGATATAGCGTTTTTATATTATTTAGAATTTATATATATTAAAGTATTGATCAGTAAATCATACTTTAAAGTTCAACCTAGTCCAATTAATTAGTTACTCAGTAAATCATAATTCACATATCATATTTAGTTAATCATACTTCATATATCATAATTAGTTAACCATACTTCACAAACCGGTTACCAATGCCCCAGTTAATCATACTTTAACACAGTCAACAAGAAAACATATGTAATACTTACTATTTTATCATACTTTAACACAATTACAGTTATTAAATGAAATGATTAAGTAATTTGATAGTTAATCATAATATAGTACTTCAAGTTTTCAACACAATTAGTAAGACAACACATACATGGTTTCAATGGAAGTTACGACAGTCACAAAATTACAATTTTGATCAATAGAATGACCCAAAAATTTTGGTTTGGGCTAAGAAAAACAATTTTATTCTATAGAATGGCACAAACAAATGTTTTTTATGTAAAATATCCCAAAAATGGAATTTATTCAAATAGCGGTTATAGCGCCGCTATAGCGGTGACCATAAATGCGGTAAATAGCGGTAAATCGTGGCGCTAATAGCGCCACCACTATTCTAAACCACTATTTTGAAATAGAGTTTCCTTACATCCACTAACCGTTATAGCTCCGTTATAGCACCGCTATTGACTACATAAGTCATGAGTACGCCTAGTGTACACAAGTGTACGCCCAGCGTACTAGGGCGTGCCTAGTATGCTCAACGTACCCTTATGTACGAGCAACGTACTCCTCCTGATCCCAAAATTGCAATTTAGCCCTTGGACTTTTCATGGCTTCATCCTTCCATCCAAAGGGACTATAAATGGCAAATCTTGGGATGTTACAAGTGCAAGTTATCATTAGATGTATGTGTTCAAGAATGCATGAGCCGTCTTCGTGACAATAAAATGTTGGATAAAGAGCTTGTTGTAGCCAGTGGTTCCTTTTAAAATGTCGTCGAATAAATCAAGAGGCATTTGGGATACTCAGGTTGAGCATCAAGTGCAGAGGGATTCCTCAACTCGTTATATAGATTGTTATCCCTGTTCTAGGGTGGTCATTATCGATTGGTAATTAAGATTCAGAGTTTTGTATGTTTAGTCTTACACGGATATTGTGCAGGCAACGTATTACGTTATTGGGTTAGTTATCAATGTAGTCTCAATCATTGGCCTTTTCGTTCATCATCAAAAGTGGGAGGTTCTTCGAAAGTGTTAAGTTATGCCAGTTGAAGTTCAATGGATGATTCGACCTACCGTCAAGTTCTGTGTGTCTTATATTTTCTTTGGTTTCTGGGTATCTTTACCCTCAATTGTGGTATAGACTTTTGGTGCATATCAGGCTTAGGTTTTGGCCACATTTCTAGACCCCTTGGTAGTTTTCATGAGCTAGTTACAAATTGGTGGAATCTGTTCGGTTTCGATCTAGGTGTGGGATCTTGTGTCGATCGTTCATGAGGATGTTTTTGTTAATGGTTGAGGTTTGTCATTTCGTTAAATTTGTTAGTACCTCACCCTTTGGGTAAGGTTGTGAGGACGAGAGGATGCAGTAGATTAATCGTTGGGTATGTATCTCCCCTTAGTCCAAGAGTATGGAGAGGACATAGTTATTTGTCATTAATCCGGGAGCATGAATTAGACATAGTCAGTTGTCCCTAATCCGAGAGTATAAAATGAGCATAGTTATTAATCCGAGAGCATGGATTAGCTATACCCGATCCGGGAGTAAGGATTAGGTAAAAAGGTTAATTTTAGATCTGAGAGTATAGATCATGTCGTCGTGAGGATCGACGGGATGGGGGTAAAATTGCTTATATGAGGTGAAATTGTCTATATTGTGTGTTCTATAATATATATATATATATATATATATATATATATATATATAACATTGTGGGATTGAAATCCCTATGTACCCACTAGGTTTCCCAACCTGGCCCACTCAGTTTATTTGTATCACAGGTTTCGATACGAAGCTACATTACACTGAGAGATTAAAGGAGATGTAAATTACTAGTGTAAATGAATGTAAGGTCTATTTATGCTTATGTTTCTATATTGACAATGACATCCCAAAGTTTTAATATAAACAAAATAGTTTTCTTTGGAAATGCTTTGATAATATATTTATCATGTTTTCTGGGAACAAATTCCACAATATTATTCTTTAAAATGAATACTCTGATTTACAAATAAGCATAAATAAAAAATTTAAAATGACCGAGAATTTGGGGATGTCACATATACCTCTATGAAGCTGAAAAGGATGGATGGACACCCTGAATCTACAAGCTCCCACTTGATCAATGCTCCTTAACCAAGATTCTTATTCTTCTTTAAGGTACACCATACACACACCAAAATACACACAAAGATCAACTCTCTTTAGAAATGGGTTAGGGTTTCGAGATAGTTCTTAAAAGGGGCAATAGATTTTGATAATGAGAGAGCATTGGGACATAAGGTGTTTAAATAGGGTGCAAACCCTAAAATTAGGGTTTCCCTTGACTCACATACGCCCAGTGTACCACGGAGTTAACCTCGTGTCTAACACCCTTCAAAGTACATCCAACGTACCTCATGTACGCCCAGTGTACGAGGCCCGTAAGAAAAATAAATGAAAAATAAATAACTAAGGAATTTAACTGATATATTGGGCGTTGCATGTAGAGCCTTGATTTGCAGGGATTAAGCTCTTAATGAAGAAATAAGTGATCTGCTAGTAACCACGGCGTGGCCAAGGAGGGCCCACGACATGGTGGAGATTTGATTCACAATTGTTTTATCCTTACATGCCCATGATGTGGCCAAAGAGTGTTTATGATGTAGTAATGTAATGCATGTCGACTGTTATGTTTTGACAATCCCACGACGTGTCTAAGAGGTCTCCAAGTCATGGTGGCTGTTGACTTTTGACCAGTTTGATCTTGCATCAAACTTGAAGGATTTAGGTTGTTGATTGAGGATTGATATTTGTTTGGTGCTAGTCAGCCTGCGGGATTGATCAGTGCAAGGAGTAAGAGTTTTGTTGTTTTACTATGGTTTCTACGATTCAGGTGAGTTTTCTCACTATATACTTTGTATGTTAGGGTAGTGGTACTATTAGAGTATGAGTAGCTAGTTGACTAAGATAACTACTTGCTATGTATATGTAGTTTAGGAAGCTTGGTATTATGATATGCTAGACTGGTAGGGTCTTGTTTGTCGATCGTATGACACTGTTAGGAGTTATGTTTGGTTAGGATAACTGGGGAAGGCCAATTACCGGGGTTTGTATGATTGATTAGCGAGGGACTTAATCGAGAAGTGATCAATGACATTGTAACAAGGGATGGCTAATTACAAATGGTATGTAATATGCTAGTATATGTTATGTGTTTATGTTGCATGATTATGTGATAATAATAGTATTGGTTCTATGTAGTTTAAGTTTGATAGCCTGATAAATCTTGTTATAAAGCCTTATTACATGGTTCTTGAACAATTCATTGCTTTATGGTGGACCATCTGTTCGTTTGTCTATCTAATCCCTTATTGTATAGGACTTTTTGAATTGTATGAAAGACCAGGATCTGGCCCCTGGAAATTGTATAAAAAACCAAGATATGGCCCTGTAAATTGTATGAAAGGTTAGGATTTGGCCCCTGACAATTGTATGAAAGACTAGGATCTGGCCCCTAACACTTATATGAAGATTAGGATTTGGCCCCCGACAATGGCAAGGAAAAACCATGATTTGGCCGATGACAAGATGTGAATTTAAGACTATAATTTATCCCATAACATTCAATTGGGATTAGAGTAGACCCATCAACTCATATATGATTGTTATGTATGTTATATTCATGATAAGGGAGTTTCGAGGTCGGCGCTAGAGCCAAAAGATGTGTGGATGCATTGTATATATGATAGAATATGTGGTATACTAGGGAACTCACTAAGCTTTATGCTTACAGTTGTGGATTAAATGTTTTGCAGGTCGTTCATGAGAAGAGCTCGACAGGACTATACCCACACATTGAAGATAATGATTTTTGCTTTCTTGTAATTCAACTCTGATAATACTATGGTTTCAAACAAATGAATGTCACTTATGGTTGAAGGTTTTGATCTGTTAATCTATTTTCAAATAAAAAATCTCTTTGTAATTTTTGGGACGTTATAATTTCAAAGATTTCTGAAAATCTTGTAATTTGTGTCGCAGTAATCTGCCACACTGCGATTTAATTCTACCTAAAAAAGCTATAAATTAAGACAATTTTTGTAAAAACATAAGAGTTGGAGAAAAGAAGAAGAATACACAAAAAGATCTGAAGTGAAAAGGTATGTTAAGAACCCTAGAAGAAGCCAAGAAGAGTTGGAGATATATCTAGTTGAAGTTCTAAAGAACTTTGGTTTCCATTATGTTTAATTTCTTTGTTCTTATTAGCTATTCAATTTTGATAATGGGCTAAGACCCTATACTTTTGATTATATGTAGATGATATATGACTATGATTTAATTAATTGAAATGAGTTTGATAGTATTTAATTTATTATGTTAATGTTTAACTAAAGATCCTAAGAGTATTGCTAAAGATTTTGTTATGTTTATGTAAATAAGTGCATGATTGATGATTAGATTCATATTATGTATCTTAAATCACACTGTTTATTAACTTGTCCAAGCTGGAAAACTGACTCAAAAGCATATGTAATTGTGACAAGTGGAGTGGTACCCTAGGTTAAAACATAAGAGAACTGAGATTAATATTTGTGATTGGTCCAATAACTTGGACAATCTGAGAGGTCGCCACTAAACCTCAGACTAATCATACTTGTTAAACTTTTTGGGCCTTCCAAAAGTTTCTAAAATCCACAAATCGGGTTGCTCTAACCTAACCGATCCCAAAAACCCTGAAAACTCCCCAACTCTCAGCGACCGATGTGTCATGTGAAGTGTCAAGTGCGCCTAAATAAAGCAATTTCGCATACTCACGACATCGGCTAGGCTAAGTGAGCACATAGCCGACTCAACCAGTTCGGGGGCTCGAAACGAATCAAAAATTTGGGGCCTTTTGACTACAAGTCTACAATCTATCCTTGCAGAAACATTCTATAATGAAGAGTATAATCAATCCTTATGGACATATAATTCAAGTGAAATTTGACAAGATCAGTAAACCTAATATTGGGAAGCTAAAGCAGAAACATGGTGGAGATGTTTAAGATAGTGAAAAAACAACACTTATTGGCATATATTACCGTTTATGGAGATTGGAGAAGGAAGAAGCCGGACAACAGATGGATTGATCGAAGCAGCGTTATGCCATGAATCAGAAGAAGAAGAAGTATTTCAACAACGATTCAACTTCACAAAATTTGTATCCAGAATTGAAGAATGGAAAGGAAGAAGATAGAAGTTTAAGCGTCGTATTTTTTTTTTGATGCTGCGATTAACTTAGTGTCTTAGCCGATTAGAGATATACATGGATTCCTTGGTTTGTGGGGCCCTCTAGATGTGGGGCCCTAAGCCCTAACTTTGTTTGTATAAACATAAGGGTAAGCCCTGGGTGAGCATGTAAGTTTGACCCATCTCTTGATCCACTTAAAATCTTTAAAGTCTATCAAAAGAAATACATTATAAACCCACCAAATGTTTATTCCCCATCTATATAAGATAATTGGAAACTAACCAACTTATATTTTCTACTATAATTTCCAACATTATATATGTATATTATGAACATTTGGTTGATTATTGATGTTGATAACCATAAACCCAATTTTGATATTAGACTCCAACTAGCCAACTTATGTGGGTCGAATGAAATAAGTGTTTTTTTGGACAAAAATCATAACTGTTTTTTAAAGTATTAAAGATTTAATTGGTCATATATTTAATAGGAGTATATATTAATTAATAATCTATGTATCATTTAATAACGACAAACTACACCATTTTCTATGATATATAATTCTTACTTTAAATTGATAAATTCTACTTTGTTGTATAACTTTTTATAAGGCATTTTATTAAGACAATCAAACAAGTAACTTAATTGCAAATTATACTTATAAAAACTATATTAAAATAAAAAAATATTTTTGAACAGTTGTGTTATTTTAATTTATCTATAAAAATATACATTATATGTCTAATTAAATTGATTATTTATTTTCTATACAAGATTCTTAAGGATTGTTTCATAGTTGTTGATTAGGTCAATGTCTCTTGAGTGAGATTTAGCTTGTAAGATACAATCCGTAGCTATAAGATAAAGACTGAATCAAACGTTTTTAATTATGAAATCAAACAATTTGAATCTAACTGAATCAGAACCTCTTACCAAACTTAGCAAAATGTATCAAACCCCCTTTGCATTAGTATAAATCTTAACGTCTCCAACATTTATTTACAACGAAGCTGTAAAAAAAATCTATGTTAAATTTGCTCTTATTTTAAAAATTACATGAAAGAGTGAGTTTGTGGGCAAATAGATCTTTCATTACCAAACCAAAAGCAAAGGCACATTGCTGAACATGTACAATGCATTTGTGAACATGTGCAGTGTCACCTTTATGTTTCCACAACACTAATTATTTCTTTGTCTCTCTTTCTTTTTTAATAAATTGTTTTTATATTTCTAATACAAGTCAAAGATACTATTTAATTGTTAAAATAACTATTAAGTTAGTGTGTATGATAACCGACTAATTGTAACGGAAATTAGTTTATTGATAATCGATTTTTTATTTGATAACGGAATTCCTTATTTAATTAATGGCTTGTATTATAAATCCTTGAATATTGAATTTATTACAGTGTTGATAAAATAAATATTGCTTGAAAATACGTTTTTTACATACACTTTTACTCTATAATTAATATAAAAATTATCATTTCTTTTACATATTCTGAAAAATTATTGCAGACACGAAAAACATTTATTTGTTTGTTTATTAACAATGATTACGAAATATTAGAAAGATCCATCACCGATTTGTTGTCTACATCTTACTTATTTCACTCTATTACAAATAATTTTATTTAAATACGTGACATTATGCCGGATCAAAGATTATGCCCTCAAATAATATTGGATATATTTTATTGTAAAAAGACATTTAGGTCCTGCTGTCAAGTTTTTTAGGAAGGAAATGGAGAGGAAGAAAAGTGAAGGAAATAGAACTCTTTACAAAAATGGAAGAAAATAAATCTTAGAAAAAAAATGTTTTTTTTTCTCCTCTCAATCCCTTCATTTTCTTTTCTTTTATTTCTTAAATAAAACTCCTAAACATCTATTTCCTTGATTCCTTCCCTCAATTCCCCTCCTAAACAAAAAATTCAAAAACACACATTTTCTTTCATTTCCTTTCCTTATTTCTTAATTTTTTTTTTGAGAATGAGACGTTAGATGATCATAATAAACATATTCATAGTAATACATTAATACATCTATTTTACATGATTCTGGTTTTCCATATCATTATGATCAAATTTTTGTTAAAAACTTTGGTGCATATTAGTTTTCTAAACATTTTTTTTTGGAAAGGGAACTTCTCTAACGAGGGTTTCCGGGCCAGCTTTCGCGCACCGACTAATCCCCCGCTGCAAACATGAGACTTTACCTCATGCCCTGGAGTCATTGTAGGCGAACCTCCATGACCATAAGGGCTTAATAGTGTCAGGATTTGAACATTGGTCAATAGGTTATCCACCATATCTTACACATGCCTTACCAAGTCACCACAACCCAAGTGGTTAACAATATAAAAGATTCTTTATATTTGTTTTTTAGATTAAACATCATTTTTATTTTTTCTTGAAAAAGACCTAATCTTTTCAATTTTTCAGAAAGACCTTCATTTTTTTTTATTTTTTTTTCAATAAAACACTCAACCTTTTAATTATTTACGAAAAAACCTTTAACTTTTTGAAAAAATTGTTAAATTGGCCAAATCGAGAAAAATGAAAAAAACTTAAGGGTTTTTTTTTTCAATAAACAAATTATGTTTAAACAGAAAAAAATACAATATATATAAGGTTTTTAATGATATTAATCCTATAGTTTATAATAACTTTTCCACAAAATAATTGTTGTCAAAAGGCATTGTGCTCTTCTGTTACCTCCAATAAAGATCGAATTACCCTTCATTGTTTTTTACTCCGATTCATCATCCATGTTTCATTATTTTAGTTATCTAAACTTTTATTAATCAACTTTTTTGTATATTAAATAGTTTAAGTAACATTAAAAAGTAATATAAAATCATAAATCTTTAATGGGAAGTGAAAAAAATCTTTTGGACTTTTTAAATAGGACAACCAATGCCAGCTTCCTATGAAGAATAGTACTGTACTAGCACCATTGTATGGTCCCCAATACCCTTTAACCATTTGGATGTCAATTACTTGTTTTTTAAACTCCAAATAAATAGGTACAAAAAAAGAATCTTAGAATGTGATCATGTACCAACCAAATAGCCAAATGTACAACTCCAACTGTCTTCAGGTTGGCATTTGGCAACTGTAAAATGTTTCCCATGATACTTTGCATGAAATTGTGTAAATTTGAAAGAACTAAAAAAAAAACTGTATAATACTCATGAAACCATATATACTAACTAGAAAGTACCCTACAATTTAATATAACTTAAACTGTGAATCTATCAATAAATTTTTTTAAGGAACCAAAGATTCTACTGTAAATGTTTTGATATTCCTGCACCAACGTTCGGTTACATGATGATTGATGACAACAAAATAACTTAACGGTTTAAAAACGAGTTGTCTGTATAGTTTGTGATAGAGAAATTAAATATCCTCCTACATTTTATTACTACTTATCTTTTTACCAAATCAAATGTTGACATGTGCCACATTTAATGATACATTTAATAAAATTGATAATATTTTAGTTTACTTGTCATCATTTATTGTGGGTTGTGGGTAGGAGGATAGTAAGAATAAAATGTAGGAGGATATTTAATTTCCTAGTTTGTGATTCTGTGATTTACCTTCTTATTTTTAGTTGTGGGACCCACCTGTTTTCCCTTTTTACATGATTGTGGAGTGAGTTGTATATGTATGAAACAAAAAACTATTTTTTTTGACAAAATGAACAGAGAAAAGAACAAAAAAAGCATCTTCAAAAAGTCAAAATGAAATGTGTAACATGCTAAAAGAAATGAACTTACCTACTCTTTCGGTTGGTTTTCCTTTTGGGTCGCAGTCGCACCTCAACTTTTGGGCTATTTTAGCATTTCATTTCTTCCTCTCAGTGGGCTAATTCGTTTTGCATACCGAAGCTAGTTGATCACGACATCTGCTTAAATTCAAGAATGAATTGTTATTCATCTTTTGAGTACAATGTTTCATTTTCATGGGGGGCATGGGGGCGATCTGGGTGACCAAAGTTACAAGGGGCCCCAAAAGTTTCAACAAATCTTAAGGAAGATCGAATATCTTTGAAGTCATTTGAGGCAAATCAAAAAAATAATACCTTCTGAGTTCTACCTATTAGCTCTTAAAACCACGAATCGGACAAGTTATTGTTTTAGTTATAATCAGGTAAATTATTTTCTAAAATACCTTTAATTTCATGAAAAAAGTGTCAATTTTTTCCTAAATTTCAGTTATGTATTTTATCTATTTTCATAATTTTTCCAAAATCCAAATATAAGTAGAGCTAATTGAAGTTTTTGGTGGCTTCTTTGTTCCAATTCATCATTCATGTTATTTATCTCAGTTATCTAAACTCTTGTTAATTATTTATATTAAACAGTTTAACCAACATTAAAAGCAACTTTTAAATAGGACAACTAATGAACTAATGCCACCTTTCTACCAAGAATATTACTGTATAGTCCATACTCGCCATTTTATAATCATCAATATTCAATACCCTTTATCCATTTGGATGTCAATTACTTGTTCTTAAACTCCAATAAATAAGTACAAAAGAATCTGAAATGTGGCCACGTACCCTTCCCATGAAAGAGACTAAAAATTTAGAGAATATTTCTTTAACCAATAAGTCAATAACCATAACCATATGTGCAGACTAGAAACCACCGTACAATCTCAAAACTCAAAATCTATCTAAAAAAAATTATAAAAGACTAAGAAAATATTTTAGTTTATAAAGTAGCTAAAAAAGATTAAAATTAAAGTAACAGCCAAAGCGAAGAAGGTTTTTGGTTTCAACTGCTTTGACAAATGTGGTGTTGGTTTTGTCTCCTGTGTCTCAATTTCCTTGTTCATACTGCTGCAGTTGTTGCCACTTATCTTCTTCCCTTCTTTTTTTCTTAACCTTTTTTCTCTCACCTGCAAAAACTTAGATTGGTTACATGATGCCTTAGAAAACATGTTACAATTCTAAACACACACTTTTCTCATGTTGGCTGTGAGAGTGTTCACCTAATGTGTATATGTATGAACGAAAGAGTTTTCTTTTTTTGACAAAAAGAATCAGAAAAAAAAACATCCTGTATAAAAGTCAAATTTATGTATATAATATGCTAAAAGAAATAAACTTACCTTCTCCAATTGAATTTGCTCTTTTAACTTGCGTTCAGTTTCTTCTTTCCTTAACTTATCCGACTTATTGTCAAACCCCACCAAGGTTTTTTCCTTTTCTTCATCCTCATGCTCTTGTATCTCATTCAAACAAGCATATATTGAATCTCTTATTATTATTTTTACAGGTTCCTTGGTTTTAATTTTATGATTAAATTTCCCAGCTACTTTCCCTACAATTTGATAATCAGTGTGAGTGTGTTTCGTCTTCTTTTTTTTACGTTCAACCGTTGAAAACACTGAAATGGATTTTGGTTTATCCTCAGATTGGAATGGAATTTGTACTTCTTTTTCTTTTTCATTTTCTTCATGTGTTTTCTTTACTTCTAAATCCGCCACTTCGGGTTCAAGTTTTGATACATTATCTTCTAATGAGTTGATTTCTTTTGCTGAACCCTGCATAAGATTCAAAATTCAAGCTATTTATCCCTTTAAAATGTAGTCTAAGAATCATACAAAATGGTGATATATGTACCTTCAGGTGCTCCTCTATCTCCCTTTTCTGGTTTAAGGCATGTTGAGTTTCATCATGGATTCCCATATTTGAAACATAACTCTTTGATTGTTTGATTTCGCAAATGAATTGATTCTCATCTTTTAAGCCAAATGGTTCATGGTGTATCATATCCTCCATTATGTGTATCTGCTTCAAGAAGAAAAACCAACAATAAAATACAACATATAGTATAATACATGATAGAAAATTGGTCAAAATTTTGTATTAGAAAGTAAAAAGAGTGAAATCATACCTTGCTATCAGCGTCTTCAATTTGAAGATTAATAAACTCACTTGAAGCCTCCCCAAAAAATATTGGAACTATGTCATCCATATCTCTGACTACCTTGTCAACACTTATGTTTCCTTGTAAATCATCAAGAACTATTTCAAGAATATTACTGTTGGCATTGCATGTGTGTTCAGTCTCCTGATTTTGATCCTTATTATGAAGACTGAATGAGCCAAACTGAATCGTTATATCTGGGCTCACTAATGAATCAGGAAAGATTAATATAGGGATCGGAGCTTCCTTAACTTCAAATTCTTCTGTTTGTTTTTCATCATTGACATCAGGAAAATTAATATCTACCTGTGAAATTGTAGTATGATATGTGATTGGATAATTGTTGGCTTCTATCTCCTGTTCATGTTCAGCCATAACTAATTGTGTTATATCATCTGAGTTTGGAGTATCTTCAACATTAGATTCCTTATTATCATCAATTTCCGATAGCTGTTGCACCTCACTATCAGCATCTTGGTTGCAAGGATTTTGAACACCATCAATAACCACAATTTGAGATTCAATATTGTCATCAATGATTTCAACATTCTCCTTGTTCGAATTCTCAGATTTAACATCTAATTCAACAAATTTAATATCTTCTATTATGAATTCTGGATTACCTTTCCCTTGCTCCCCTGACTTGGCATCCTCACCAACAATTTTTGGCAGTTGAGCTTCATCTTCAACAACTGTCACTTCAATATCCTCATTCTCAATTGGATCATTAGCAAAACCCAAGTCTTGAACTAGCTCGATTACATCACCCGAGTCTTCAACTGTGTGGACCACATCACCCGAGTCCACAACTGTGTGGACCACAACACATGAGTCTTCAACTGTCTGGACCACATCACATGAGTCTTCAACTGGCTGGACCACATCACCCGAGTCCTCAACTACCTGGACAACATCACTCGAGTCCATAACTGCCTGGACCACATCACATGAGTCTTCTACTGTCGAGTCCACAACTGCCTGGACCACATCACCCGAGTATTCTACTGTCTGGACCACATCATATGAGTCTACTGGCTTAAAAACATCTACTGTTTGGACCACATCACCCGGGTCTACAACTCCCTGGACCACATCACATGGGTCTTCTCCTGTCTGGACCACATCACATGAGTCTAATGGCTTGAAAACATCACATGAGTCTAATGGCTTGAAAACATCTACTGTCTGGACCACATCACCCGAGTCTTCAACTATCTTGACTATATAACCCGAGTCTTCAACTGGCTGGACCTTATCGCTCGAGTCTTCAACTGTCTTGACTACAGAACCCGAGTATTTAACTGTCAAGACTGCATCACCCAAGTCTTCAAAACCATTTAACTTCTCCACTTCACAGGTTGTTGCAGAGACTTGCCCAATCTCGCCATGGCTCACGTCTAGATGAATGTTCACAGAGTCGTTAGACAGGACACCACTCTTCAGCCTTACAAGTTGATTTACAGTCGAACTTTTATTGCTGTTCACTTCTTCGTTAATGCGTTCCACCTCACCATCATTTGCAATTGCAGACCCAAAAACAATGCAATTAGTCCCCAAGGCAGAGCATTCAACCATTCTCCCACCACCACCGATCACCTCATCACTCCCACCAACAATCTCAAATGAGGAATCACCGGAAAAAACTTTACCATTCTCAATTCCAACCTCACAAATACCGGCCGTCATTATAAAACAATCACAATTTTCTGAAAGAAAAAAAAGGATGTAGTAATTATGTAAAGAAGGCGTTGTAAATGCACAATCTAAGATCATGTACAGATTAACTAAATCCATACCTGAAGTGTTAAAAGCAGAAGCTATCCTTAGCAGTTAGCAGCAAGAAGATGAAGTGATTGAATGGGAAGACGAGTTGGTAGAAGAACGAGAAGATATGCGTTTGGGGCGGGAGAGTCTCCGTTCCGTTTATTTTCTTTTTTGGTTTTTGAAAAAGAACCGGATAAGTCTTCCCCTCCCCTCTTAAATCCTAATCTTAAATTCTTAATCATAATCCTATTTTAGTGTTATCCTGTTTGAATTTTATAATATATTTAAGTTTAATTTTTTTTATTAAAAGATAAAACTTTTAAAGATATGATTGAACATCAAAGGATTTTGAATTTAAGCGAATTAATATTTAAGAAAATGAGATAAAATTTATTTCTACCGATCTTGTATATGTGGAGCAAATTACAAATTTTGTATTTCCATTTCGTTCAAAAATAAAAACAAAAACAACACCTTTTTTTTATGGAACCATTGTTTAAGATTGTTTTTCAAAACAATTTGATTTTTAGAAAAGTTAAAATTTATCGGGGTGAGCACTGTGGGTACTATTAGGTGTGTTGGTACCACGGTATTCCGATGAACACCACACTAACCAGTGTGTGAAATTTTATTCTTCTATTCTAACAGCAAAAATTTAATTCTTTTTTTATCAACTATCATAAATACCATACTACCTAATACTTTATTTCACATAACTACTATAATTTTTACTATTTATTTCAGACAAAACACTACACTATCGACTACCAAAATAAATCCAAAGAAACCTACCCCTAATAGTAACCCCAAGAACCGCGTCTGAAACAAGTTGTGTGTGTGCAAGTGGTTCAACAACGCTGATTCAAAATATTTTTGTTGTCAATCAATCGGTTTACCAACCATAACATGATGCCCCTACTTTTTCACCTCCACCTCAACTCCAACAATTTCACTATCAACAAATACCACAATATTACTCTATGATATCCGATAGGCCAACCTATTTTCACACCTTTATCTGTTCTCCCCGAGTACATTTTGGGAAGCCAACGCCCGACCAAGTCGGGAATCAAATTTTTTTGGGAACGCAACCCGAATTGGAATCCAAACCTGAAACCGAACACGAACACATGCCATCCAATCCCAAATGAAAAAAGGGGGGAAGTCTCAGCTAAAAAAGGAAGGACTGACATCCCCTCTATAATGGACATTTAAAGAAGAGAAAGTATTAGCGGAATCATTGTTCGACATTTCCGAGAATCTCGTGTACGAAAATATGCAAGCGCATAAACATTTTCTACGACACATTACCTAATGATTTATAAACAAAATATGTCTTGGTGACTACCGTTCAAAGCACCAATGTATAACCAAGTTTTGTGAAATAAACAATATGGTTGCAAAGTTCAACGAGGCGTACAACAACTTGATGAGCCAAAGACTCTTTCGGAAAAAGAATTGATGAGCCTAAGAAAAGCGGGCAAAGCATTACGGACGTTTTCAAGACAATGTTTGAAATATTTAAAATAGACAATAATCAGAAGCCATTCAAATTTGTCGAGGTTTAAAAGTTTTAATCAGGTTACTAAAAATGGAAACACTTTATTGAAAACGAAAAAAAAAAGAAGGTGGTTCAAAAGAACAAACAATTCTGAAACTAGTTATACAACTTCATCGAATGTTCGTTTTTGAGTTAGACTTGAACCAAGATAACGCCTTTGAGCTCAAAGAGATATCTCGTCCGATTGATAGCGATAAAGCAAAAAAAAAAGAGGGTCTTCATCTAATGCATCGAGATCTGACAAAGGTGATGACATATTCAAGGTGGCAAGTAGCTTCGAAATATTTAGTTTGAATTTCGAAAGTTGTTTGCAATTCAAAAATGGGACATTGACCGAGAAAAGAAAAGGCGCGAGAAGAAAAACAAAAAAGCCGTGATATGAAATTTTTAACGCAAAACATCGACCATCTTCGGGAGACGAATCCGTGATGGTTTTGAGGGCAAGAGATAAAATTTTGAAAAAACATTTCAAGTATACTTATTTTATGTTACTTTTTTAATTTATTTGTGGTTTTTTTTTTTTTTTTTTGGGGGGGGGGGGGGGGGGGGTGGGGCTTGGGGTTTATTATTAAGGTAATGAAATATTTATCTTTTATTATTTTAAATATATATAAAACTATTAAATTATAATTTTATACATTTAATAAAAAAAATGAAAGGTAGTGAGAGATGAGTGTTTCTTGTCACAATGATATGGCCGGCAAAAAATTGTGCTATGACTTTACATTTGGTTTTATGTTTTGCTTCGTGAGATAAAAAAGATAACAAACAAATAAATAAAAGTAAAACTGTGTGGTTTATTTGACTTAGGTTCGACAATAACAAAAAAATGTATTTTTCATTTGATTTGATTCGAAGTTAGAGATTCAACATCCTCCAATTTTATTGTGTATATTTCTATAGAAATCAAAGGAAACATAGATATAATCTCTAACAACATAAATACAAATATAATTATCATATTTCAAAAAGAGAGGGGTTGATTTCTTGAATTATGTCGATTGAAGATCAACCGCCACAGTCGATTCTTGTCCTGTTCTTCCAAGTATAAAAAGCTCTTGCATAGACTTTTTATTTGCATCTTTTTTTTAGGGCCTCAAGAACATATATGTTGGTGTGATTTTAGAGAAGCTTGGAGTAAAGGGAAAGAATATTTAGGTTGTTAAAAAAAATGCTCATGTAATGTCACACCCCCAAACCAAGGATGGCGGAAACGTTCGGGGGTGGAGGATTTCATGTATAGTATCACAACAATGTGTATAATAGTCACGTGAATGGTCCTTAAGGTTTCATTTAATTGCGCGATTGGTCCTTGACCCTAACCCCGTCATTTTTGAGCCGTTAGTGAAGGGATAAATTTGTCTTTTCATCTTGTTGTGCATCAGAGTATATAATTTAAGGTCCGCCTTTGTATCCTTCTACTTCTCGTTCCTTGCCTCTGTTCTTCCCTCCCTACTCACATTCTATTCCAAAATTGAAGAAGATGGTGATATGCCACTGTGGAAGGCCGGCGATTTTGGTGACATCGTGGACTGACTTGAACCCAGGTCGTCGATTTTGGTCATGCTCAAGGTTAGGAGGAACATGCAGCTTTTTTGGATGGTTCGACCCTCCCATGTGCCCTAGGTCAACTGTTGTGATTCCGGGGTTGTTGCGTGGAAGAAACAATCTCGAAGCAAGATTGATGATGGTGAAATGGCTACTTTGTCTGAGTTGGTTGTTTTTCATGGTGTGTTACCTTTTCAAGTAAAAAATCAAGAAGCATTTGGGGGGGGGGGGGGGGGGGGGGAATCTATAACTTGGAATCTGTGTTTTGGTCCCATTTTTTTCATAGCTTTTGAAGGATTTTCCCTATGATTGTATGTAATGTTGGGACAAGAAAATGTAACAGATATAATATGTAATGTAAGGTTGATGTTTTGTTTTAATGTGATGGATATTATATTAGCAAGGAAGGAAATTGTCAATTTGATTGCATGTAAGTGTAATGTTGATTATTAAAGTGCAGTAACATAGCCAAAAAACTAATTACCAAAGTAGCATTACCATTAACCATAATGCATGTAAGTGTAATATCATGTTACAAACATAGAATACCCAAAAGACCTATCAAAAGTAGTTGTTTTGATTGACATACCATAACCAAACTTAGTAAACATGTTCTAACTTTAATTAGACATAATAGCAAAAGATTACTTAGAAATACAAACTAAGCTACAACATGTTTTCCCTTCTTTTGTCCACCCCCCTATCCAGCTTCACTAGGACCTCCCTGCCCCTTGCAAGTCCTAGCATTGTGACCTTTGTTGTGGCATTTGCTACAAGTGACTGTCAAGTGTTTCCTACTTAACTTGGTACTTTGAATTGGCTCATCAACTGCCCTCTTCCTTTTTTTCTTTGGCCTACCAACCTATAAACAAATTCATGTGGTTACATATTAACAAGTTTATTAAATAGTTTCAAGTTAAATTAAACAAAACATGTATGACAACAAACCTGTTTGTGATGTTTGGGTGGGAGAAGGGTTGTTGGACAATCAGATCTAGGCCACATGCTCCTTCCATTTATTGGGTCAATTGTGTGTTGGTACATAGCATTCCATGTACTGAGCCAGTAACATTTGCTCACCCAAGCCTCAAGATCTCCACATTCTGACCCATTCTGCATCTTATCATACATTGCAGCAATAGCATGCTGGCATGGAATACCTGTAATGTCCCATTTCCTGCAAGTGCAACTCCTCTCTTTCAAATTCACAACATACTGCTCCATCCATAGACCAGTCACTTGATATTTATCAGCTCCATTAAATAGAACCCTCATCTTACTTGCCTCTGTCTTATTGTTTTCTAAGATTGTTGTTGCAGTTGTACTTAGAGAACCTTTGCATTTGTCTAGCACCTTATGAACATTTACTATTCTCTTTGTGAGGTATTCTCTAATATATTCCAAACAAGTGATTATAGGCTTGTCCCTTGCCTCATCTAGCTTGGAGTTAAATACCTCACACAAGTTATTTGTTAAACTATCAGTCAATGCCCTTCCTATATATAAAACCAAACAATTAATTACTAAAATCAGTTATGAAATATGTTAGTGAAAAGAGTATGATACTTACCAGAGAAATGGGATCTTGCCCAGTGTTTTGCAGGAATTTTACTTAACCACTCATGTGCTTCTGGGTTAAGCTTTTTCAGTTTCTCCATAGCCCTATTAAATTTTGGTATGTTGTATACTTTTCCACAACACCATACTGCTTCCCTCAATTCATCTCCTTTGTGTTTCAATTTCATGTTGTCATACACATGTCTTAAACAGAACCTTTGCTCAGCTGATGGAAATAACTTCTCTATTGCAGCCAAGATTCCCTGTGAGTACAATTAAAATAAGTTAGTAAATGAAATAATAAAAAAAAGTAAAAGTGAATAAAAAGTTAGAGGGTACCTTTTGCCGATCTGAAATGAAAGTGAAGTTAGATGAAGAATTCAAATCTAAGTCATCACCCAAGTGTTCCAAAAACCATGTCCAAGAGTTAATATTTTCAGTCTCTACAATGGCATATGCAACTGGGTAAATGCCATTGTTCGAATCAAGCCCAACTGCAGTAAGAATTTGTCCTGGAAAGGGACCCTTCAAAAACGTACCATCAAATCCAAGAAAATCCCTCAAACCTTTTTTAAATCCCTCCTTCAATGGACCTAAGCATATATATATCCGTTTGAAGATCCTTGTCTCAGAAGACACATTGGGTTCGGTTTCGACATCTATCTTCACAGTTGTTCCTGGATTCTTTGACTTCAATTCCATGGCATATTCTCTCAAAACACCGTACTGCTTTTCATAATAATCATAAACATATTGTTTTGCCATAGCTTTGGCCCGAAATACTTTCATCTTTGATATTGAAAGTGAATACCTCTGTACTAACTCCTCTTGTAAAGCACGTGTAGGGATCTTGGGGTTACTTTCAACTTGATGCAATATGTTGTTAGCTAGAAACTTAGATGAACAAGCCCTCACTGTCCTTGTTTGCAAACAAGAATGAGAATCTTCGTATGTTTTGACAGTCCAAAGTTGTTTCTCATCTGCCCTAGATATAAAAAGAACCCATGGACAAGTTGTTTTCTTGGAAAGTACTAAATTGCCCCTATCTTTATTACTGTCATCAGTCAATTCAGGAACAATACCCCTACACTTTACCCTAACTCTTGTCTTGTCATTCTTTACATAATGTAGATCCCTCCTTTCTTTTACAGAGTAGTTGGCAATAACTTCTCTTATTTTTTCCTTTTCCTTGAACGTCTGACCAATCTTAAAAGCTTTAGTGTGAACCTCACCAGATGAACAAGCAACTGGTTTTAGAATGGACCTTAACAATTTCTTCCTAGGCTCTTTTTCACTAGCAAATGACTCAACTACATCATTGTCTAAGACTTCTAAAGGTTCATCTTCAATGTCTTCATGTTCCTTAGTATTATTGTTTGTCGGATCAAGCTGGCCCAAGTCCATGTCTTCATCAAGTACACTACAGAAGTTGATCATGTTCACCTCCACATCATCTATCAAAGGTTCCTCATCAAACACTGTTTTTTTTTGCATCATGCTGACTATCAAAATCACTTTCATCTGCACTATCCTCACAATCATATTCATCATCTACAACTGGATCATTATTCATAACTGGCTCATCATATTGGTCATCTATGATTGGCACATCATTCATAACAGGTACATCATTCATAACTGGTTCATCATTCAAATCTGGTTCATCATTCATAACTGGTTCATCATTCAAAATCGGCTCATCAGTCATAACTGGCTCATCATCCATAACTGGCTCACTATCCTGTATCACTTGTGAAGGTCCATCAAATGTTCCATATGGCACAATGGACTGGGAGTAGTCTAATTTTATACTAGAAGACCCAACAACTTTTCCCTTCTTTTGGTTCCTATCTAGTTCAGGGGATACATCAGTAACCAACTCCTCAATAATAACCTTGGTGGGGGACAAAAAATAACTGTTAACCCTTGTATGCCCATGCTCTATGTAGATACTTAAAAGGTTATTTTTTTCCACATAATTTGACAATACATGCACATCCCCATCATTTCCTAGAGGTAACAGACCAAAGTCCAACTCTACTTCTGGAATAAGAAAATGATAATACAAAGTTTGCCCTTCTACGTACCCTATTTCTCGAACCATTGTATCCAACTCATGCACAGAGAAAACGTCAATATCTACGAAGTCAACATAGTCTATTGTTCCATCTACGTACCTTCTCCCAGGGCTTTTCGTGAATATCCCACCATGATGGATTTTCAGAGTGAAATAGTTGCTTATTCCCTCTGAAATAAAGAATAACAAAAAAAAATTCAACAATTTGGGCATAATATCAAATCGAGAAAATCAAAGATCACTTTAGTAAGTCACTTACGGTATATCCTTTCCAAATCATAATTTGATGCTTTAGTGTGTTTGAACGAAGTGACCATAACGTTAACACCATTATCGTTTTCAATCGACAGATGATCCTCTGCCTTGTGTTCTGTTGGAGAAGAAGATGAATGCGAAAGGGTAATGGGTAGCTGAGGAAGATGATCTTTGTACTTAATTACAGAGTTCATGCGTATATGTGCATAATGATCGATTATTAGAGTGACTGCAAGATGAAAAGACAAATTTACCCCTTCACTAATGGCTCAAAAATGACGGGGTTAGGGTCAAGGACCAATCGCGCAATTAAATGAAACCTTAAGGACCATTCGCGTGACTTTTTGCTAGAAAGTCCTCAAAGTGCGATATTGTGTAAACCACAGGGACCAATCGTGAAATTTTGTCTAAATATAATTGAAAAAGTTACACCAATGTATATGTTTATATATTTCAAATCAATTACATTATGATGACAAAATGAACTGTTTGACGATTTATCGTCTCATCTCAAAACGCTGTTGATTTCCTGTTACACTGAATTCCTGAGAATACAAGTAGTTTTGAAAAGTGTCAACACAAAGGTTGGTGAGTTCATAAGCTTTTGACAGTAAGAGTTTGAAAATCGATCTTTGTAAAGAGATGTATGTTACCAAGAAAAATCCAATATTTTCCTTATAAAATTTATGTGGTCCTAAATACCAGGACCAAAAATGAACAAGTATTTGTCATACTTAAAGATATAAATGTGGTTTTAAATTGGCGTAAAACCCTTTCTGATTTGAGAAAAATCCCGTAATGAATGATGTGTAGTCTTAAATACCAAAACTGAAAATATACCATAATATTTGTAATTATTGATATAAAACGTGATTTTAAATCGACATAAAACTCATTTTGATTTATGAAAATCCCCGTAAACTTTATGTTGTTAAATCCCTATGTGATCCGCTATAACCATACTAATGACTGAATGAACCTGCCACGACGTTTCTCAGGCGTCGCGAAACTGAAATGACACTTGTCACCACAGACCTGCCGGTCTAACTGTTGCATGCAGCTCAGGTGTGGGGTGTCAAAACCAATATAGATCTATACACAACTATCACGTTCTCCCTCCAGGATACTCTGATTATAACTACCAGGAATTTAGATCCCGCACTTGGACGTACGGAAAGAGATTGTCTCACAATTTAGGTTAACAAGTTTACATGTGGTGTTCGTGAGTGTAAAACCTTTTTTCTGTGGGGATAAAGCCTTTCGAAATGTGTTTGTTGTGTTAATGGAAACAAAAACCATACCTATTATAGTTTATCCAAAACGTTTGTAATGTATAAGAACTCTTTTATGAAAACGCATTTGTGTTATGAATTCATAAACTATGCTTATTATAGCTTAATATACGTGTTCTAAATGAATGAATATTCTTATCATGAATGACTAGGTTTTAGTTTATGATGATAAACTAACAAGGAAACACATTCAATATTTAGAACTTATTGTTATACACTTTGCTCAACATAATACAAAGTGTTATGAAAGTTATAAGTTGTTAACTAATTATTAACCTTTCTGCGCTGTTTTAGAAAAGTCGTAGAAAAATCATACGAAGTCGAAAACTAAATCCGTAAATTCTGAGAGTTCCCAAAATGTGTCTAGTTTACTCAAAATTTTTATCATGATTTTTAATGACCTCCAACTTGAGTGAAAAAGTCCATAATCACAGACTGGTCCGGATTGGTGTTTTAAATGATAGGTAGTTTTGTAAAAATCACCATAAATTGTAGAAAAATTGTATGGAGATGTGCAAGTAGTCATTTTAAATCTAAGAACTTGAACTATTTGTACCTAATACAGTTTTGAAAACTAAAATGTTTAAATTGTCCAAAACAGTCCGTGAATGGAGTCCAACTTTTTCTGATGAAAGTTGTTAGAAAAGTTTAGTTATGTTCTTGGTGTTTTAACTTGTATCCCCCCCCTTAAAAACTTAAGAAAACATGAAAATGTAGGGGTATGAACTCACCTTGAGTGATTTCAGTAGATGGATGATGGAGAAAAGAAGTGTTCAACTCAAGAACACTTGGGAGATGCTTGAAGATTTGAGGAGCTAACAACAAATATGACGATATTTGTGTAAGCAATCTATGATTTGGATGAAGGATAGTAGAATATCTAAGTGTAGGAGGAAGATACTTACCAAATATGGAGAGAAAATCTAAGATCGGCCATTGAATCTCGAATTTTTAGAGAGAGGAAGTGAGAGAGAAAATATGTTTGATCTTTGGTGGAAGAATGAGAAAATGAGAGAAGTGTGAGGAGAGAGGAGAGTTTTCTAGCCTTTGACCAATTGTGTGGTTGGAAAAAGGTGGGAAAAGTACCATGAAATGACTAGGTATGGGCTGATGGTGAATAGTGACATGTAGTGGGTATGGGAGTGGTTGCTTGTGTCATAGAATAAAGAAAAGTCAACACTCCACCTCTTGTACTTCACCCACTCTTCTTGGATAAGGTTTATCCCAAAAAACGTGGATAATTAATAAATATGGGGCCTTGTATGTTAAAATAAAGTTTTGGGTGAAAATCTCGCGTTAAAACAATTAAAAACGAGCCTAAAACGCAAAACTAGTTGAAAACCGGGTGAAAATCAGCCTCCTGCGAGACCTCTCAGTCCTAGGCCGAGGTTCGGTCCCTTCTGTTGTTGAGCCGAAGGCGAAATGGAGCGAACAGGGAGTAAGAGGCAAAGGCGAAGGTGGCTTCGGTCCCCTGGTGCGAGGTTCGGGCCCGAGAGGACCCTTCGGGTTCGGTCCAAGGGGTTCGGTTCATTTCGCTTCTGATGCCTTCGCTTCTGACAAGTTCGCTTCTGAGAAGTTCGATTCCTAAGAGGGGTTTTGGGTCCTTAAGAGGCTTTGGCTCCTTAAGAGGGGTTTCGGGTCCTTATGTCTATTTTATCCGTTTTTACCCCATTTTAAGCGGTTTTTGACCCGGTTAAGGGTCGGAATGACCCGAATGACTTCAAAAAGTTACGGGAACTTTTGAGAGAGATTTGGGAGAAATTTCACATTCTTGGAGAGATTTCTCATACAAAGAGAGATTTAGGAGAGATTTCACATTCTTGGAGAGATTTCTCATACAAAGAGAGATTTGGGAGAGATTTCACATTCTTGGAGAGGTTTCTCATACAAAGAGAGATTTAGGAGAGATTTCACATACTTTGAGAGATTTGGGAGAGATTTCACATACTTGGAGTGATTTCTCATACAAAGAGAGATTTGGGAGAGATTCTCGAGAAAGAGAGATAGAGTGAAAATGATTGAGAGAGGTTTCGCGTGTGACATTTGTGAGTGTTTGGCTTCGCAAAGCAAGGTCCGTAAACCCCGTTAAGCCTTGTTAAAGGATCTTACACACTCCCGATGAGTATGCAACATTGTTTTATCGGTTTGGTTCGTCACTTACCACAGTTTTAGGTTAAGGAGATCTAGATGTACATACTTTTCGATTTATGATCTCTCATTAGAATAGCGAGTTGGTTAGAAATTACACAACGTAAACTTTAATACCCACGGGCAAATTGAGTCGAACGGTTTGACTTGTTGACTTTAGTTGACTTTGACTTGACCGGAAATTGACGGTTGTAACATGTAATTCGTCTTTTTGACCTACATTGTTTATCTGTAACATTCAAGTTTTGGGTAAGGTCTTCTTTTAGTCCTTAATGCTAATTTGTTATCAATTTGGTCATTTGCTAGTACACGGGACATACTTTATGAGTACCCTTAGCGTACTAGCCTTCTGATGGTCGCGGATTCCACCCATGTACACGGGGCGTACGTACGTGGAGTACGCATGGCGTACGTAAATCTGGGATAAACCCTAATTTTTAGGGTTTGTGCCCTATTTAAACGTCTTAAACCCACCTCATAGACATTTTGGACCAACCTTCATCCCCCTTTACCCAAAAAACGAAACCCTAAGTGTGTTAGTGAGTTTTTGAGCTTGTAGATCTAGGATCACCTTCCCATTTGCAAGCTTTTTGAGGTAAAAAGCTCACACCTTTATGTCCCTTTATGATTGATCTTCTATATGGTGTTTCTTGGGCATTTTTAAGCCTTTTATGTTAAAGGTGGGCTTTTGATCTACTTCAAAAGTAATGGATGCAAGATCTAAGCTCCATTTAGTCCCCATGATAATAAAAATGCAAAATTTATGGAGTATTTTGACCCATGCATGTATTAAGACATTTGTTAAGCTCTTTTTGAGCTCTTGAGCCCCATTAAGCCATGCATGCATGTAAAGTTGCCAACTTTATGTGATAAGTCACCTTTAGGGACCAGATCTGAGAGTTGGGATAAAGGACTTAGTGGTTTAAGTGCTTACCGGGCAAGGCCTGATGTCGGGAGGGGTCTGATGACTGTATTTGTGATTATCGCATGTGTTTGTATGATTATATGTATATATGTATACCGAGCGGGGCCTGATGACTGACATATTTGTATATCGAGCGCGGATCGATGTCAGGTGGGGCTGAATGATGGGCAAGGCCCATTATGTGTTTATTGTGTATGGTATGTGGCACTTTGGGGAATTCATTAATCTTTGTGCTTATGGTATTCAATTTATGTTTCAGGTACATATGGTTCGAAAGTGAAGAGCCCATGATGGTTGCAGAGCACACACCACCTTATTTCCGTATTTGGTGATTTACTCTTATGTTTTATGATGTTATGATACACTTTGTTCCACCTAGGTTTCATGATGATGTTTTAGATACAATTTTATTAATTTAAAAATGAAAAATTTTTGGTCTTATTTTTGGGACGTTACATTATCATTCTTACGAAAATGAATCTAATCCTTAAAGAGTAATGATCAAATTTTTAGAATCATGCTTGTAATTTTTGTTTTTTTTTATTTATTTTCTTTTAATTTTTTCATTCTCAATAGAATTTCAATTTTTGTACAACGTTAGCATGATTCCATAATATTTTTTATTTTGAAGTAATTTTTAGCTCAAAAAAATTTGTTTTTTGTATTTGATTTTCACAAGAACATCTGATATTCTTTTAAGAATATGTTTATATTATAATATAAATGTATCTGAATATATATGATAATTCTGCCAAGAATATATCGATTTGAATTAAAAAAAAAATCTATCAAGAATACACAAAATTTTGATGTTATTTCCTAAAAATCCGAATTTTTGAAAATGTATTATATTATATGAAAAAAAAAATAGCATTCTCTCAAAAATGAACCGTATTCTATTAAAAATGGTTTTATAACCAATTATGCTTGATTTTTCTATAATTTTGAAATCGATTAAGGTTAATTATAAAAACCATGTTATAACCGAATCTCTATACTAATAAAAGAGTAGCTCTTTTGTCATGTGTCACCATATTAGACATTTTAATTAATGTGTTGCCACTTGTCAATCTATTAGTTTTCTATTTTAAATTTATTAGATTTCCTCATTAATGTGATTCTATTTTAAATTTTAAATTATTGTTTTCATTAATTCACAAATAAAAAATATCTAATATATATTAAAAATTAATTTTATACATTTATTTGAATTAATGATTATAATTTCACATAACTAATAAAAACTATCTCTTAAATTAATAATTTATTTAAAATAACTTATTAATAATTTTGAGTTTTTACTATAAAAGTTTGATTAATTTTATAACCGTGGTTCCCACGGGTTATAAACTAGTTGGATTATAAAAATAGTCAAAAATTCATCCTATACATTCTATAAATAAATAAACATGAAATATTTATAATGCACTTTTAAATGATTTTAATGTATTATATGGTATGTGTTAGTTTATTTTAATACCATATACCTTAAGATTATAGTTTTTCATTCTTTTAACAAATGATAAATATTGTGTTATATACTAGGTGTGAGACCCGTTTATTACACGGGTTGATTTAAAAAAAGATTAAACATTATATTAAAGTGTAACAGAAAATATTTTTTAATGTACAACTTTAAAATAAAAAAGGAAGAAACATATTTATTGCAATTTAATATCATATATATATATATATATATATATATATATATATAAGTATATGATTTTAATTTTAAAAATTGAAACAAATCAAAAATTGACAAGTAGATAATATTTATTTCAAAAATACCACAAAATGATAAGTGTCAAAACTCATGAGAGATTGACATGTGGCAAAAAAAACCTTCATTAATTAAGGAGGATTTTAAAACATAAATTTTTATATATGTATTATATCTTTTAAACAAAATGGACCATGTAAAATTATATACTATTTTATTTATGGTTAGGGCCTAGACCGGATACTACGATCGAAAGAAACCGTGAATCAAGAAACAAGCTTTTTCGTGGAAGATCAGACGAAACATGGCCCACGAAATCAACTAATAATAATAATTCAAAAACCAGAGCCCCGTACCCATATCATGGTCCTAGAGGCTTTGCCCCATTGATAGGAGACGATTCAAACATGATCAACACAGACAGATCGAGGCCAGTATTGCGATCAAGTGTCTCAATTGGTGATATATTGAGCCGGAAATTGATCCTACAAGACAACATAGTGGTTCGAGAGGATGTTGAAAGTCAAACTCATAAAGATGATGTATCTTTAAGTGAAATGTTTCGTGAGTAAAGTGGACTTATATTTCGTGACACTGGAAAGTCTGAAAAGGAAAAACGGGTTGATAAGCAGTTCTTTGCTCAAAGGAAGAAGTTTGGGTTTATTCACATATCGTTACCTTTAAATAAACATAACAAGAAGAAATTGAATCTGCAAACTCCGGAACCGTTAAACGTGAGGTTCTCGTAGGTTGATTGGAGTTTTTCGTTATGTTTGCATATGTTTTATTTATTTATTTATTATTATTTTTATTTTAATTTTTTTGTAATTTGTGGGTTTTTTTTTTTTTTTTTGGTTTGGGTTTGGGGGTGTTGATGATTTATGAAATGTTCTAACATTTGTTGGGGTAAAATTAGTCGGTATGCTGAGAATATAGTTCGGACTCCACTTGTGTAGAGTATGATTGCATGGAGTTTGACTTTCCTAAGAGGTCAAACCTAAGTTATGGTGTGTTGTATAGAATAAAGGTTTTTTTTTTTGTATGTGATTGCAACCTATAGATAAGAATGTTATTATTTGCAAAGTTCATTATTCTAATACCGAAATTTATAATAGAAAGGGTAGAGGAATCTTGTCATGCAGTATGAATTGCATATCTGACAACTATTATAACCACATTGTTTGGATGAACAAACAAATTTTACAGAAGCTTCATCAATTATCTAATTGATTGTTGTGAAGTATCGGGCACATATGTAAATAACACGGTGAGCTTTGTAGCGAAAGAATGTAAGGATTTTTACGAGAATAGTAATCAACTAGGTGTTAGACCCGTGTATTATACGGGTTGATTTAAAAAATATTAAATATTAAATTAAAATGTAAATAAAAAATATTTTTTAATGCACAATTTTAAAATAAGAAAGAAAGAAACGTATTTATTGCAATTTAATATCATATATATGATATTTAATACTTTACATATATAAATATGACTTTAATTTTAAAAATTGAAACAAATCAAAAATTGACAAGTGGATAATATTTATTTTAAAAATAACACAAAATGATAAGTGTCAAAATTCATGAGAGATTGACATGTGGCAAAAAAACCTTCATTTATTAAAAAAGATTAATTAATACACTGTCTGACTAAAAGATAAGAGATTCTAACCCATATATATCATATAAACATATATAAGTTTATTTAAAACAACATTATAAGATTTTTATTCTTTGATTTGAAATATATTTTTTTATTAGTATGATTACAATTTTTTTATTTAATGAAAATTAATATAAAATTCTCTTTCTCGCGGAAAAGCTATCAAAATTCATACACATCGTGTTTTACTGGGAAGGATCGAACCATGCGAATGAATCTATATGACTATATCTTCCAACCTTTTCATAATTACATTTCACAGTGTCCTTTACTAAACTTGTCTAATAGAAATTCAAGTGGTTTGAAAGCTTACTTAGTTCACAACATCCTTTACTAAACTAATCTAATAGAAATTCAAGTGGCTTGAAAGCTTACGCGATTGTTGGAGAAATGTTTGGAACACTAGTTTTGGATACTTGATTATCTTATTTATTTATTTATAATACCAAAATAGTAATATATTACAAATATTAAAAAGTGGAAAATAGCAAATATTAAATTTCTTTAAACATAATCGTTTGTTACTTTTAAAGGTTAACATAATTATAAATAATTCTTAACTAAACAAAATATCCATTTTAATTATCTATAATTTTTTTATTACCTCTTAAAAATCATTTATCTTTTATTAGAAACGAGAATTTAGAATATTTATTAACCGATTAACGGATTATTTTCTGAAACTTTTGATTTTAAAATTTTCATCCATTTACGTGAAACAAAAATGTATATATTAAAGGTTGATATCTTTATTTTATTTTTTATTTAACTGTGTTTTTTCCATACTTTGTTTTCGCAACTTTATATTTATTTTGTTTTTATATGTTTTTTATTAGTTTTTATAACTTTAATTATTATTTTTTTCATAATTTGTTTTTACAATTATATTTTTGTTCTTATTTGTTTTTGTGGTTTGTAAAAATAAATTTATGAAAACATGTAAAACAAAGTAAAAATATGTGAAAAAACGAAGTAATAATTATGTTGTAGAAATATGTTAAAACGAAATCGTGAAAAAAGCATTCAAAATAATTTTTTTAAATCGTTTGGCAAATATGTAAAAAAAAAATACTTAATTTGTAATAAGATCAAAAGTTGGGGAAAATAAAAAATAAAAAAATAGGCAACCTAAGAAACTATCTTGTCACAAAGACCTGATACACACAAATTAAAGAGGTTACCTTAAAAGATAAAATAATAAAATTATATCTGTTTTTGAATTGGTTATTTAAAATAACTTACGTTTTTAGTAAATGACAAATGACATAAAAAACAATATTTGTTTATTTCGATTATTGACAATGTATTATTTATTGTTTAAATCGAATATTGTTTTGTTCAATGTTAATAGATTCATTTTTGTTCAATAGCGCAAAAGATACTAGCTTTTTAATTTTTTTGGCAATAACACTATATTTTCTAAAAATATACTATATATATTCTAAAAAACTATGTTTTCTTTTCTTTTTCCGATTTTAACATAGCATTTTGGTACTCAACATGGCAAACCAAGTTACCTTGGGAGGGTCCAGTGAAATGGTTAAAATTAAACAAGATTAAAAAGTACGATGTTCGATTAAAACAAATTAAGGTCGTGTCAAAATTAAAAAAGAAAGAAAACATGATGTTCGATTAAAACAAATTAAGGTCATGTCAAAATTAAAAAAGAATGAAAACATAACGTATCTCGTGTCATTTACCTTTTAGGGGGTGTATGGGATTGCTTAATACAACTTATGTTTATTTCTAAAAGTGTTTTTTAGTTTATTAGATGTTAAAACGAAATTTAAAAAAAAAAAATAGATTAGTTTATACAATACCAAAACGTAATAAGTTGAGAAATTGTTTTTTAGTGTTTGACAAATTCTGTTTAATCGGATAAAATGACCAAAAAATACCTCCTAGATATATGTATATAAAAATGTTGGATTATGATAAGGTTAGTATGACAATTTGGTTTAGATAATACTAAATTAGAAGGTATCGACTTATGAAAAACTTCTTATTTAAGTGAATAAAGACTTTTGTTTTTACTATATCCAAACATTAAAAAATGTTCTTAGGCTGACGCCATTGGCAACTAAGGTGTTGTTTGTTTTTTCGAAACGAAAAATCATAAAGTTTACGGACCACCTATGCAACCCTCTGCAGTAGAAGAGGTGTACCAAACGACTGCAAAATGTAATAAAAAGTTTGTTTATTTTTTAACATCTGCAAACTGGTGCAATAAACTGAAATTTAGATAAACTAGTTTTACAAATTGAAAATATATCTCAACACCAAAATTTTAATAATTTTAGTCTTAAAACATTGAAAGAATACAAAAAAGAACATGTAAAAAACAAAAATATAAATTTTCTAAAGAAAATATAAAAGATGCTATTAATTTTTTTCTAGAAAAAAATAATTTTAAAGAACATAAAAAAGAAAATTATAAAAAAATTAAGAAAATATTGCAAACAATATCTAAAAAATTCATAAAAGAATCACACATGTTAAAAAAGATGCAACCGAAATTAAAAATATTATTAAAGGAAACGGTAAAAAAACTAAAAAAAATCAAAGTTTTTTTTTAAGAAAATAAAGTTATAAAAAATTGTGGAAACTGTAAAAAGAATTTGTATCAAATCCGTAAATCAAAATTAAAAAAAAAAAATCAAAGTTTTTAAAAAAGTCAAGTTATACCAAATTTCTAAAAAAATGACAAAAATTGAAAGTTGAAGAGCTTTAAAGAGACAAATCAAGTGTTGCGTCGTGCATAACACACGCATAAGTTTTGTACTCTGAAGGCTTCCAAAAAACAAACTGTTGCAAGAAAACAAGTGATGTGCAAGTGCTTCCCGCAAAAATTTAGTTGATTGCCACACTTGAATTAAAATAAATAAGAATTCCTTCAAAACCCATGTCAGGTTTGCTCCACCAATAATCGCCTCTTTTCTTTTATTTTTGGTTTATAACTCTTTTTAGAGGAACCTATACCATAGGTCAAAAATATTGTCACTTCATTATTTTATTTTTATTGACCTCTAATTAAATTGTTTTTTCAATGGTTAAACTTTTTTATGAATTTTTTTTAATTTAACTATTTTATCCTTATCTATTTAAAATATTATATAAAACCCCCTCGTTTAACTAGTCGTTTTTTAAACACATTAAATTTTAATATAAACATTCATTTATGTACAAACGATTTACTTATTACAATAATTTATATTTGTATATTGTATAATTTGTTTATCTATAAACTTTAGATAAATAATAAATAAATCAAAGGTAGAAAATGAAATAGTTTTAAAGAAAAAGGTGTTGATTGTTCAAACCTTTAAACTATATTGATCATTCAATATATTGAGTGGTCAATAAAAATAAGCAAATAAATCATGCACTCCAATGGTGTTTAATTATTTTGACCACTTAAGCAAATAGTAATAACCTATAAAAAAAACTTATCATTGGAGATGCTCTTAGATAAACATCATTTTGTAATTAATTTCGTTTTATTTTTATAAAAAATAAACAAAATACACTAAAATACATAAAATCATTTTGTCTACAAATAGATACCAATATTGCTATATTTTAAGAATTTTTTTATATTGTCTATGTAATCTTAAAAATAATAAAAAGTTGAGTTATAAATCGAAAAAAAAAAACATAATATTTAGTTTGTATAATATAATAACTTAATTATAAATAATATAAATGTTTGGTTTGGGTTGGGTTGCTAATGAGTGTAAAAAAAATAGGTTTAGATGGGTTGTGTATGTAGAAGAGAGAAACATTATTTTTTTAACGGATAATTGTGTTGATTTTAGTTGTGAATGAGAGTAGTCTTAATGTTGTCAAACTGTAATAAGCTAATAAACAGCTTCCCAAACACCCCCTTAGTAAAAATGTTTAGTGTGTCAATAATGAGTTTTAAAAAAATGGATCAACTTAGTCAGTAACAAAACATAACAACATGATGTGTTACATTTTTATTGTTTGACATCTATTTTTATACGTGTAATAACGGAGTTAACTTATGAAAAAAAAATCATTATTTTTAGTCAATAAATGAGTAAATTTTAGTCAATAAATGAGTACGAAATAACTTATAAAAATTCTATGTTTAAGTGAATAATTGTTTTTAATATTCTCTTATCCAAATACTTAAAATAACTTATTAAATATTAAATATCAAACCGTAATAAATATGGGTAAACATAATAACCAAAAAAACAAACTAAAATCGAATTAACCGATAAAACCGAACCATTTTTAATGTTTATGACTAGATTTATATTTTCTGCTAATCTATAGGTAGCAGTTCGGATTTGATTTTATAAGGTAACCGACTCATTATATATCGAACCAATAGTTTCATATTTAAATGTATGTAGTGATGGATAAGTAGATAAATTAATAAAGTCAAGCCCAAATTAAATATTGAAAAAAGTCCATTAATCCTAGTCTCCTATATATGAATCAAAGGCTGATCACACACGCATTGGGATGGATTGTTTAGTAATTCTTAAACGAAGTTAGAGCAGCAAAACGCAAGTTGAGTAATATGTTTATGTCTATCAATTAACATGATCCAATCAGCAAGAAACGAAGACCAGGTTCTCTATTTTTTTTATCAATATTTCAAGGCAAGGGATGTGTTTGACGGTTTTTGACTTTCTGATTTAACGTTTTAACTCAATGTGACAATATGAAAGATTGATGTAGTTTTGTTTTTGAGTTTGAAAGTAACCGTAATCACACGGAATTTTATAGTTTCATAATACAAATAAGTTGACTATTTGAGATTTCACTTGCTTAAGATTTCAAATATAAAAAGAGGTTAAACTAGTAATTATGTTTGAGCTCAACAAATATCTAGTCACAAAAAGATATACATATTAAGTTACCGGATGATATGTAAATGTTTGTAGTAAAAGAAATATGAATAATCATTAAAAAGGTCTATAAAGTACATAATACAATAATCATGCATTGCAAGTTATAAAGCAAAACTCAACCGAACTAACTTTATGTACATGTGAACCATTACGTTAACCGGTATTAACCCACAACCAAAAACCAAATTGATCGTTTAAACTACTAACCAAAAACTGGTAATAGCCGATATCAAATGGTTAAGAATATGGTTAAAAACGATTGGTTTGGTTATGATTCAATTTTAAACCCTAACTTTAGTCAAAATCAATTTCTTTTAGATGTTCAAAATACAGTGTTTACTGAAAAAGAAAAAAAAAGATATTAAATGAAAACTAATAATATTACTAAGAAAATATTTAGGATATTAATTATCCTTATTCATTTTGAACTTCTTCAGTTATTTGTAAACCAATGTTTTTTTAATATTTTAATATAATTATAAACCAATAGTAAAAACGAAAGGATATTAAATATTACTAAGAACTCCTTTTTAATATGATTTTACGTTACATCATTATAATTTTTAAATTTTGTTCTAAAACATTTTTGTTTAATTATTATATTATAAAAAATAAGAGAAAACACATTGATTTTAGTAAATCACATTCTTAAACCAAAAGTTTTAAATATAAAATTACTGATATTTTTTTTATTATATTAAGAGGTAAAAATGTATTTTGATTTTTGTTTGTTTGATTTTTTGTTTGAGATTATTAAACTTGCTATTAAAGGTTATAACTCAAATAAGATTAATATAGAAAACTTATTTTATGGTTAATAATATTTTAATTTAAGAACATGAAATTTCAATAAAAAAAATGTGTTATTATACGTTCACATAAACAAAATTGTTATGAATTATTATTTAGTGAACGACTATTGGATTCTTCATATCCCACATTACTTTTCATAATTAGTGAACACTATAGCAAACATTATTATGAGTTTTATGAGTGTAGTTATGTACTACTATAATGTGCATTCATATCATACATGACCTTTCATCTTCTTTATTTAGTATAAATAGTGAATATTATGTATTGTAAAGTTTGATGATTTCATCACAAGTATTGGAATAAAAGTTCTTTCTACTATCATGTCTTTCTTTACTTTATAATTTATCTTGTTATTTGATCATATTTTATAACACGTTATCAGCACGACTCTACCATAGAGCTCTAACTCTTTATCGCTCTTATTATTTTCAGGTATGTATTTTTTATAAGTTTACATGTACAATGCTTACAAATTATTTTATGAAATTTATTAACTAACAATTCTTGAACATACAAGTCTTTATTTTGATTAGTATTTTTCACTATGAAAAACTATGTTATGCTAGAGAAAATTTTCTCTGCTTTCCATGCCACCAACATGCTCCTGCAGCAGCAATATCGTGAGAAAGATTTAAAAAGAATATATTATGAATTAATCTCATTTCTTCTTGTGGCTAAATAAAACTATGAACTATCGATGAAAAATCACCAATCAATCCCGACCGGTTCTGGTGCATTCCCTGAAGTGAATGCAACATCATATAATCATAATTGTAATGGGCTAACCGAGGTCCTGGAGGTTATCATAATTATCATAAAAATAAAAAGATTACAAGTAACCACCAGAAGTTGGAAGATAGAAAAAATCCACACTCTAATGATAAAAGTGGTCAAGACAAAAAGAAAGTTTAAAATGTTTGTCATCGATGTGAATGACCGGTCATTGGTCTTGTACATGACGCTTACCAAAACATTTTGTTGATCTTTATCAAACTTATCTAAAATCTAAAGAAAAATAAAATATCAAAATAAATTTTATTCAAAGTGATATTCATGAAGATCAACTTGAAATGACACATTTGAATATTGTCGATTTTCTTGTTTACCCAGAAGGGACAAGTGGTGCTATGGATGGTGATGGAAGAATAATATGTAGTTTTGTTTCATGTCATTTATTATGTTTTTATGTCATATTCATATCATGAGAAATGATGTCATCACAATCTTCCCAAATTAATAAAATATGAATTTATTTATCTAAGTCGAATGTTTCTTATGTTTTATTTATTTATTGAAAGAAACATGGATATTCGCAAAAGAAATAATGAAGATATATTTCTTGCAGACAATGCAATAACACATAGCATTTTTAATAATGAAAAGTATTTTGCTTACTTATCAATTTGAGAAGCAAATATTAATATAATAACAGGTAATGCAAAAATGATTGAAGGCTCCGAAAAAGCGAATATAATATTACAACAAGGGACACTAATTACAAATTAGTGATGTATTATTTTCGTCTAAATCACCAAGATTGAAGGCTCCGGAAGAGCGAATATAGTATTACCACAAGTGACAATAATTACAATTGGTGATGCATTATTTTCATTAAAATCATCGATAAATTTATTAAGTTTTAAGGATATTCGGTCTAACGGATATCATATTGAAACAACTAATGATGATAATAAAAATTATCTCAACGTTACAAAAATAATATCGGATAAGAAAAGTTTTTTTGGAAAAATTACATGTATTGTTCTCCGGATTGTACTATACAAATATTACAATGATTCATGCTATTGAAAATATTACAATGATTCATGCTATCGAAAATAAAAAAAAGGTACAATATTATATTAAAAGTTCGGCATGACCGGTTGGGCCATCTCGGATCAATTATGGTAGGTAGAATAAATGAAATTTCAAGTGGTCGTTCCTTGAAAAATCAGAAGATTTTTCAAGATAATGAATTGTCTAGTGTTGCATGCTCTCAAGGAAAATTAATTTCTCATCCATCATTGAACAGAGTTGGGTATGAAAGTCGTAGTTTTAGAAAAAAAAAATCAAAGGGATATATATGGACCAATTCAACTACCATGTGGACCATTTAGATATTTTATGGTTTTAATTGATGAGTCAATTAGATGGTCACATATGTGCTTGTTGTCTAGCTATAATTTGGTTTTTGCAATATTACTTGCATAAATAATCAGCCGAAGGGCACATTTTCACGATTACCCAATTAAGATAATCCGACTTGACAATGCTGCAAAATTTTCATTGCAAGCTATTAACGATTATTGCATGTCGATTGGATTGAACATCTTGTTACACATGTTCGTACACAAAATGGTCTAATTGGTAAATTAATCAAACACCTTTAATTAATTGCAAGACCATTACTAATGCATTATAAACTTCCTAATCAACATAAGGGCATGAAATTTTACATGCAACATCACTTATATGCATAATGCCAACTAGTTATCATGAGTTATCCCCTATTCAACTGGTTTGCGGTCATTAACCAAATATTTACCATCCAATGATGTTTGTGTAACACCGTAAAAATTCAACCAATTTTTCACTTTTCAAAAACATAATAATTCATTATAAAAATCATAATGTATCTCAATTCATAACCATCTAACTCAAAAATATAAGTATCCAAAACATTTCCCCAGAATCTCATCAAAATACTCCCACAATGTGTACAATCAAGCTGGCGCCTTCCCGCGATCCTCGCTGGTACCTGAAACACATTTCACACAACACGGTAAGCATAAATGCTTAGTGAGTTCCCCAAAATACCACATACAGCACATACACCACTCAAGGCTACAATATGACCCTCTAGTCGATGTGTCTCAGCGGAACCCTCCAGTTCCGTATCGTTGGGCCCTCAGACCCGGTTTGTCTTGTTGGACCCTCCGGCCCGGTCTATATCATTAGACCCTCCGGTCCGGTCTACATCACATAACATACATATATCACAAACACATAAACACAAATAGCACATAACATACAAGACCCTCCGGTCTGCTCATGGTTACCACACTAAGTAATGTATAGTGAGAAGACTCACCTCGGGAATATCTCAGAAAATCACAACTCGGTATCTCTAAACCTCGAAACAACGACCTAGCCCTGCCTAATCACACAAAGTAATTATTTCAATCATTAACGGCTCTCAAGGCTAGACTACACCCCTTTCTACAATCCCACAGAAGGGTAAAAGACCCTTTTACCCCTTCCTGATCCAAAAGTACAATTGTTGACCAAAACCCTAAAAGTCAACGAAGTCAACGGTAAACCTTGACCAGACTCATCGAGTTGTTTCAACGACTCGGCGAGTCCAGTCGTGAACTCTACTCCTCTGATTCTCTTTTGACTCACCGAGTCACTCACCTAACTCGGTGGGTCACTCTCTAGATTCACAGCTTCTAGACAACTCGACTCAACTCGTCGAGTCTGTTCATGGACTCGGCGAGTCCAATCCATGCTCAACTTCAAATGGCTTCCTAAGGTCAGATCTGATGCTCTACTCCATAGATCTATCCTTTCTAGTCCCAATAATCACGTAAAGTTCGAAGCTTGATGCCCATGCAAAGGCTCCAAGGTTCTATTTGAAGAAATGACCTCTAATATGGCATCCTAAGTTCATATTCACCAACAATCCTCATAAAGCTCAAAGGATAAAGGTCTCTGGACCTCTATGGATCTAGATCCAAGACCATAATACGAAAAGGAATCATATACTTAACAAAACCATCTATCAAAAGGGTCTTGATGTGTGTAAATTCAACTAGTTTTATCCCTACTTTTTATTAATAATTTGAGCACACAAAGGCAGTGAACCTGTCTTTAAGTGGTATAGGTTGATAAGTAAGGTATCGAACTCAGGGAACGGAAATTAAACTAATAGCTAATTTTAACTAAAATAAATAATAAAAGTAAATGGTTTTTCTCTAGTTTTGCAAGACTAGAAACTTAACAAATTAAATTTAACTAATTAACTAAAGCAACAACTATTCACCAAATTTGATAAAGATGTTTCTATTTAGGTTCAACCAATTCACTCCTATGGTTATTTTAGTTAAGGTAGATTAATTGCTATTGGTTACCAATGATAGTAGTTAGGTTCATGTTCATTACTCCTAACCCTTAGACAATTAACTAATTTAAGCGTTGATCAAGTGTTTAAACTAATTAATTCCCTAGATTAATTATTTGGATTAAATAAGATTTGTAATAGTCAATTAAGTTATTAATTCAATTAACCTCTTGTTGATGGTTTCTCAAACAAGCTCACACATTAATCTTCCTATTTCCTTATTAATCTTAGTTTCATAATCATTACTTCTAAGCATATATTTTAGCATTCACATAGACATATGAGGTTAACAATTAAGTGATGTTCATGCAACCTAATTGCCTTCCAATTAACAGAAAATAGTAGTGATTAATACATAAGGTTCTTTAACAAACTTAATTTAATAAATCACCAATAGACAATTAAGCAAAAATCAATAATTAAACCATAGGAGTTCTTTGGTATTCCCCAAACAGAAACAAAAACGAGTTTAGCTCATAGTTGCAGTAGAAACAAACAAAGAAACAAAGTTTAAGAAAGCAAACATGTTTAATTCCTAAGTCTAAGTGGTAGAATTAACCTAATTGCTTGAATTCTTCCAACTCTTGAAGCCTAGGGTTCCTTAGCGCCTTCTGAACCTTTTAGTCGCAGCCAATCCTTCAAAAATCGCCAGGAGTTCTATCCCAAGTGATCAGGATTCGTCTTATAAAGATATCTCAAAACAGAGGCTACTCGGCGAGTAGCAGAATCAACTCGCCGAGTAGGTCAATACTTATCCGTCTTCAGGTTAGCAGTCGTACATATCTTCTAGTATCTCATCGTGTACTCGCCGAGTAGGGTCGAGGTACTCGCCGAGTAGGGTCGAGGTACTCGCCGAGTAGGTCATTCTTGGCACCCTTTAATCTTCTCTTGCTTTCCTTTTCTCCTTTTTACATCCAAGCATATCTTTTGGGCTGAAAACACAATTCAAAGCATTTTAAGTACCTTTTGTCCAAATTATTCTCATAATTAACCAAAAATAACTAAGAATATATGTTAAATAATTAACTAATTATGCACATATCAAAATACCCCACACTTGACTTTTGCTTGCCCCCAAGCAAAACTATGTTTTAAACACATTAAAATCACATTAATAATTCCAATCATTCCCAGCCATTATGCCAAGACCGCAACGCATGCATTTGTGTCTAATTCCTAAAAAACCCCCCATACTCCAAATACTCACAATCCTCATAAACATTCGCCCACTCACCCCGAACTATGCTCATTTTATGCAACCCTCCGAATCCATCCTCAGAAAACCTCTTTACCCTCAAGGTATTTTTAATTGAGCAACCCAAGCATACATAATCTAGATAATTACAATTAATGATACCACATTGGAGCTCTTTGGAATTCTTCACTTCTTTGACATTTGATCTTTGATATCTTCAAATTCACCAACTTTGTTGCTTGATTTTTGGTATCTTCAACTTTTTGAATTTCTTCGAATTTCCGATCTTCATATTTGACATTTGACTTTGATGCTCCAAAAATTCTTCAAACTTTTTCTTGTAATTCTCTCTTTTTTTTTTTACATGTATTCCTCACTTTTTTTCACTCAAATCCCTACATGCTTAAGCAGGGGCGCTCAATCTCAACCTTTATTGGCTAATGATAAAAATCTTCCTGGATACATTTCAGGTTTAGGCTGCAAAACATATTGCATCCCTCAGGCTGAGCAGGGTCGTGTTTTTGTCTCATGATTTCACTGGAATAAGGAAGCCACAAATGCACTAGAACGTGTATAGGCTCAACTAAACATTTGGGTTCTCATGCAATTATTAACACAACTTTAATATGGAATCCTAATTTTTACCAAAATTTTCTAATTTAAGCCCTAAGCATTAAAAATTAGCCTAAATTAAGATTCTAAGTGTTCTAAGATGTGACTAACCCCCTACCCCACACTTATTTTATGCAATGCTCTCATTGCATATTATAACAAAAAAATGCAATTAGAGAGAAAGTTGGAACAAACTCCCCTGGGGTAGCAGTCGCTAGGTTGACACTCTCGTCTTCAACTCCATCTTCTAGTGACTTTAACCATGGGAACAGCTCATTCATGGCATGGGTGTCATATGTCTCGTGTGGTTGATAACTCGAAAACTCCAAGGAAAATTGGTTGTTGCACAAGTCGCAGTAGTAATGCACAAAGAATGTATGAATGGCACATGAACAATAACCAGAACAAAGAAAAATTCCTCCTGCAGCAGGCTACTCGGCGAGTATGCGAGTAAACTCGGCGAGTAGGATGTATCGGACAAGCAGATCGCACAGAAGCAGATGTACTCGCCGAGTAGTATTAGTGCACTCGGCGAGTAGAGCATATAATTCCAGAAATTGTCTAATTGCTGGCTTTCTTTACTCTAGTGTTGTCGTGCAAATATAAATGCACTCTCCAAGCAACTTTCTAAACAACAACACTTTAATAAACTCTTGATTCGTACGGACTCGATCCTAGGAACAAAACTCTATAAGTACTCCTAAAGGCCCTTATTCCTTGCTTGACCATTCCTAAATAGCATGCATCCTAGCTTCAACACCTGAAAAGAAAACTAAAAGTAACACTAAAATTCAAACCACTTAACCAAGGTTACATGTCCACAATTGTCCTTAAAACAAACATCATAATCAAACAAAATAAAATCTTCATTCTTCCTCGTTCATCCTGGCTCCTCCAGCTCCACTACCTCCTTCTCCACCCCTTCTTTGCATCCTTTCGTCCCAATTCATGATGTAAGGATAGCCGGGTCCCGGTCGCGGGGCAATATGCATGTGTTGGAAAAGATAGTCGAAGGATTGATTGGTGTAATTAACCCCTCGCCCTATATCATCCAAGTATCGTCGATACTCCACTTGATTCCATCCCTCGTTATCCTCCACCGGAATCACCGGTGGGTCTTCTCGTACCCGCTCGTTTCTCGGCCTAACCCGCCTTCCCGGCTCCTCGGGGACCGCCGGCTCATCTTCATTTGGAATAGTAAAGGAATCACCAAATTTCTCCACTATCCGAGCCCTCCTATAGAGTGCCGTATTGAACGGAGGAGGGTGGATAACCGTTAGCATTTGGGCTTGCGGTAATTCCAAAATCCCAAATGATCGCGCGAGCCTCGTGATGAACATACCCCCATTGATCTTCGAGTTGATTTTTTCCTTAACTGCTCCCTCCGCAAGAAATTTAGCAATGCAATATGGGAGATCGCAGAAGACATCGGGGGTGATGATACTCCACATATAAAAGATATCAAGGGTGGGAACTTTATCCCCATCCTTTCGCATGTTGATTGTGCTTGCAATGAATCGGTGAATGAGTCGATGGATTGGAGAACGAATATGCCCTTCTTGAGCAGTGGAAGGTATATAGACCCGGTTAGCAATTGTACTCCACCATGTTGATGCCACCACCCCCTCGGGAAGTTCTTTGTAGGTATTTTCCAAGAAGGCTTCAAAGTAGTCCGTCATCGCCATATCTTGATCGTAGATGCCCAACCGCCAAGAGAACTCAACCATGCTGCATTGTCGCATCTCTCCTCCCAAAGAAAACGAGATCGTGTTCGGATTGTAATACTCACTCCCACCTCGGAATGAAATAGTAGCAAAGAATTCCCAGCACAACTCCGCATATACTGGCTCTTGTATTTTAAATAATTGCAGCCAACCATCACAAGTGATGTTAGCATAACCCAAGTTACAATCTTTTACCAAATATGGAGTAAGTTCCTCTTCCAAGCCGACATTACCCATCCATCCCCAATCCACTGCAGTGGGCAAGTAAATTTCTTTCTGTCGCAGCGCTTCCAACCTGTTTAGGGCTCGAGTTTTGGAGGATTTAGAGGTAATTTGTTGAAAGGCTAACCATGGCATATCACCATGGCCTCCTCCTCTTGATGATTGTCCTCTCCTTGCCATGCTCCCTGTAAAAACATAACAAAAACACAACAACAAACAACACCCCATAAATAAAACAGAAAATTTTTCATCTTTGCGAGACCTACTCGCCGAGTACGCAAGCATACTCGCCGAGTAGTATGAACACTCGGACAGATTCGAAATCGAAGCTGTGTAGTCTGCGAATTAGTCCAATTTATCCATAGGGGTTTGTCGTAATTGTGTTTCTAACCACATATGTTGAAGAAATTACACCAAATATCCCCTAATTCCTGAGTAAATCAAGGCCCTAGAAATTGTGAAAAACTCCCCAAATCCGAAAATATACCAAATGTGGGGAAATAGGTGACAAAGACTGGACCTTTCATGAAATTAAAGAGTAAAAATGTTACCTTGGTGCTTGAATTAAGAGAAATTGGAAGAAAATTGACTAGATCTTGAGGGACTTCTTGGGGGGTGGCTGAGAGAAACTGCTCGGCGAGTATGGGGGTGAAGTGTTGAACAAAAGCAGTTTTTTTACAGATTTTATTTTACTGGGTTTAAACCGTATACTCGCCGAGTATAATGGATATACTCGCCGAGTAAGGACGCGTGTTGTGAAGTTTTAGCTGTATACGAGCATCTACTCGCCGAGTGTAACCGATATACTCGCCGAGTATATGTCTCAGATTGAAAAAAATTTACGTTTTTGCCAATTTTACTATGTGATTTCCTTTATTTTAGCCTTTCCACCCCACACTTTTAGTAGAGCTTGTCCTCAAGCACTTAGAGAAGTAGAATGAATGAAGAGAAATGAAAAAAATAATACGAAAAATAAAGAAAGTGAAAGAAAATGCAAACGTGAAACTCGGGTTGCCTCCCGAGAAGCGCTTCTTTTGATGGAGTCATTAGCTGGACTCCGCCCCTTCTATGTTTTTGCAATTCCGCACAGCAGGAGCTCCTCCATTCCTTCATTGCGGGGGACTCCTTCTTCATATTTCTTCACTCGATGGCCATTGACTTTAAATGGCGTGCCATCTCTTGAGATCAATTCAATAGCCCCATGAGGAAACACCGTCTTGACCACAAATGGACCATCCCACCTGGATTTAAGTTTTCCCGAGAAGAGTTTTAGGCGGGAATTGAAGAGTAGTACTTTTTGGCCTTCATGGATGTCCTTGCTTTTGATTCTTAGGTCATGCCATCTCTTGGTCTTTTCTTTATAAAGCCATGAGCTAGAATAGGCTTCATTTCGTAGTTCTTCAAGGGCATTCATTTGCATTAAGCGGTTTGTCTTCATTTCTTCCATGTCAAAGTTACATCTTTTTAGCGCCCAATATGCCTTGTGCTCGATTTCAACCGGTAAATGGCATTGCTTTCCATAAACTAACCTATATGGTGTAGTACCAATAGGTGTTTTGAAAGCGGTACGGAACGCCCATAGCGCGTCATCCAATTTATCCGACCATTCCTTGCGATTACTTCCCACCGACTTCTCCAAGATACGCTTCAAAGCTCGATTGGTAACTTCCGTTTGCCCACTCGTTTGCGGGTGGTATGATGTGGAGAACTTATGGGTCACCCCATATTTCTTGAGCACCTTGTCCAATTGATCATTGGCAAAGTGTGTACCACGGTCACTAATTAAGGCCTTTGGAACACCAAACCGGGAGAATAGTCTTTTCAAGAAGCGTATCACTACCCGTCCGTCGTTTGTAGGTAAAGCCTGCGCCTCCGCCCATTTTGACACATAATCCACCGCCACGAGAATGTACTTGTTTCCTTTGGATGTGGGGAATGGCCCCATGAAGTCTATGCCCCACACGTCGAACACCTCGCACACTTGAATGCTATGTTGTGGCATTTCATTACGGGAGGAAATGTTTCCCACCCTTTGGCAAGCATCACATTCTTTGACATATTGGGCTGCATCTTTGAAGATTGTTGGCCAATAAAACCCAATGTCAAAGATCTTCTTCGCGGTATAGTGTGCGCCATGATGTCCTCCCGTGGGTCCGCTATGGCATTGCTCTAGTATTTTTCGACTCTCCTTTCCGAATACACATCTTCTTATAATCCCGTCCGCGCAACTTCGGAAGAGGTATGGATCATCCCAAAAGTAATATTTGATCTCCGAAAAGAATTTCTTCTTTTGCTGACTACTATAATCCTTCGGGACGTACTTGGTAGCTAAATAGTTAGCTATATCCGCGAACCATGGCTCTTCTCCCACGGACACCATAATGTATTCATCCGGAAAGTCGTCTCCATCCTTATCTTCTTGCAATGCCGGGTTCTCGAGCCTAGATAAATGATCGGCCGCTACGTTCTCCATTCCTTTCTTATCTCGTATCTCTATATCGAATTCTTGAAGAAGCAGCACCCATCGTATTAGTCTTGGCTTGGCATCCTGTTTGGAAAACAAATACTTGATAGCCGAGTGGTCAGTAAAAACAGTGGTTTTAGATAAAACCAAATAAGGGCGAAATTTATCGAAAGCATAAACTACGGCTAACAGTTCTTTTTCAGTAGTGGTATAATTCTCTTGGGCAGGATTCAAGGTCTTGCTTGCATAATAAATGGGTTGAAAATGCTTGTCAACCCTTTGTCCAAGGACGGCTCCTAGTGCATAGTCACTCGCATCACACATGATCTCGAAGGGTAAGTTCCAATTTGGTGCTATAATGATTGGGGCATTAGTTAATTTTTCTTTTAAAAAGTCAAATGCCTCTAAACACTCTTTAGTGAAATTAAAGGGTGCATCTTTTAACAATAATTGTGTTAGAGGTTTCGTAATTTTAGAAAAATCTTTAATAAAACGCCGGTAAAAGCCTGCGTGTCCCAAAAAGCTTCTAATGCCCTTCACATTAGTTGGTGGGGGTAATTTAGCGATGGTGTCTATCTTTGCCCGATCCACCTCAATCCCCTTTTTAGAGACTTTATGTCCCAATACTATACCCTCCTTGACCATGAAATGACACTTTTCCCAATTTAGGACCAAGTCGGTTTTCTCACATCTAGCAAGCATCGAGTCAAGATTTGTAAGGCAGTCATTAAAAGAAGATCCAAATACGGAGAAATCATCCATAAAGACCTCCATGAATTTCTCCACCATATCATGGAATATGGCGGTCATGCACCTTTGAAATGTCGCAGGTGCATTGCATAAGCCAAATGGCATGCGTCTATAGGCGAAGGTCCCACTGGGGCACGTAAAGGTGGTCTTTTCTTGGTCCATTGGGTCTATGGGTATTTGGAAATACCCGGAAAACCCGTCTAAGAAGCAATAATAGCTATGGCCCGAAAGTCTCTCTAACATTTGGTCTATGAAAGGAAGGGGGAAATGGTCTTTGCGAGTGGCATCGTTTAGCTTGCGATAATCGATACACACTCGCCAACCGGTTACCGTTCGCGTTGGAATTAACTCATTCTTCTCGTTGGTAATGATCGTCATTCCTCCTTTCTTGGGCACCACCTGGACCGGACTCACCCATGGGCTATCGGAGATGGAGTAGATGATTCCTGCATCCAAAAGCTTTACCACCTCCTTCTTGACGACTTCTTGCATGTTCGGGTTTAATCTTCTTTGATGTTGCACCACCGGTCTGGCTCCTTCTTCTAAGTTTATTTTGTGAGAGCAGTAGGATGGACTTATTCCCTTTATGTCGGAGATGTTCCACGCGATGGCTTTCTTCCTTTTCTTCAGTATCCGTACAAGCTCTTCCTTTTCTGTCTTGGAGAGATCTGAGGCTATAATTACTGGCTTCTGATTTCCTTCTTCCAGAAAGGCGTATTCCAGATGGTTAGGCAGTGTTTTGAGCTCCAATTTAGTGTTCATAGTGGCGTACTCGCCGAGTGCAGGTATGGTACTCGGCGAGTTCATGGCGGCATTTGCGACTGCTGACTTTTCTTCAGGTGTACTCGGCGAGTAGGTCGGGTCTACTCGGCGAGTAGGGCTTTCAGCTTGGTTTTTGAGTTCTTTATACTCTGCTTCCTCCAACAGTCTTTCAATCTCTAGTAAATCTTTCTCTGGATCAAATACTTCTTCAAAAGCTGCAACCTTGCTGGAATCTTCAAGTATGTCTCCTTCCAATAACTCGTCAAGCATGTCGATTGAGAACGCCGTGTCGTCACTACTCCTTGAGTACTTCATGGCTTGGTCTACCCCGAATGTTACTGAGTCATCCCCAACTCGCAATGTGAGCTTTGAGTCTCTCATGTCTACGATGGCGCTAGCGGTGTTGAGGAAGGGTCTTCCAAGGATGATTGGTACTTGCGGGTCCGCCTCCATGTCAAGAATGATGAAGTCAGCCGGGAAGACAAACTTGTCTACTTTCACTAATAGATCTTCACATATGCCTCTTGGGAAAGTAACCGTCTTGTTTGCTAAATGAATTGCCATCCGAATTGGCTTTGGCTCTGGAAGGTCCAGCTTTTTGAAGAACGAGTATGGCATAAGGTTTACACTCGCTCCCGAATCAGCTAAAGCATGAATTGCTGCCAAGTTGCCAAATTGGCAAGGTAAAGTTAAGCTCCCCGGATCACCCTTCTTCTTTGGTAGTTTGTTTAGCATGGCTGCGGAGCAATTCTCATTCAATACTACTTTCTGCACCTCTTCCATCTTTCTTCTATTAGTGAGGAGTTCCTTAAGGAACTTTGCGTACTTGGGCATTTGCATGACGGCTTCGATGAAAGGAATGTTTATTTGAAGAGTTTTAATATGATCAAGGAATTTCTGATACTCCTCTTCCTGCTTCTCCTTTTTGGCTCGGGCTGGGTACGGCATTGGAGGCTGGTAAGGTTTGACGGGTGGCTGATCATGCGGTTTTTCAGATGTACTCGCCGAGTACATCGGTCCTACTCGGCGAGTAGATCTCTCAGATTGTGAATGTTGGTTCTCAGCTTGTGCTTCCGTTTCTTCCTTCTGTGAGTCCTTATTCTCTTCAGTGCGAATGGGGGCCAGGGGAGTAATAACCTTCCCACTTCTTGTGGTAATAATGTTCACTTGCGCGCCTCGTGGGTTGTTCTCGGTTTTGCTAGGAAGCTCTCCCGGTGACCTTTGGTTTAGTTGTTGAGCGAGTTGCCCAAGCTGAGTTTCTATATTATGGATGGATGCTTGCTGGTTCCTGAGCATTGTTCTTGTTTCTTGGATAGCAGCATCGTGGTCACTGTGTCTTTTCTCGGAAGCAGCCACAAATTTAGTTAGCATATCTTCCAAACTTGGCTTCTTTTCTTGCACCGGCTCCTCCTTTTGGTAAAAGCCTCTTCCTTTTTGTCTATACTTCTCCTCCTTGGCCTTCTTGTACTCTTCGTAAGGCAGCCACTCCTTTTTTTGTTTTCGCCAGTCTTCATCATACCGGTCACCGCTCGAATAACATACTTGTGCCTTTTTGTTGCCGTGCTCATCTAAATCACAATCCCTAGTGAGGTGAGGTCCATTGCAGTTTTCACAACCCACCCGTATGGCATGGATAGTTTGATCCATTTTGTCCATTCTCCTATCCATGGTTTTTAACATGGCCATGACCGCGGATAAATCTTCAGTAGCAGCGTACGCGGCTCCCCTCGTGACATCATTCCTAGGGTTGTGGTATTCTCTAGAGTGTTTAGAGAATTCTTCAATTAATTCTTTAATCACCGGGGGTGGCTTCTTTGTAAGTGGGCCTTGTGAGTCTAGCAACTGCCGGGTTGTGACATTAACTCCATCATAAAAGATGGAAACTTCTTGCTGGCTGTTTAGATCATGGTGTGGGCAATTTCGTAGTAAACTTTTGTACCTCTCCCATGCTTCATATAAAGATTCTCCAGCTTGTTGTTCAAAGTTTGCAATGGCCTTCTTGAGTTTGGCTATTTTGGATGGTGGGCAAAAGTGATCTATAAATTCTTCCTTCATTTTGGCCCAAGTAGTGACTGACCCGGGAGGAAGTGATTTGAGCCAGTCTTTAGCAACACCCTTGAAGGTTACCGGAAGCATCCGAAGTAGTTGAGTTTCGCGGGTTACATTTGGAATGTTGAAATAGTCAGCAACATCATTTACTTCATCCAAATGTTTGTAGGCATCTTCATGATCTTTCCCATAGAAAGGTATTTCCTTAAGCGCAGCTAGGATATGACCTTTTAGTTCGAAGGTAGCAGTTGCGGGAATTGCGGGTTGCACAAGTCCCGGGCCATGGTCGTCGCGCATCCTCTTCTTCCATTCCCCCATGGGAATTTCATCAATGTTAGCCATAGTGAATGCTAACTCTTCCTCCGATCCGGTTTCTTGTTCGTACGTTGCCTCCTCTTCTTCCTCGGTCTCGTATCCAATATCTTTTTGGATTGGCTCCTCAATTGTCAAGGAAGCGCTAGAAGCTCCTGATTTACTGCTCTTCTTTTTCCCAAAAACAGTCTTCAAGTTGGACAATGGTGATTTCTTTGGTGTGCTTGAACTCTCCACGTCCTTCCCTTTGTTTCTTTTCAATTCGGATTCGGGATCTTCAAACGGGGGTACCAGTGGTGTGTTTGCTCCTCTGGTCATGAGAGTCCTGAAATTAATCAAATAAAAAAAAACGTAAAAAGAACAAAAAGATTGTAAAAGAAAAGAAGAAAAAATTGCTGGTTAAACTGCTACTCGCCGAGTAGGTGCGAGTGCACTCGGCGAGTATCAGTGATATTTCAAAAAAAAAATTAAGTTTTAACTTTAACTAAAACAGATACTAAAACCTAATTACTGGATACTAAATTGCAATAAATGAACTTTATGCAAGTAAACTCACACAAAGGATCGAAAAAATTAGGAATTAGTTTAATTATGTAGAACCGTTCCCCGGCAACGGCGCCAAAAACTTTATGTGTGTAAATTCAACTAGTTTTATCCCTACTTTTTATTAATAATTTGAGCACACAAAGGCAGTGAACCTGTCTTTAAGTGGTATAGGTTGATAAGTAAGGTATCGAACTCAGGGAACGGAAATTAAACTAATAGCTAATTTTAACTAAAATAAATAATAAAAGTAAATGGTTTTTCTCTAGTTTTGCAAGACTAGAAACTTAACAAATTAAATTTAACTAATTAACTAAAGCAACAACTATTCACCAAATTTGATAAAGATGTTTCTATTTAGGTTCAACCAATTCACTCCTATGGTTATTTTAGTTAAGGTAGATTAATTGCTATTGGTTACCAATGATAGTAGTTAGGTTCATGTTCATTACTCCTAACCCTTAGACAATTAACTAATTTAAGCGTTGATCAAGTGTTTAAACTAATTAATTCCCTAGATTAATTATTTGGATTAAATAAGATTTGTAATAGTCAATTAAGTTATTAATTCAATTAACCTCTTGTTGATGGTTTCTCAAACAAGCTCACACATTAATCTTCCTATTTCCTTATTAATCTTAGTTTCATAATCATTACTTCTAAGCATATATTTTAGCATTCACATAGACATATGAGGTTAACAATTAAGTGATGTTCATGCAACCTAATTGCCTTCCAATTAACAGAAAATAGTAGTGATTAATACATAAGGTTCTTTAACAAACTTAATTTAATAAATCACCAATAGACAATTAAGCAAAAATCAATAATTAAACCATAGGAGTTCTTTGGTATTCCCCAAACAGAAACAAAAACGAGTTTAGCTCATAGTTGCAGTAGAAACAAACAAAGAAACAAAGTTTAAGAAAGCAAACATGTTTAATTCCTAAGTCTAAGTGGTAGAATTAACCTAATTGCTTGAATTCTTCCAACTCTTGAAGCCTAGGGTTCCTTAGCGCCTTCTGAACCTTTTAGTCGCAGCCAATCCTTCAAAAATCGCCAGGAGTTCTATCCCAAGTGATCAGGATTCGTCTTATAAAGATATCTCAAAACAGAGGCTACTCGGCGAGTAGCAGAATCAACTCGCCGAGTAGGTCAATACTTATCCGTCTTCAGGTTAGCAGTCGTACATATCTTCTAGTATCTCATCGTGTACTCGCCGAGTAGGGTCGAGGTACTCGCCGAGTAGGGTCGAGGTACTCGCCGAGTAGGTCATTCTTGGCACCCTTTAATCTTCTCTTGCTTTCCTTTTCTCCTTTTTACATCCAAGCATATCTTTTGGGCTGAAAACACAATTCAAAGCATTTTAAGTACCTTTTGTCCAAATTATTCTCATAATTAACCAAAAATAACTAAGAATATATGTTAAATAATTAACTAATTATGCACATATCAGGTCTAGAAAACCCTAACTCTATAAACAATCACTAAAACAGAAGATGGATCGAGATTATACCTCAAATAAGTACTCCTGAACTCATAATTCCTCCAAATAGCACCTCCTTCAGCCTCCTCTTAATCTTGATCACCTTCTTCTTGCTAAACCAATGATAGAAAGATCAAATATGGCCTCTCCTTCCTCACAAACGATTTAGCTCACTTAGGGTTGTTCTCAAGGGACTGGTAGCCGCAATGGGAGGTTATGAGTGCCCTTAAATAGGCTCCAAAACCCGGGAATTAGGGTTTCAATTGCCAACGCAGACTCGGCGAGTCATATGCTCGATTCGTTGAGTCTGGTCGCGAAGATTCGCAGAAACTTCCTCGCCTACTCGACGAGTCGTGGCACCAACTCGTCGAGTCCCTCCTCTTTCCTGAATAAATAATTAAAATTAAATCATACCCGAAACTCTGGATGTTACAGTTTGGATGTACAATTTATGTACCCATTACTCCACCTCACTCACAAAAATGGGTCCTCAAGAAGAATGAGAATGTATGTTAGATATGAATCTCCATCTATAGTAAAATATTTAAGATCATCAACTAGAGATTTATTCACATCTATATTTGATGATTATTATTTTGATGAATCATATTTTCCAACATTAAGGGGAGAAATAAAGAAGCTGGAAAATAAAATCTCTTGAAAGGAATTGTCACTTTCAGTTTTAGATCCTCGTTCAAGTCAATGTGAATTTGAAATAAAAAAAAAAGATAATTCATTTACAAAATGTAACAAATCAATTGCCAGAAGCATTTACTGACCCTAAGTGAGTAACAAAGTCTCATGTACCAGCTATACATACTCCAGTTAGAATTGATATCCCAGAAGAAAAAACAAATACAACTGCAAATGAATCTTAGGCACGCCTGAAGCGTGGAAGATCAGCCGGTTCCAAAGATAAAAATCATTGAAAATGAAATGAAGCAAATACAATTGATGGTCCAAAAGAGAAAACATAATCTCTTTAAAAGATGAATGAAGCTCTAGAAGAGTCCAATGACATAACAAATGAATATAAGGTACCTGAAAAAATGAAAATGATGAGATCTTAATAAATTATGTCATGATAGGAATAAGATGGGACCAAAATACGACAGAAGTCGACGATAATTTTTCATATCATGTTCCGCGCGCGATTATAAAGAAAATGAGGATCTTGAACCTAAATCTATTGAGAAATGTATGAATAGAAAATATTGGCCAAAATGGAAAGATGAAATAAATAAAGTGCTTAATTCTATTACTCAACGAAAAGTTTTTGGACCTGTAGTCCGTACACCAAACAGAGTAAGAACAGTGGGACACGAATGGGTATTTGTGCGCAAAAGAAACGAGAAAAATGAAGTTGTGAGATATAAAGCAATGTTTGTTGCACAAGGTTTTACCCAAAGACCCGAAATTGATTATGAAGAAAAGTATTCTCCGGTAGTTGATGCAATTACATTCAGTTGTTTTATAAGTGTAACAACATATGCAAAACTAGATATGTGTCTAATGGATGTATTTACCGCCTATTTATATGGTTCACTTGAAGATGATATTTATATGAAAATCATAGAAGGGTTTAAGGTGCCAGAAGCACAAACTTCTAATTCTCGTGAAGTATATTTGGTAAAATTAAATAAATCTTTGTATAGATTGAAACAATCTGGCCGTATGTGCTTCAATTGTTTTAGTACATTTATGTTGAAAGATTGCTATAAAAATGATCCATTAAGCCCGTGTGTATTCATAAAAAGATCCAGATAAGAATTTATCATAATTGATGTTATTGTAGATGATTTGAACATAATTGGAATTCCTAGAGAATTGGAAAAAGGTCACTTCTTGTTTGAAATAAAATTTTGAAATGAATGATCTTGGTAAGATGAAATTCTATTTGGGTCTTCAAATTAAGCACGTAAAAATGGAGTTTTTGTACATTAATATCTAGAAAAGGTGCTAAAAAGGTTTTATATAAATAACTCACATCCATGAGTAACCCGAAGGTGGTAAGGTACTTAGATGCCAAAAAGGACCAATTTCAGCATCATAAAAAAACATGAAAATATTCTTGTTCCCGAAGAACCATATCTTAGTGCTATTGGTGCACTAATATATCTTACCATTAATACAAGACCTGATAAATATTTTGTCGTAAACTTATTAGCAATATATAGTTCTTGTCCAACAAGTAGGTACTTGAATAGAGTCAAACACATTTTTTGATATCTTCGAGGTACAATAGATATGAATTTATACTAATCAAATTCATAAAATGCGAAGTTAATTAGTTATGCAGATGCGGGATATTTATCTGATCCACACAAAGCTCGATCCTGAACATGTTATTTATTCACTTTTGGAGGTAACGTAAATTCTTGTCATTTTGTTAAACAAACTTTAGTTGCTGCTTATTGATGGGTTTTAGCCATAAGAACTTTCCTATGTGCGCATGCAAAACCCTAATGCTTGGATCTAGGCTTTCTAATTAAACATGCTTTGAATCCAAGACTTCTAATGACTAATTAGGTATAAGAACAACACAAACACAGATCTAGAAGTTTACCTTTCAATCTCTTGTTTGATCTTGTTGTCTTGGAGCTCTAGAGTCACAATTGTCACTCCTCTAATGGCTTACAAACACCAACAAGCAAGGAGGATGATTTGAGAGAGAGGAGAGGGGAGGGAATTCGGCCAGGGTTCTCTACTTGAGATGAGATGCCGAATTCCCTTGGCTAGAGGGTCTATTTATACTTGTAGACTCCTTAAGGGTTTCACCTTAAACCCTAGTTGGATAATCTTTCCTTAAAGCAATCCAAATCCATTCCTTAGATTACCTTGGACGATTTTAAGCTATCCCTAGCTTCTAGAATTCGTCCATCCTTTATCCACAAAGGATTTACAGTCTAAAGTGTAACTATCAAACAATTGACAGTTTATACCCTCTTATTTAATTAATATCTTTAAGTCACCAAATTAATACTAATTAATTTATGACTTATATTAATCAAATAACAATATTATTATTCCTTATATTATTCTTATAATATATTAATAATATTTATTCTCTCATAATAAATCATCCTGTCAAGTTGCTATGGTGAAGGCAACCCAAAAGGACCATGCACAACCGGGTCAAATACTTGCCTAATATAGTTGCAGCCTTAGACACTATTCCAACACTTATTCTAACCATGCAGAGATTATAGCAATTTATAAGGCAAGTCATGAATGTATTTGGTTAAGAATTTTAACTCAACATATTTGCAAGAATTGTGGTCTAACGTCTAACAGGGATGTTCCAACCATACTATATGAGGATAATACAACTTGTATAGCTCCATTCAAGGAAGGATTTATCATAGGAGACAGAACCAAGCATATATCACCAAAGTTTTTTTTTCACTCATGATCTTCAAAAAGAATGTGACATCAACATCTAGAAAATTCAATCCAGTAACTACTTTCCTGATTGGTTTACTAAAGCACTTCCTACATCGGAATTTGAAAAGATGGTACGAAACATTGTTATGCGGTGCTTCAAGAAAATCAAGTGATGTGCTAATCAGGGGGAGTTGGAAACATATTGTACTCTTTTCCTTAGCTATGTTTTTCCCACTAGGTTTTCTTAGCAAGGTTTTTAACGAAGCAATTGTTTCGAATATCTATTATTAATCGTGTACTCTTTTTCCTTAATAAAGGGTTTTACCGATTAAGGTTTTAATGAGGCATGATACAATCATCATTCGAGGGGGAATGTTATGAATGATTATTGAGTAAATGACTATCGGATTCTCCATATCCCCCATTACTCTCCATAATTAGTGAACATTATAGCAAACATTATTATGAGTTTTATGAGTGTAGTTATGCACCACTATAATGTGCATTTATATCATACATGACATTTCATCTTCTTTATTTAGTATAAATAGTGAATATTATGTATTGTAAAGTTTTGATGATTTCATCACAAGTATTGGAATAAATGTTCTCTCTATTCTCATGTCTTTCTTTACTTTATAATTTATTTTGTTATTTGATCATATTTTATAACAAAAATTAAGTTATAATATAATTATTATTTTATTTTAGGGAATCTCCATTAAAGTCCTAAAATTATAGTTCAGTTTACGTTTTAGTTCTAAATTAATTTTTTATTGCGAAAAAGTCTTAAAACAGCCAAAAGTTTGTATTTTGACCACTTTTGACCGGTTGAAACTCGTAACAAATTTATTTGAGACTATTTTGTAAACTGACCCAAAATATTAAGACTTTTTAGCAAAATATATATTATGACTTTTTTGCTAACAAAAACCTTATTATTAATATTATTATTATTATTAAAAATATAAATAAGTATACTATTTTTTAAATTCATTATTATTAATATTATTAGTAATACATATAAATATGTTTAAATGAAGAAAAAAAAAAAGAATATTAAAGACATTTTTAAGGATGAAAGTGGAGATGATGGTAATGCTTTAAGCATTGAAATCATAAATGGTTGTTTGTATATTCTCATTTTGTATATGATCATTTCACATTTGTTATTATTGTTTTCAATTCAGAATATTAATATTTAACAATTTAAAAGAGGTTACATATTTTTAAAATTATTTATAAATAGTGATTTTGCGTCATGGACTATCGATGTTATCATTAAATTCTCAGTTTTTTGCTTATCATTCTCAACCTGTAAGCGAACATTTCTTATATATATTTTCTTGAATCGAGTTTGGGTCTGTAACTGGATCGGATCAAGATTATGATGGGGTCTGCTACCACATGTATTAGTGAGTGAGCGTATGTTATAAGCGTATCTTTTGTGTGTAAGTATTTAAATTATCAACATGTGTGTTGTCTTTTTTCATTACTTTACTCATGTGGTTTTTTGGAAACATAGCAGATGTAGCATGATAAAGCAAAACATATCATATTACTTTTTATTAAACAAGATATTATAATTAATACTTTTGAATTTTTCTTTAGGCTACCTATGTAGATGTTTGTAGTGGATATGTTGGATTTGAAAATAAATCCTTCTACCTTAAACAATTTTATATACAAAGTGAAAAATCATTCTACCTTAAATTATTTATAAACAATTTATAAATATGCAACTTTTTTTAAATTGCTAAGAATTAATATTCTGAAGTGAAAACAATAATAATAAATATAAAATGACCATATAAAAAGTAAGACTATACAAGAAGAGATTCATGATTTCAATGCTAAAAACATCATCATCCCCTCCATTTTCACCCTTAAAAAATGCTTTTAATATTTTTTTCATTTAAACGCATTTATATGTATTATTTACAATATTACTAATAACAAATTTAAAAAACAGTATACTTATTTATATAATAATAATAATAATAATAATAATAATAATAATAATAATAAGGTTTTTGTTTGTAGAAAAGTCCTAATATTTTTGTTTGCAGAAAAGTCTTAATATTTTGGATCAGTTTACAAAATAGTCTCAATTTATTTTGTTACCGATTCCAACCGATCAAAAAGGGTCAAAATGCAAACTTTTGCTGGTTTTTAGGACTTTTTAGTAAAAAAAATATTTTAGGACTAAAACGTAAACTGAGCCAAAATTTTGAGACTTTATTGGATATTTCCATTTATTTTATTACAAGATATAACATAGAACATTAGTTGTTTATAGAGGTGGCAATTGTGTCGTGTCGTGTCGGATTCGTGTCGTGTCGAAAAACTAAACGGACCGAAAATGCTTGACCCTAACCCGACCCATTTAATTAACGTGTCGTGTCGTGTCAACCCGTTTATTTTTGTGTCGGGTTTCAAGTTAGGGGTATACGTTGAAATATGTCGTGTCATGTGAGGTTAAAAGATTGAGCATGTTGAAAGAGTAAGATTTGGGTAGGCGGAAAGGAAAAACTAATAGTTTGGAGATGGAATAGATGAACTCATAGCAAGTTCAGACGACAAAATTGAAAGAGTAAGAGTTAGGGAAGCAGAAGTGTAACATCCTGAAATAAGGTGCACATATTATTCTTGAACCTTTCCCTAAAATGTCAAATTAGTCCCTAAAAGATAAAAGTTGGCAAGATAGTATGTGGGGCATACGCATGAGTATGCGCAACGTACTCATGCGCCATGCAGAATCGTGGAGGCCACCTAGTACGCTGGGTGTACTAGGCTCAGATGCAAAACCCAAATATTTCATTTGACCCTATATATAGAACAATATGGCCTCATTTCTAGCCACCCTTGTCAGCCTCCAACCCTCTCATAAACCCTAATCTCGTATGTGTGGTTTGTCTGGGTGTTTTTGCAAAAGTTTTGGGTGTTCTTGGCCCTTGTAGTGAAGAAGGAGGTTACAGAATAAGAAGAAGGTGCTAGCAAGCTTAGAGATCCAGAAACTTCCCACCTTTGTGCATCATTTTCAGGTATAAAGCTTATGCCTTGGATAGTGTTCTTCTAGATCTCTTTAGTTTAAGATTTTTGAGCTAAAGTCTTTGTAACGCCCGTAGATCAGGGCTAGTCAATTTAGAGACGTTAAGCGTCAAAAATGACTTTTTGATGGAAGATTATTTTGAAGGAATAATCTTGACTAAGTTGTATTATATGTTACAAGGATTTCGTACATATAAAGAACGCCGAAATCCGAGTTATAACGAAGAAGTTATGACCTGTCGAAGTTTCGCGACAGAACCGGCACGACACAGCGCGACGTAAAAAGTGAATTTACGTTAGAGCAATATTTAGCCTTAGCAATCTAAATGAAAGTCATAGAATACGTTAAACCATGAGCGTGCATAAAAAGAACGCCCAAATCTGACTTCGTATGAGGAAGTTATGATTTTTCGAAGTTTCGACTTAGCGGTATACAGCCCGAATACTAGATTTGAGACCGAGCGGTTTTTAGCCAGAACAATCTAAATGAGAATTGAAGATCTCATTAATTGTAGTAAAACGATAAAAAGATAGGCGAAAACGGACGTCGGATGAAGAAGTTATGATTTTATAACGGAATTTTCCTGTCCCGACCTACTAAAAATAAATAATAAAAATAAAGTCAAAATTAGCCGACGGAGTCTAAACGAAAGTTGTAGATCGTAGTCTCACCTACGCGTGGATATAAAGAACGTCGAAAACGGAGTTCGTATGAAGAAGATATGAATTTTTGAAGTTTATTAAATATTTTCGAAATTAAATTTAAATATATATTGGCCGATATTATCAATGGGGGGAGTCAGCGACCTTATCCAGGTTACGCCCCGCGTAACCTAAGATTACGCCCCGCGTAAATCGCAGATCCAGACCCTATAAAAGGGAGTCGAGTGCAGCCGATTTAATTGCTCATTTCTCTTCTTTCTCTCGCGTTTTTGCATCGTTTTTCGTGCAAGAATTATCCCGAAGCCCCGGTATCATTCCAGAGCCCCGAAGCAAGTCCCGAGGCCCCGAAGATCCCGAGAAGTGATATTCCCGAGCCGAAGCTCTGCCCGCGAGAAGTTCGATTTTTGTGGAGATCTTCCAGATCTGCCGAAGAATACTACTTCTGCAAGTCGTAGTGCTGTCCGATCATCTTCTGATCAAGTGAGTGTATACTACCTTTCATAAACACGATAATAATACAAGTATGGTTCGATTGTATTAAGTATATTGTTGTTTATATGTGTGAGTGTGTGGTTACTTTCTTCTAACGCATAATTATGAAGTATTTTATACGAAATACGTGTTATGTGTATAATTTTTGTTGTTATGTGTGTGAATGTATATTCACTTTCTTCTATCTCATAGATCTGATCTATTCTCTATGAAATACGTGTTATGTGAGTGTGTCTCATCTGTTATGTGGAATAGGTATTAAATGAGAATGTTATACAGGTTTTAAACTATGTATCAAAATATATATTTTTATCTACAAATATGTTGGGTGGAACATGGGTAGATAGTTGATGTGTGAGAAACAGATGAGAGGCCCCGATGTTGTTGTTGTTGATCTAGTTATTCAGCGAGTATGAATTAGAACAAGAGGTTAATTTTAGATCCGGGAGTATGGATCAGGTAAAGAGATAAAACTTGTTATTAGTCCGGGAGTATGGATTAAGACTAAGTTAATTGTCCCTAGTCCAGGAGTATGGATTGGGCACAGTTATTGATCCGGGAGTATGGATCAGATCAGGGTTAGGGTATAGTTAATTGTACTTATTCCGGGAGTATGGATTGGGTACAATTATTGATCCGGGAGTATGGATCAGATCAGGAGGTTAGTTTTAGATCCGTGAGTATGGATCAAGTAGTTTTAGATCCGTGAGTATGGATCGGTGAAGAGGATAGTTTTAGATCCATGAGTAGGGATCAGGTAAAGAGGAAAATTTTAGATACGAGAGTTTAGATCGTGTCATTGTGAGGATCGATGGGGTGGGTTAAGAGTTTCCTTTGTTCTATATTTATAAATATATGATATAACATTGTGGGATGAAAACCCTATATGCTCACCAGGCTCCCAAGCCTGACCCACTCAGTTTTCTTTGTATCACAGGTATTAATACGAAGACATATTTCACAGACAGATTTAAAGGAGATATAAATCAATTGTGTAATTAAATGTAAGTTCTGTTTATGCTTATATGTCTGTATCGGAACATGACATCCCGAGGCTTTATTATTAAATGAAAAATACATTCCCTTTGAGAAGTGTTTTGATAAGTTATTATCTTGTCTTGTTTTGGGAACAAATTCCGCAACCGTTATCTTTAAAAGATTACTCTGAGTTTATAAAACAAAGCATAAACAAAATCGGTCTTTTCTGGCAGTGAAAATGGGGATGTCACAGTCTTCAAGTTTGAACCATTTTTAGTTTGGGAATCTCCAGAGAGTTTAAGTTGTCCTTTCATGCATCTTAAGGCATCTAGATGGATAAAAATGCTTGATTGATCTTCCCTTTTGGCTCATGCATGAGTAAAGTGGCTTGGAATGTATGAAATGATATTTTAGCCTCTCATAGCCATGCAAAGTCTAAAAGCCCAAGACTTTATGGGTTAAGAGATTTTAAATAAGTCAAATATGTAGTTGGAATGGTTGTCTTAACGAATTAAGACCACAAAATAGTAGAAATGGAAGTTTGTGTAGTCCGGATCTGCAGGCGTTACAAAGCGTTCCCGTCAATTTCAAACTGACAATCTAAATACTCATGTGTAACAAGAATTTGATTCCTGAAAATCATTTCTACGATAATTTTAACATCTAACGGGACTAACGGTATTTTAATCTTCTTGAAAAATCGGCTCGACAAAAACAAAAATGTTGCACCGGAATCAAATATAACACATACGGGAAATGAGTTTAAAGTAAAAGTACTTGAGACAACATCAGGTTTGTTTCTATCTTCTTCAGTGTCATTTGAAAGGCTCGTGCTATTGTGACCATGCCTCTTTCTTCATTTTCTTCACATCCTTCAGTCCTCCTCTATCGTTCCGCCCAACATTTCTTGGCACCTTAGTTTTCGCCTTTGGACAATTTTCATAAAGGTGAACACTCTCTTCGCAGTTAAAACATAGTGGTTTATTTGCTGAACAATTTATTGCAGTGTGTCCCGTCTTTCCGCACTGGAAACATTTTAATGGAACAAAACTGATGTCATAATTTCCCACATGCTTTTTGCGACTCTTCTCACATCGTCAACCATCATCTCTTCTTAACTCGATAGGATAGGATTTTCTTGTCACTTTTCCTCTTTTCGTGGATTCTTTGGTTCTTCTTTCCTAGTGGCACTTTTCTCCTATTTATTCTCTATATCCACCTGATAGCTTCATTTTATTTACTTATTTTTATAGTTTATTTTAGTACATTTCATTCGCATTTTAGTTAACTTTCATGCATATTTTCCCTTTTGTTATTTTTATGACCATTTCGGGGTACTTTCTAGTTTCTTGAGCATTATTGCAGATTTTCTTGGAAACTAGCGGGGCGGCACTCTTGCGAGGCGATTGGGCTTGAAGGGAATTGGAGATTTCATGCTTGATGGCCATGAAGGTGATTCATGGGGTGGACTTGTCAATTGCTTGAAGGCTTGGAAGAATTGAGCTTTAAATTTGAAAGATGCGGGGGAACATTCAAGCGTATGAAAATTATTAATCGGGCGAGTTCACGAGCTTTGGAGGATTTAGAGAGGTCAAATTGGGCTTTAAATGAAGAAAAACTTGAAGAAAATGGGCTAGGAGGTGATTGGATTCGATCTGGGCTAGTGGGATATGCTTTAGAGGCCCAAAATCTCAAAGGAGCCCATGTCAGGTACCACCCGCGCAACCCACCCGCGCAGCAGCACACGGGTCGCGCAAGGCCCTGCAGGGGCAATTTCGGGAATCCTTCTTTTGAGCTATTTGAGGAAGGTTGGTGCCCATCTTTTGCATACTCTTGGACATCCGATTTTTGAAGATTCTCTCTGGAGTTTTGGAGACTTTTGAAGGCCAAGAACCCTTGAAGAACATCATATTTTTACCTCTTGATTCTTGCTTAATGTTTGGTACAAATTTCTCTAACTTTGTTTCTTTGTGTTTAGCCATGCTTGGCTAAACTAATCTTGGTTGACTTTTGGTTAATCCTTTGAAATTTTGTTGAATGTTGAAGAATCCATAAACATGTTCTTAAATCTTTATGGGAATGTTTTGTGTTTTAACATCTTATCACTACTTGTATGTTTTAGTTCATGAGTTTAAATATGTTTGTGGTGATTAGTTGGCTAATTTCTTGATTAAGTAAAGGATCTTCAAATTAGCAAGCAACAAATGATTTTTGTGTTGTTTTTGCTTCACACAATCATAAAAACATTTCCTCCAACATGGTGGTGAAAGCATTTGACCCCTCTTGGATTTGGTGACTTTTTAGTTCTTAATGCTAGTTGACTTTCACTAATTACATGCTATTTGGAATTAGTGACTTTGACTAAGGAAATTGTTATGAGCTTCTCTAGCCATTTCAACAATTAAGAAAAGCCTAGGTAATCTCAAGCTCCTTGGATTACTATAGCCAAATTAAGGATTTAAATCAAAGTATTGCACCATTGGATTCTAATGATATGTTCATCAAAAGTCAAAGTGAAGAAACTTTAAGTCAACCATCTCTCCCTCATTGGTTTTACATCAAACTCTTATTTTTGTTGCATTTGTCTATTTAAATCATTGTTAATTCTAGTTGTTTCAAGTATTTCAAAACACCAAACCCCCCCCCCCCCCCATTTTATTTTTATTGTCATTTTCAAGTATTTTTACAAAGAGATTTTTCATAGAGTTATAAATTGAACCAATCTCCGTGGATTCGATCCCTTTACCACTATACACTATTTTGGTGTGTAATATTTAGGGTTATTATTTGTGTTGGCCTCGACAACCACCAAATTTTTGGCGCCGTTGCCGGGGATTGGTTTATTTTTAATCAATTTGTTTCTCTATGCCCAGATCTCAGCGTACAGGTGACTTGATTTACAACCCCGAAATCGAAAAAGAAGCAAGGCGTTTGGCTAAGGAAAAACGAGTTGAACGTGGTCAAACTTCTAACCCCCACGGGGACCCGGAGGTTGAAACCGCTTCATTAAGTGATATAGAACCCGATTCTAGTCCCGACCCTCGCCAAGAAATTCCCGAAACACCACCCCTACAACAAAATCCACCCATTATTGAACCAATTGTAATGGCGGACGGAGGAGAAGTTCCCGAGAGAACCTTGAGGCAAATGATGGAGACCGATGTTACACAAACTCCAACCGGTATCAATTACTCGGTTTTGGAAGGAGGTTCGGAATTGAAGTCAAGTTTAGTCCACCACCTACCAACTTTTCATGGATTGGAGAACGAAGACCCTCATAAGCACTTGAAGATGTTCCACATTATTTGCACTAGCATGAAGCCACAAGGGTCAACCGATGACCAAATCAAGCTAAGGGCATTCCCCTTTTCATTGGCCGATAGAGCAAAAGATTGGTTATTCTATCTTCCACCGGGGTCGATCAACTCATGGACCGACATGGCAAGAGCTTTCCTCGATAAGTTCTATCCCGCCTCAAGAGTCTCAAGTCTTCGAAATGAGATTTGTGGAATCCGCCAAGGTCAAAATGAGACTTTCCATGATTATTGGGAGAGGTTCAACAACTTGTGCTATAGTTGCCCACAACACCAAATTCCGGAACAACTCCTCATTCAACACTTCTACGAGGGATTGTTGCCAATGGAGAGAAGACTAGTTGATGCCTCAAGTGGTGGAGATGTCTTTAGTAAAACCCCACAACAAACAAGACAACTTTTCAACACCATAGCCGCGAATTCACAACATTTTGGCCCTCGCCAAGATATGAAAAGAGACACACAACACAAAGTCAATGAAGTGGGAACATCAAATCTCGAGTCTCAAATCAAAGATCTAACCTCCGTTGTCCAAAAGCTAGCCATGGGACAAACTCCACAAGTGATGGTTTGTGGAATATGTGCAACAATGGGACATCCTACGGATATGTGTCCCATCCTTCAAGAAGATGCGGAGCATGTGAATGCCACGGGAGAGTTCCAAAACTACCACAACAAACCATCCGGTTACCAAAATGCATATAATTCAAGTTGGAAGCCAAATCCCAACATGAGCTACAACCCAAGATCATTGCCTCAAAATGCATTGGTTAGACCATCCTATCCACCACCACAACCTCATTACCAACATCAACAACCACACTATCAACCCAAACCGCACCCTCCACATCATCATCAACAACCTCCTCAATCCCAACCAAGTAGCTCCGGAATGTCTCTTGAAGACATTGTCAAATCTCTAGCCACTAGTACCCAACAATTCCAAAAAGAGACAAGGACTAGTATCTCCAACCTTGAAGCACAAATGGGAGATATAGTTACATCCATAAGCAAGTTGGAATCCCGTGGTAAACTCCCTTCTCAAACCGAAAAGAACCCAAATGTCAATGTGGTGACCTTGAGAAGTGGCAAGCAAGCCGGAGAAAGTAGTTCAAAGAAGAAGCCAAGGGAAGAAGAGGAAGAGATAGAAGTTATTCCCGTTGAAGTACCTATAATCAAGAATGATGCACAAGCCGGAGTTGCAAAGAAGGCTGCCCCTCTAGTAACACCAATAGTCACTCAACCACCGTTCCCCTCCCGACTTTCAACTTCAAAGAAGAATATGGAGGAGAAAGAGATTTTGGACACCTTCCGAAAGGTGGAAGTAAACATCCCTCTACTTGACGCAATCAAGCAAATCCCGAGATATGCAAAGTTCTTGAAAGAACTTTGTACCAACAAGAGGAAGTTGAAGGGAAATGAGAAAATTTTGATGAATGAAAACGCATCCGCGGTTTTACAAAGGAAACTTCCACCCAAATGCAAAGATCCCGGAATGTTCACGGTTCCTTGCAAGATTGGGGATGTCACTTTTAGTAGTGCTATGCTTGATCTTGGTGCTTCTATCAATGTCATGCCATATTCGGTATATGAATCATTAAATGTCGGACCCTTAAGTGAAACCGGTGTCATAATCTCTCTTGCGGATAAATCGAGTGTCTTTCCTAGAGGTGTTTTAGAAGATGTCCTAGTGCAAGTGAACCAATTAGTCTTCCCGGCGGATTTCTATGTGATTGATCTAGATGAGCAAGTGTCCTCCAAATCGGCTCTAATCTTGCTTGGGAGACCGTTTTTGAAGACGGCTAGGACAAAGATCGATGTGTATGCGGGAAGTTTGACAATGGAGTTTGATGGTGAAACAATAAGTTTTAATATTTATGATGCCATGAGATATCCTAGTGACGTGTCATCTTTGTACTTTGTTGATGTTGTTGAGCCAATTACTCAAGAGTTGTTTGAGTTGTCTAACGGTGATATGTTGAAAATGATCTTGAGCAAAGGATTCGATTGTGGGAAGCTAGCCGAACAATTAAAGCTTTATTCTTTGGATCCGGAAGTTGAGAAGTTGGTAAGTAAAATGGAGATGAAAAAATTCACAAGATTAGATGTCAAGCAAATTGAATTGCCCCCAACTCACACAAAATTGCCGCCATCCCTTGTTCAACCACCCGAATTGGAATTGAAGGTCTTACCTCAACATTTGAAGTATGCTTACTTGGGAAAGAATGAAACCCTTCCGGTTATCATTTCAACTCATTTAACCGAATTCGAAGAAGAGCAACTCCTCAAGGTGTTGAAGGAGCATAAAGAAGCCATGGGTTGGACGATTGCGGATATCAAGGGTTTGAGCCCCTCCACTTGTATGCACAAGATCTTAATGGAGGATGAATGCAAGCCAAGTAGAGACGCGCAAAGAAGGTTAAATCCGCCAATGACGGAAGTTGTGAAGAAAGAGATATTAAAGCTTCTTGATGCGGGGATGATCTATCCAATCTCGGATAGCACGTGGGTGAGCCCGGTGCAAGTCGTTCCAAAGAAGACGGGAATCACGGTGGTCGAGAACAACAAAGGTATGATGGTCCCCACTCGTGTGCAAAACGGGTGGAGAGTATGTATTGACTACCGCAAACTCAATGCAAGCACAAGAAAAGATCATTTCCCATTGCCTTTCATTGACCAAATGTTAGAAAGGTTGGCTGGGAAATCTCATTATTGTTGTCTCGACGGGTATTCCGGTTTTCACCAAATCCCGGTGGCACCGGAAGACCAAGAAAAGACGACATTTACATGTCCATTTGGTACTTTTGCCTACCGGAGAATGCCATTTGGATTGTGTAACGCCCCGGCCACTTTCCAACGTTGTATGGTTAGTATCTTTTCGGAATATGTTGAAAACATAATTGAGGTTTTTATGGATGATTTCACGGTATATGGCAACTCCTTTCAAGAATGTTTGACTAACCTCACAAAAATTTTAAAAAGATGCATCGAAACAAACTTGGTTTTGAATTTTGAGAAATGTCATTTCATGGTGAGTCAAGGTCTCATTTTGGGTCACATTGTGTCTAAAAAAGGAATTGAGGTAGATAAGGCAAAAATTGATGTTATTCAAAGCTTACCTTATCCGACTTGTGTTCGGGAAGTTCGTTCTTTTTTGGGCCATGCAGGTTTCTACCGAAGGTTCATCAAGGATTTTTCAAAGATAACAAGACCAATGTGCCAACTCTTGCAAAAGGAGGTCGATTTCGAGTTCAATGAGGCGTGCAAAGAAGCTTTTGACAAGCTCAAAGAGTTGCTTACATCCGCTCCCATCATGCAAGCACCAAATTGGGATCTCCCCTTTGAGATCATGTGTGATGCAAGCAACTATGCGATAGGCGCCGTTTTGGGTCAAAAGAATGGGAGGGCCTCCCACGTGATCTATTATGCATCAAGGACACTAGACAATGCTCAAAGCAACTACTCTACCACAGAGAAGGAGCTATTGGCCATAGTGTTCGCCTTGGAGAAATTTAGACAATACCTACTTGGTACCAAGGTCATAGTGTATTCGGATCACGCAGCACTTAAGTACTTGATGACGAAGAAAGATGCAAAGCCGAGACTCATCCGGTGGATCCTACTGTTACAAGAATTTGACTTGGACATCCGATTTTTGAAGATTCTCTCTGGAGTTTTGGAGACTTTTGAAGGCCAAGAACCCTTGAAGAACATCATATTTTTACCTCTTGATTCTTGCTTAATGTTTGGTACAAATTTCTCTAACTTTGTTTCTTTGTGTTTAGCCATGCTTGGCTAAACTAATCTTGGTTGACTTTTGGTTAATCCTTTGAAATTTTGTTGAATGTTGAAGAATCCATAAACATGTTCTTAAATCTTTATGGGAATGTTTTGTGTTTTAACATCTTATCACTACTTGTATGTTTTAGTTCATGAGTTTAAATATGTTTGTGGTGATTAGTTGGCTAATTTCTTGATTAAGTAAAGGATCTTCAAATTAGCAAGCAACAAATGATTTTTGTGTTGTTTTTGCTTCACACAATCATAAAAACATTTCCTCCAACATGGTGGTGAAAGCATTTGACCCCTCTTGGATTTGGTGACTTTTTAGTTCTTAATGCTAGTTGACTTTCACTAATTACATGCTATTTGGAATTAGTGACTTTGACTAAGGAAATTGTTATGAGCTTCTCTAGCCATTTCAACAATTAAGAAAAGCCTAGGTAATCTCAAGCTCCTTGGATTACTATAGCCAAATTAAGGATTTAAATCAAAGTATTGCACCATTGGATTCTAATGATATGTTCATCAAAAGTCAAAGTGAAGAAACTTTAAGTCAACCATCTCTCCCTCATTGGTTTTACATCAAACTCTTATTTTTGTTGCATTTGTCTATTTAAATCATTGTTAATTCTAGTTGTTTCAAGTATTTCAAAACACCAACCCCCCCCCCCCCCCATTTTATTTTTATTGTCATTTTCAAGTATTTTTACAAAGAGATTTTTCATAGAGTTATAAATTGAACCAATCTCCGTGGATTCGATCCCTTTACCACTATACACTATTTTGGTGTGTAATATTTAGGGTTATTATTTGTGTTGGCCTCGACAACCACCACCACCTCTTTCCCTTTCTTGATCTTGACGTCTCAGTTCTATTTCACGATCTCTCGCAACATGTACCACTTGACATAAAGTAGTATACTTGAAATCCTTTATGAATTCACGTATCTGAGTTATCAATCCCCATCGGTATTTCTCGATCTTTCTCTCTTCAATATCAACCAAATATCTTGTAAATCCAATTGTCACACTGTAGTTTGAGAATAATATTCTTTACATAATTTTACTTTGAATTGTTCCCAGGTTAACATAGCCACCAACTCTTCTCCTAAAGTACTAGTTATCATTTCCCACCAAAAATTAGGCTGCTTCAGTCGGCAAATTAGTGGCATAATCCACTTTATCTTTTTCTGCACATTTGCTAGTACATAACTTTTTCTCGGTATGGGTCTGCCACGTCATAGCAGCTATTGGGTCATCTCATCCTAAAAACTTTGTGGGTTTACAATCCATGAATGCTTTAAAAGTGCATCCCATCTTATTTGAAGTCTTTTTTGGATTAAAGTTTCTAATCCAATAACTAAATTGGTATATACTTGAATTAAAAGCAAAATCCTTTTTGGTTTGCCCTCAAAAGTTGTAATTGACTAGAATGCCTTTTGGAGAGAGAGAGTGTGATTTATTAATTTATTATACGATTAATAAATAACAATAAGTAATTTTTTAATATATTATGAGATTAATATATTAATTAGAAATAGTATTATTTTATTAACAACTAATCAAATATTATTTGGGATTACTTTTAAGATTAATTGGATTAATTAAAAGTGCAAGGACTTAAGTTGTAATTGTTCAATTATTGAACAAAAGAGGTTCGAGAACCTTTCATGGTTCATGGGCGGTTTTTGGAAGTTTCTTAAGGGTTTTATATTAATCCTTAAAGATAATTAAGGAGTTGAATAATTTCCAAATTCGAAATATCAATATAATATTCAAATTAGGGTTTTCAAGGCTCCTTGTATCAACTATAAAGAGAGTCCCTTGTCTCCTTGTTTTCGTCCACTCTTGCACTCAAAGGAATAGCTGAAAACTCTAATCCCCTATCCTCTTTCCTCAAGTGTTCTGATTTTTAGGGTTTAGGTACAAATCATTAGAGGCATTGGATTTATGGTTCTTGTTTTCCAAGACAATTTTAAGAAGGAATTGTTTTGATTATTTTCTATAATAATCAAAAGGTATGTAAACCCTAATCCCTTGTTAATTTCGATTATAGTAGGGCCCCTTAGGGTTCTTTGATGTTCATATATTATAGTTATCAATAGAAAAAACTTAGATCTAAATAGGTTGCATGTGAACTTAAGGGTTAAGTTATTTCGCCTCATGCTTTGAATTATAACCTATAAAACATATTAATGGTATCAGAGCCTTAGTTTTCTATTTGATTGTTCATAATAAAGAATAGATCAAAATCAGGGTTTATAGAAATTAAACCCTAATGACCTTGAATTTTCGCAAATGGCTAGGGTTATTGAAACCTTAGCCACCACCCTTATTTTCCAAAATCCCTAGGGTTCCCTTATGGTTTTCTAGTTTCCTTAATTATTATTTTAAAAGCCTTAAAGTTTGAATAATTATAATTGGATAACCCCAAACCATAATTTCTAAAATTATGAGAGTTTTGGATCAGGATTAGATTTGAATTGTTTAATTAATTGTTTAATAGAAAATAATTATTTAGTCCCTAAATGATTTAAATTAATCTAATTAAAAGAAAAGATTAAATCATAATTTGTTTAAATTTTAATTGATAAAAACTTTAATTTAGATAATTAATATTTAAACATAGTATTTTGAAAAGTTTTAAAATACACCTTATACTATATATGATTAAATGTTTAATATATTATATGTATAAGAAAAGTTAGTCAAATCAATAGTAGGTCTCATTCAGGAAACCATGTTATAAATAGGGTATAAGGAAACAACGTATAAAATGATCGTTGATTAGGTGTCTATTCTCACCCACCGCTCTCCTGTGTGTTGGAGGGTCGTTAGCCGAACGGGTTTTTTAGGACATAATTTCGTTAAAAGTATAATGATATAAAGTAACAAAACTATTTTAAACCCCATTCTAGTTACTTTAGGGAAAAATGTGAAATTGTATGCTAATCCATGAAAATGCACATGATTTTTATTAGTCGCTAGTGAAGCATGTATGGTTAACTAGCACACTAATTTGGGACTATAAAGCTGTATTGGCGGCACAACTCGAAAATTATAATTGTTAATGGAGCATGTGTGGTTAACCAAAACATTAATTAGAGATGATAAATGACATCGAGGTTGTCAAGCGGGTTTGCATGGTTAGTCAAATCTTGTTTGTGATCCTCGGTATCCAAGTCACAAATAGAAGAGCATAATCTGAGATTAAACAAGACATTGATAAGATTCAATGAATCTCAAAAGATCTAGGAGTTTCATAGATTAAAATTGGTGAATTGTTTTACCTACCTTCATAAATCTGCAATAAGACTATGACATCCCTCTTCTTGCTTGTGAATTGTATTTTGGATCTTAGTTTTGAATATTTATTTTGGGTTAAAATATTAAGGATTTATATCAACTAGCTAAAACTATCTCTCTTATATAGATTACTACTCCAGGAGATGCTTCCGCTGCTCAATTTTCCACCAACAACTCGAACTTCACTCATCTTTTGATCTTATCCAAAGATAAACTAGCTGGTCCAAACGATACGGACTAGATGAAAAATCTCAAAATGATTCTTCGATATGAGGGCAAACAATATGTACTCGATAAACTTCTAATCAAAGTTTATGAGTCAACTGCTACTTTAGAAGAACATGTTGCCTACAAAAAACACTATAACGATGCAACAAAGGTCGCTTGCGTCATCTTTGCAACCATGGTACCTGAGTTGCAAGAGTTATATGCAGACTATTGGCCATACGAGATGTACTTGGACCTTACAGAAAAGTTTCACAAGAAAGAACTTCAAGAAAGGTATGAGTTCGTCAAGGCGTTAATGGCTTGCAAGTTGAAGGAGGGAGAATCTGTCTGCAATCATATGCAGAGAATGCAAAGATATGTGGAGCATCTGGGAAAGCTCAATGTGACTTTTGAACAGGAGTTGGCCATTGACATGGTCCTTAAATCCTTACATCTCAATTATGATAAGTTTATCTTAACTTATCATTTGAACAACACGGATCCCACACTGACCCAACTCCACAACTTGTTATAGACAACTGAATCGGGGATGAAGAACAGTCAGGTCCCTCATGCGATAAGTGCTCATGTCCTTGCCACTAGGAAAAATAGAGGAAAGAAGAGGAAGCCTAATCCTCAATCGAATTGGAAGGGCAAGACCAATACTGGAGCGTCTGGCATTTGGTCAAAGACAAAGCCCAATTCTAATATTCCTGCTGTTAGTGACCCCAAAGAGGCCACTTTCTACTATTGTAATGAAAAGGGGATTAGAAATGAAGTTGTCCTAAATACTTGCATGATTTGAAGGATGGCAAATTCAACCCATCTTCGGCAGGTATGCACACTATTCAAGTCAATAACTCACAACTTACTCGTTCTTGGGTCCTTGACATAGAATGTGGTTTCTATATTTGTTATGATTTGAAGGGGCTAATAGAAGATGAGGAAGTGGAGCATGGAAGAATAGATCTAATCATGGGGAATAGGCGATCTTCACTTGTTACCAAGATTGGAACTTATGGTCTTGTGCTCGGTGGTGATGTTAGAATAGTTTTGATTAACTATTGTTATTCGTCAGAAATGATGTGAAACATTATTTCTTTTCATGCATTGTTTAGACAAGGTTTTCGATATTTTTTGATGATATGAATGATTTGATTTTAGCTTATAAAATGGTGTTTTTATGTTTAAAGATTTGCCTTCTAATGGTGTGTATGAAACTGTGATTTGTGTTGATAACTCAGGCAATAGTGTATTACACATTGATTGGGCACATCAACAAGACACGCATCGCCCAACTCCAAAAACATGGAGTGTTCGAATCATTTGATTTAAGGTCAGATGATGAAAGTGAGTCTTGTTTATTGGGGAAGATGACAAAATCATCTTTCACTGGAACATATGAAAGAGGTGAAGGATTGTTGGACATGATCTATACTAATGTATGTGGGCCCTTCAGATCTGCTACAAGGGATGCAAATCGATACTACATGACATTTACCGATGATTATAGTAGATATAGTTATCTCTACTTATTAAAACATAAATCAAAAACCTTGAAAAGTTTAAAGAGTTTAGACATGAGGTCTAGAATCAATTGGCCAGGAAGATAAAGATGTTTCGGTCTGACAGAGGCCGAGAGTATCATAGTATCGGGTTCCTCGACTACCTCAAGGAATGTGGAATAGTTTCACAATTGAGTTCTCCTGGGACACCACAACTTAATGGTTTAACTGTGAGGAGAAATTGAGCCTTGTTAGACATGGTTCGTTTTTTGATGAGTCGAGCTTCTCTTCCTATTTATTTGTGGAGGGTATTCTTTAGAAACGACAACCTATGTCCTAAATCTTGTTCCTAATAAGAAGGTTGCCAAAACACCTCATGAGATGTGGACATGGAAAGTACCCTCACTCACACATATCAAGGTCCCGGGTTGTGAGGCTCTCATGAAACGAGAAACTCATGACAAACTAAAACCCATAGTAGAGAGGTGTATTTTCATTGGCTACCCACAAAAGTCTTTTGGATACTTGATCTACAGGCCTATTGAGAATGTGGTCTTTGTAGCTCGAAGGGGAGTCTTTCACGAGATAGAACTCATATTTAAAGAGGAAAGTGGGAGTATAATTGACCTTGAAGAAATTCAGGAGTCAACCAGTGAAGAAACCTTAGAAGACACTAACTCTCAACCAAAGGATGTGATACCTATTTATCACATTAACAGATCATTAACTCTTTGTTGATCTAGTAGGATCAGCATGCCACCTTCGTTTTACGGTCTCCATATAACGTCGGATAGTGACACGTTTATCAATGATGGTAGACTAGTAAATTTAGATGAGCTAGCTAACTACAAGGAATCAATGGCGAGCCTTGAGGCTACCAAGTGGAAAAAGGCAATGAATAGCAAGATCCATTCTATGTATGATAACCAAGTTTGGATTTTCGTTGATCATGTACCAGTTCGAAAGACAGTTGGGTGCAAATGGATCTTCAAGAAGAAGACCAAAATGGAAGGAAAGGTGCACACATTCAAGGCACAACTGGTTGCGAAGGGCTTTACTCAAACCTAAGGGATTGAATATGATGAGACCTTTTCACCAGTTGCTAAGATAAAGTCTATCAGGATAATGCTAGTAATAGTTATGTTTCATGATTATGAAATATGGCAAATGGATGTTAAAACGGCTTTCCTAAACGGGAAGGTGACTGAGTATGTTTACATAACTCAGCCAGAGGGTTTTATACATGCCAAGTTTCCTGACATTGTGTAAGCTTGAGAACTCCATTTATGGATTGAAACAAGCATCTCGCAACTAAAATCTTTTCTTCCATGAGAAAGTCAAAGAGTTTTGTTTCTCTAGGAGTAAGGATGAGTCATGTGTATATGTCAAAGCTATTGGGAGTATAGTGACTTTCCTAGTACTGCATGTTAATGATATACTCCTTATGGGAAACGACATCCCGAACTTGCAATAAGTTAAATCTTGGCTTGGAAAGTGTTTCGCCATGAAGGACCTATGGGAAACAACCTATATTATTGGAATAAGGATTTTGAGGGATAAAAAGAAACAACTTACTAGCCTTAGTCAAAGTATATACTTGGATAAAATACTAAAACGTTTTAGCATGGAGAATTCCAAGAAAGAGGAGTTACCCACCCATCATACTGTTAAGTTGAGTAAGACTCAGAGCCCCAATATTGAAGAGGAAGCAGCATACATAAGTCGGTTCCTATATGCTTGGGTTGTAGGTTTGATCATGTATGTTATGATATGTAATCACCCTGATGTGTCTTATGATTTGAGCATAGTAAGTCGATTTCAAGACAATCCTAACATAGCTCATTGGACTGCAACCAATAGCAATCTTAAGTATCTACGAAGGACGAAGGACATGGTTCTAGTCCTTGGTGGCAGCGATAGGTTAAGAGTGAGTGGATATAGTGATGCCAACTTTCAGACAGATCGAGACAACTTTTATTCTCAGTCGGGCGGGGTATTTGTGTTAAATGATGGAGCAATGACGTGGAAAAGTTCCAAGCAGGATATGGTGGCTGATTCGACTTGTGAATCATAGTACATCATGGAAAATGAGGCCTATAGGCGACGACTTGGTTAAAGAACTTCATCAACGATCTTGGACTAATCCCAACCATTCAAGTGCCATTGGAACTTTTCTGTGATAATGAAGGGGTGGTTGCTTTGACAAAAGAACCAAAGGATCATGGTAGATCCAAACATATCGACAGGAAATGCAATTATATCATACATAAGGTTGAAGAAGGTCGTCTCTTGGTGAAGCGAGTATCATCAGAAGACAATCCTGTATATCCTTTCATGGTTGGGCATTAGGGTAAGACCATGTAGAGGTTTGGGCCCAATTTGGAAAATTGGGCCATATGTTGGGCTTTGACTCATAGTCGACTTTTGGGACTTTGGATTGGGCCTTGGGCTTGAGTCAAGTTAAGCTGGGGGTAAAGTAGCCTTTTACCCCAAGAATGGACTTATGGGTATATATTGGAACCCAATTACTGACGAGGTGTTATTTTGATGATTGACGGTTTGGGAATCTGTCATCCAACATCTAGAGTTTTGTCTGTGGGACTTATGCAGTGTGAGGTGAGTTACCTTCCAGTAAGGGTGGGTCTAAGGCACCAATGCCAGCCCACCAGTAGGTGAATATGTTTAAGATGATTGTCTTTATGGTAATTGTCTGGTTTGCCACTATCTGATATGCTTTATGTGCTAGGATACTATGATATATGTGATAGTAGTAGTAGGGGTGAAATAGTCCCCAGATACTAGTTGAAACTTACCGAATGGGTAGACAATACCCATCTATGCCTAGCAGTATGTTTATGATATGTTATTATGTGGTAGGGGTAGGGGTGAAATAGTCCTTGTAACCGGTTGAAATAAACCGAAGGGTAGGTTGGGCACCCAGATATGTCTGGTAGGGTTGGTCGAGCACCTATATATGCTTGATAGGGGTAGGTCGGGCACCCTGATATGCCTGAATGGGGTAGGTTGAGCACCCAGATATGCTCAGCAGGGTAGGCCGGGCACCCAGATATGTATGGCAATATGTTTATTGTATGGTATGTGTTATGATGGGGGAATTCACTAAGCTTCGTGCTTACGGTTTTCATTTTTGGTTTCAGGTACTTCATTTTCAAAGAAAATGAGCCGGCTCGATCGCAGCGCATCACATTATGTTTTCCGCATATGAGATCTTTGGGATTACACTCTGATATTGTTTTATGATAACTTTTTTTTATTGTTGACACTTTGGTTTTGACATGGGACTTCATATCCGAAGATCAAGTTATGCAGTAGCCATAGTATCGTATGATGTAGCTTATTAGAGGCATAGTCTAGGGTGAGCTTGAACACCTATGTAATAGTTTCAAGAAATAATAAAATCTTCGTTTTGTTATCTGGTATGTTAAATTGTTATGTGATTTTCTTGAATGGTGACTTGGAAAACTACGAGACAATACTTGGGACGAGTATGAGTAGGTGTGAAAGGTAGTATATGCATATACTACCGGAAGCACAGGACTCACGCTTGGATCAGGGAAAGTCACAAGGTTACCAAGAAACTAGTAATTGATTTCGTTTTATTCAAGTATGGCGTCACCATTGTTTCGGTAATGACTAAGAAAAATTGTTGTTATCCCGACCCTAGTGGTCATATCAAATTGAGTCTGAATACGATAAGTATGATACATGGTTCAGAGAACCAAGTTTGATGACTTAAGCTGGAAGATTGAAATAAAAGATAATCAAAGCGATCATTAGAGGTATCGTGATAGTTGGTTGTAGCTAGAAATTCTACCTTTTAAGATGTGATTATATCACGTTAGAACATGAAGGAAGGTATAATATGTTCTGGAAGACTCTAAGAGACCTGAGTCTAAGCGTTACAACATACGATAATAGGTCATTAGAATATGACATATCGTTCCATTGTAGTAATAAAAGAGCTTATCTTAATTTCGTATCCAGTAAGGATCGAGATTGTGACTTGAAGGTCGTTATCTGGAGTCTAACGTGAGATAGGGAGCAAGTGCAAGATCGAGCACCGCCTACAGTCAAGGAGTCCAAGAGTTAGATATTCATTCGAAGAAACAAGGAAGTTACGATTATTACCAAGGATGAAGAGATAATGTTTGGAGTCATTATACTGCCATGTTTCGTTAATGATTCCGGTACGTAATCATCCTAAGGGGGAGATAATTGTAACGCCCGTAGATCCGGGCTAGTCAATTTAGAGATAATAGGGGTCGAAAATGACTTTTCGGCAAAAGATTATTTATAAAAAATAATCTTAACCAAGTTGTATAATATGTCTCAAGGTTTCCATACATATAAAGAACGCCGAAATCCGAGTTATAACGAAGGACTTATGGCCCGTCGAAGTTTTACGGCAAAACCGGCACGACACCGGGAAGCGTAAATAGTGAATTTACAATAGAGCAAGATTTAGCCTTAGCGACCTAAACAAAAGTTGTAGAATATGTTAAACCAAGAAAATCCATAAAAAGAACGCCAAAATCTGACTTCGTATGAAGAAGTTATGATTTTTCTAAGATTCGGCTTAGCAGTGCACGGCCCGAAACTCAAATTTTAGTTCGAGCGGTTTTTGGATTACGCGACCGAAATGAGAGTTGAAGAACTCATTAATAGGAACTCAACGGTAAAAAGATAGACGAAAACGGAGTCCGTATGAAGGAGTTACGAATTCTTCGCAGTCATTTAACAGTCTAAACGCCTCCTACTGTTAAATTTGAGATCGGTCGAGAATTAGCCGACGGAGTCTAAATGAAAGTTGTAGATCTTGTTTTTACCTACACGTGGAAAAGAAGAACGTCAAAAACAGAGCTTGTATGCGAAAGTTACGGGGTTTAGAAGTCAGTAGGGTGCTGCTGCAAAAAAGGGTGACGTGGCTGAATATGTGCCAAGGCTTTCTCCCCAAGGAAAGCCATCAGGTGATGACACGTGGCGCTGACTCGGCAACTCACTAAACCGACTCGGCGAGTCCGTCAGGATTTCACCCTATAAATAGAGGTGTCGGGTTCCCTCATTTCCTCACCCTTCAACCCTCTTCTTTCTCTCTCTAAACTCTCTCTCTAAGCCTCCCTAACCCCCCAAAGCCTAGGGTAACTCCCTAGCACGAGGCGGAAGCCCCGGAGTGCCCGAAGGCTCCGAGAAAAGAGCCTTTCGGCTCGAGAACGCTGCTCCAGCAAAGCCCGGTTTTCGAGAAAACCCGCTGTAAGTGAGTTGTACCTATCCTATCTTTAGTATAACTTATGTTACAATATAGTAATGTTATTAGGACCTTATAAGGAGTGTTTGGGCTATTATTATGGGTTATATAAGTATTTTTTAACTCTTATATAATAATAATAATAATAGCTAGACTATTAAATTATTCTCGTCAAACGTTAGACTAAACTCTAGTGGTAATGATACTAGGTTCCGTCAAGGGATAATTGTTTTAAGAGTAACGAAGTGTTATCCGAGTGCCGACTCACCACCTTATCAAGTGAGTGCATAGTTACTTTCATATTACACATAGATATGAAGTATTTTATATAAACTACGTGCTATGTGTGCATATTATCTGAATACTTGTTGTCTATGCTGGATGAACGTTTTATACATGTTTTAAATGATTTAAACTGTATACGTATTTTATATATACGAATATGTTGGGTATGACATGGGTAGATGAATGATGAGAGATAAAAGATGATGTGAGTAAACATAGGCAGCTATAGACTTGGTGCCTAATAAATTACCTCGGCAGCTATGGACTTAGTGCCTATTGGACAAACACTGGTAGCTATGGATTTAGTACATGTTAGGAATTGGTAGCTATGGACTTAGTACCTATTAGTTAAACACTGGTAGCTATGGACTTAGTACCTGTTAGGAATTGGTAGCTATGGACTTAGTACCTATTATTTAAACACTGGTAGCTATGGACTTAGTACATGTTAGGAATTGGTAGCTATGGACTTAGTACCTATTAGATAAATACTGGTAGCTATGGTATTAGTACCTGATGAATAAACTATAGCAGCTATGGAATTAGTTCTTTACGAACGGGCATTGGCAGCTATGGATTTAGTGCCAGTCCTATAACCCTGGAAGTAAGGGACTTCGGGATAAACGAATGCAGGATAGATGACTCTTAGGATAAATCCTTAAGAGTAAAGAAGATAATGGGGATGGGTAATTGGGTTGATTGTTTGATTGTTTAAACATAATAATTATATTATTGTGGGTTGAAAACCGTATGTACTCACCAGGTTTCCCAACCTGACCCACTCAGTTTATTTATATCACAGGTGTCGATATGAAGTGACATTACACTGAGAGATTAAAGAGATGTAGATCACTAGTGTAAATAAATGTAAGTTCCGTTTATGCTTATGTTCCTGTATTGACGATGACATCCCAAACGCTTTAAAATGAATAAAATACGTTTCTTCGAAAATGTTTTGATAATGTATTTATCGTATTTTTCTGGGAACAAATTTCGCAACATTTTTATGAAAAGAAGTACTCTGGTTTTTATAAAGCATAAACAAAATCGGTCTTTTCTGACCGTGAAAATGGGGACGTCACAATATAATGGTATGAATAGAGATATGCTTGTTAGATTTTTCCCATTGTCTGAATGTTGCTTGTTTTGTGCTCTGTGGGGTTCTTGGTGATGTGAATTGACTACTAAGTCGATATGCAAGGTCACATGGGGCACATGTTGGATAATCTCAGAGTAAAGGACTTGGACCTATTACGCAGCTCTTTTTTTAGTCCAACTGTTCTAGGATTGGGTCTTTTACTTGAAGGATTATTTGATCCTTATTGCATGTGACTCTATCCATGAGGTAGTTAGTTGACATTGGTAGAAGTCTTTCAACAATTGAGGGCTAGGTGAGGTCGAAAACCTGGGAAAGCCTAGGAAATGCTTTAATGGATTTGATTGTGTTGTCAGTGAGCATTCAAGGTATCAGTTTGAGAAGGTGAATTGGAGGATTTAGGATGATTCTTAAGGAAAGTATGGATAGGTGTGGAAGGTAGTATTGGGCCTATACTGCTGAAAGCACAAGATCCATACTCAAATCGAGGAGAGTCTTGGAGAGTCCAGGAAGCCTATGGAATAAGGATTCTTGGGTACTTTAGGATCTTTGGAATATCAGTTCAGTACGGTGTATAGCACTCAGGAATGGAATTCGGATTCCAGTTTCGGCTCAGGAGCTGGCCCTAGGCCAGTCGATGAGCGATAGCAGAAGTTCGTCTCATCGGAGATTACTCATGGAGTTTTGGGAATGGACCTCGATGGTCTTTCGTACAACCGAGGAAGGGATTTGGGTGCTTTCGATAGTCATCTCAAGGTCTTTCGGGCCAAATTTGTCGTGGGGTAGTTAGGGGCTCATCTGAAGCCCAAAGTCCGTGAATCCTTAGAATCCTTTCGGAAGGATGATCCTATAGTTAGTTCCTGTCATCGGGATCAGAAGGGAGTTTTACACCATGATCTCAGGAGGGTCAAAGTATCTCTGGAGAAGGTGATCAGGATTCCTCCAGATGTTGCGGGTATGTCATCTTCTACTGCTACTAGGTGGATGTCGAGAATTTGTATTGTTTTGGAATTATGAGTGAGTTTGGATAAGTCAGATGTTGGGTCGATTCTCTGCTATTGTCTGGGTTATCAAGGATTGTTATATGCCATTATGCATGCCGAAAACTCCTTGATGAACCTACAGAGGGACGCATCTTGCAGAGTGGGTTCCGTGTGTACCGTTATCATTCCGGATCTTTGTTAGGATTTGTTCAGGAGTATTATTTAGAAGATATTTGGTCAGGTTAGAGCGATAGTTCTCCAGTGAATTCAGAGTTCAATGGTTCTATCATTGTTCGGGTATGGTCGATAATTGTCTATGGAGAAACTTTGGAGTTCAAGGCACAATCGTTGCTAGGAAAGGATTGGTAGCATGAAGATGGTAGTGCCACTTGCGGGTGTTAGATGCATAAGTGGTTATTCATTAGATGTTCAAGAGAATTGTATTTTTGCATGGGTTGTGTTCGTTAGAGTTCAGTGGTGCTGTGGGATTTGCGGGTGTTAGATGCATAAGTGGTTGGTCATTAGATGTTCAAGAGAATTGTATTTTCGCATGGGTTGTGTTCGTTAGAGTTCAGTGGTGCTGTGGGATTGAGAGTGGGAACGAGGACTCATCAACCAGGGTGAAGATTAAAGCCTCCAGTAATCAGCATGGGAAGATGGATTGAGGTGTCATACTGGACCAGATTTCAAGAGTACTCATCAAGATTTCTGAGGATAGGCGATCTCAGGGTTTAACCGGTGATTGATCGCTAGCATTGGTAAGCACAAGTTTTCATCAGTGGGATATTAGAAAGCGAGAAGGATTGGGAATCCTTCAATTCTCACATGCCATGAAGACTTGGTCGAATCTAAGTGGGGGAGAATCGACCAGGTATTCAGGAGCATAAATAGGTGTGAAACTAGGATGAGTTTCGCATCTCCTTCAGGGAGGAAGGCGGTCGAGTGACCATCTAGGTTGAGGATTTGGGTGAGTTGGGAGTTCAGAAAACGTTCCAATATTTGGATCTCGCTTTTCCTTGGCATCGGATAACAGGTTTAGGGAACCAGGGTATAGGTCCAATTAGAATTCAAGTTTAGTTGAGTGTTAGGTTGAGTGCGTGTTCGACCCGGTTTGGGCAGTGTTGTAAGACTACGGGGGTAACCGTAGCATTCACCAGCGGTTAGATAGTATGAAAAGTGTTGTAACGCTGTGAGGGTAGCCGTAGCATTCACTAGCAGTCAGTTAGCATGGAAAGTGTTGTAAGACTGCGGGGGTAGCCGTAGCATTCACTAGCGGTCAGATAGTGCTAGAATGTTGTAAGTCTGCGGGAGTAGCCGTAGCATTCATAAGGTTGGTAGATAGTGATTGAGTGTTGTGAGACTACGGGTGTAGCCGTGGCATTCACTAGGTTGGTAGATGGCATGGGCGCGTTCTTGGAACGCGAAAGGTAAAGTATTACCCACCAGTTTGGGTGCAGCAACGAGGATATGAAAATCCACGAATTGGATTTCGGAATTACCCAGATGGATTAGATCTGGTTGAGCCAGTGAAAAGACTGTAGGAGCACCACTACAATTATGAGATCGAGGAAGAAATGGACTGCTTAAGGTCGTTTGTGATATGATATAAGGCTACCATTGGTCATGTAGCAATCACTTTTAGCCTTGGATATGGTGACGCCAGGACTCGACGTATGAACCCGCGCGGTTAGAGCTACTTTAGCATGATAACTAGTGGCAACTAGTTCCAGAGAAGGATTTCGTTCGAAGGTCATGTGAGGCGACTAAGTGGGAGTCCTTTGGCTCCGCAGCCGTGTCGGAACCCGGTATTTCAGATGATTGACAAACGAATAAAGACCAGGGAGGTCTCGGTAGATTTTGGAAAACAGCCATGTGGCAACATACTATTTCATACAATTCAGTGTTCCGAGCAGTTTCAATGTTTGGGCAGTAATAGTATTTGTGTTTTAGGTTGTAGGTACGGATGGAGTAACTGCTTGCTTGGGTTATGATAAGTCACTCACATCGGGATTATCTGAGCCTTAGCCAAGCATAAGTGATCTGCAAGGACAAATAGGCTTGTGACTCTGTTTTCCAGTGGGAACCTCGAGATATCAGAAGTTGAGAAGTCAGTTGAGAGACAAGTGGACAGGGTTCAACGATAATGTTTCAGTATGGACGGTCTGTTAGGGAGTCAGAGCATCTCGAGACTGCAGATTTCAGATTGAGTAAGTGTGATTGTTGCGAGGAATTCGTTCACCTGTGACTTTTAGGGCCTTGCGAAGGTTGGTCACGGTTACCTTGGGAAGGCTAGGGTGTGCCTAGGATTGTGGCCATGTTACTTGAGTGGTTTGGCATGTAAGAAGTGGTAAGGAATGATTTTGAGGACGAAATCTAATTTAAGTAGGGGAGAGTTGTAACACCCTGTTTATTAAATAAATAAATAAATAAATGAATAGTAGCCCTAAAATCAATAATAATTTAGCAAGGTGTTGGTTTCGAGGAGTTAATTGTCATAATTTTAGAAGTTGGGGGTTAAAATGGTAAAATCCGAATTCAGTTTGTAAATATTTATGAAGACAGGGGCTCCGTGGTAATTATTGGGACTTAAGTTGAAAAGAATGAGAGGAGGAGGGACTAAAAATGTTAACATGGCTAAATTTTGATCATTGGACCTAAATTGAAATGAATTTAGAATGATGAGGGCTAAAAGGGTAAAATATGGATTCATTTTGAAAGAAAATGGGAAGGAGGGACCGATTCTGTTGTTATAGGATAAATTTGTATGGGGTTCGGGGTATATAACCTATCACCCTGGTAAACCCTAACCCTAACCAAACCATCTCCAACCGCCACCCTCCTTATACCCCCCACTCCCTCCGGCCGCCGCCACCATTCACCTCGTTCGTTCTCTGACCACCTAGCACCATTGACCTGCCCTTGTCACTGGCTACATTAAAGACCGACGATGAGCGGAGGGTAGCCTCTAGACGCTACTGCTTCATCGATCTCCATTAGTAACCAACGCTGTCGGACCTTTTCCGTCTTGCTGCTGTCGCTGTTGTCATTTCCGAAGAGAAGAGAAGCCATGAATTGGAGTTGGACATTACGGAGGTTACTGTCGCATTCATTCCATCGAAGAAAGTGACTCCTTCTCTTTCTTTCATGTGTGAAGCCAACGACAACCAGCTAGCCCGCTGTCGCCGCCGCCCGACAACCCTCTTTCCGATGATCTGATCATCGTTTCCCACCATGAAGGGCTATCGTGTTCGTAAGTGTAGGCTTTCTGTTGAGTAGGTTTGTGCAGAACCACCATGGCAGCCGGCCATGGTGGCTACTGCTGTCAATACTACCATTAACCACTGTTGTCTCCATTGCGTGTGTATGTTGTTGCCGCCGTACGCCACCAGGAGGGTGGTTGGGTGCTTGCAAACAGAAGCATGGTTGGGTGTGTTTCTATTGTTGGTGTGTTTTTTTGTATAGTGTTGTTTGACGGAAAATCGGGAAAAGCTACCACCACCACCACTGTGAGGTGGTGGCTGCTACCATGTACCACCACCAACCACCACAAGAGTGGTTGTGTGTGTGTGTGTTTATCTTAATATGTGTGTTATTTGGGATTTTGGCATTGTAAATTGTAATTAGTGACTAGTGTAATCAAGAAACTCATAACTACCACCGTAGGGTGGTGGCTGCCGCCACCAGCCGCCGTGTTGGGTGGCAGTGTGCTTTGTTTGTGCTTAGATTTTGTTTGGGATGTTTGGACAAAAATGGACTAGAACCATAACCACCACCGTGAGGTGGTGGCCGCTGTCGTGAGCCACCATGAGCTGACATTGACCATCATTACCCGAGGTGGTAGTCGGTGGTGCCTAATGAAACCCTAATGCGTCTAAGGACTTAGCTTTTGGTCCTATTGGGTTGTGATTGGGTTGGAAATCCTAATTAGGGTTAGAAAACCCTAATTTTGGACTTATTGGGACCCGCGTTTTGGTTCTTTCGATTTGAATTGTGAATTACAACCGACCACATCATATGATGTATTTAGTAGAGTAATAGACTTAATGGATTAAGTCCTTAATGGGTTAAGTAGAAACACTTAACCCTAATCTCATTTTATGTGAAACCCTAATCTTAATTGGGCCTTAAGTTCGGCCTTTTTATTGGGCTTTGGTGATTGGGCTATTGATGGGCCATTCAAGAACAATCATATGGATTAAGAATATATAGATGGGCTTTAGTGTAAGGCCCACTTGGGGGTTTGGGCCCAGTTTGGAAAATTTGGCCATAGATGGGTCATAATTAAGCCTTTATGATTATGAGATATTGGGCCATTAGAAATGCCAAATGTTTGGACTGGACTAAATGGTTGGGCCTTAGGGGAAGACCATGTAGAGGTTTGGGACCAATTTAGAAAATTAGGCCATATGTTGGGCTATGACTCATAGTTGACTTTTGGGCCTTTGGATTGGGCCTTGGACATGAGTCAAGCTAAATTGGGGGTAAAGTAGTCTTTTACCCCAATCGTGGACTTATGGGTATATGTCGGAACCCAATTACTGATTAGGTGTTATTTTGATGATTGACGGTTTGGGAATCTGTCATCCAACAGCTAGAGTTTTGTCCGCAGGACTTCAGCAGTGCGAGGTGAGTTGCCTTCCAGTAGGGGTGGGTCTAAGGCAACAGTGCTGGCCCATCAGTAGGTGTTTATGTTTGAGATGATTGTCTTTGTGATAATTATCTGGTTTGCCACTATCTGATATGCTTTATGTGCTAGGATGTTATGATATATGTGATAGTAGTAGTAGGGGTGAAATTGTCCGCGGATACCGGTTGAAAGATACCAAATGGGTAGACAATACCCATGCATGCCTAGCAGTATGTTTATGATATGTTATTATGTGGTAGTGGTAGGGGTAAAATAGTCCCCGTACCCGGTTGAAATAAACCGGAGGGTAAGTCGGGCACCCAGATATGTCTGGCAGGGTAGGTCAAGCACCCAAATATGTTTAACATGGGTAGGTCGGGCACCCCGGTATGCCTGACAAGGGTAGGTTGAGCACCCAGATATGCTCAGCAGGGTAGGCTAGACACCCAAATATGCATGGCAGTATGTTTATTGTATGGTATGTTGTATGATGGGGGAACTCACTAACTTCCTACTTACGGTTTTCAGTTTTGGTTTCATGTACTTCGGTTTCAAAGAAAAGGAGTCGGCTCGATTGCAACGCATCACACTATTTTTTCCGCATATGAGATCCTTGGGATTACACTATGATATTGTTTTATGATAACTTGTTTTGATTGTTGACACTTTGGTTTTGACATGGGACTTTATTATGGATGTTTTATTACTGTTGGTTTTATGAATTGTTAAATTAAAAACAAAAGTTTTGGTCTTGAATTTTGGGATGGTACATAATGAATTATATCATAAGTAATTCTAAGATGATAATATCTTTTATTCGTTAAACGGAAATATATAAGTTGTAATTTACAAGTCAGTCATGCACTGGTATTGCAAAAACGTATCAGTAACATGATGTTATAAACATAGTGTTATGTATGATTTGGTGAGTAAAGGCTACAAGTATATAAGTCGAAGTTTATTAGTTCCTTTTGCCCTAACGGGAAAAGTAATATATTTGGGCCCATCGGTGATTTGGTGTTGACATTATAGTGTTGGGCCCAGCCAGTACTTAATTGATGTGTTGAATTGGTAATCTATAGAGGTTATCACAAATCAGGAAATCGGGAAACAAAATTTTGGACAAGAGATTAATTATAATCCATGTCTCATGTCCATACGATATCTTGAAGAACGAAGGAATATTTATTCACTTATCTTAGGGCCAATGTCTGATTGGATCAGAGTTTGGCAGTTGCTTCGGAAAGCACACTTTGTTGTTTAATTTAGAAGTTATACTTGCAATTGTAGTTACAAACTTAACAAAGTGGGAGACTGTTGGATTAAGGTTTCAAAGCCAATAGCTAAATTGGTATATACTTGAATTAAAAGCAAAGTCCGTTTTTTGTTGCGCTCATAACTAGTAATTGACTAGAATGACTTTTGTATATATAGAGAGAGATGTTGATTTATTGATTTATTATATGATTAATAAATAACAATAAATAATTTGTTAATACATTATGAGATTAATATATTAATTAGAAATAGTACTATTTAATAAATAATTAATCAAAAATTAATTGGAATTAATTGGATTAATTAAAAGTATAGGGACTTAAGTTGTAATTGTTCAATAGTTGAACAAGAGAGGTTCTAGAACATTCCATGGGTCGTGGAAGGTTTTTGGGAGTTTTTTTACGTGTTTTAGATTAATACTTAAAGACAATGAAGGAATTAGATAATTACTAAATTTAAAATATTAATATAATATTCAAATTAGGGTTTGCAAGGCTCCTTGTAAAAGCTAAAAATAGAGCCCCTTGGCTCCTTGTTTTCATCCACTCTTGCACTCAAAGGAATAGCCGAAAGTTCTACTCCCATCTCCTCTCTCCTCAAGTGTTATAATTGCTAGGGTTTGGGTACAAACCGTTAGATGCATTAGATTTATGGTGCTTGCTTTCCAAGACATTTGAAGAAGGAATTGTTTTGATTATTTTCTATAACAGTCAAAAGGTATGAAAAACCTAATCCCCTATTACTTTCGATTATATTTGGACCTCCTTTGGTTTCTTTGATGTTCATAAATTATAGTTATCAATAGAGAAAACTTAGATCCAAATAGGTTGCATGTGAACTTAAGGGTTAAGTTATTTCGCCTCACGCTTTGAATTATAACTTATAAAACCTATCAGTTTCCTCCTTTTGGACCTCACCACTTGTCTCATCTTGTTTTTCTTTATTATCATCTTCTAGGATCTTATCTTGCTTTTGTTTCTGATTTGACTCTTCCCTAGCGTCGAGAAGAGTATGCAACACATCTCGGATGGCTTTAGTTACTTCTTCTATAATTTTTGCTCTAAGTTCCAGGGGTTGTTCAAGTGGCCTCTAATGTGCCCCCTGGTGTACGGAGCCCTGTCATATTTATTGTCCCCCATGAGAACCGCCCCTTCTATGTGACTTGTCTCTCTTACGGGTATCCACCATCTTTAAAAAAAACTTCAACAATTTATCTCAACATTTCCATATATGTATATGTGTATATATCTCATTAAGATATAAGATCAACATCATGTCATTCTCTAAATAAAACTCACTACTAGCACATGGATAATGTGAAGTAGCCATCCATACTCACTTATTTTGGTTTAAGTTATAGGTATAAATATTTTTAAAATACCCAAATTTCACTTAAACCTCGGCTTTTATACCAACTTGTAACACCCGGCTGAAAATAAAGTACACAATTTTTTTTAAACGGTGTACTTCATACAAGCAAACATACAAGTTGTTATTGTTTACATTTAAAGAAAGTTACATCGGATCAGGTTCGAGCCGGGTTTACAACTTTTACAAAATATTCAAAAGAAAGCACACTATGGCTACTCCATTATGCTCTTTAAGCCCTTATCTGTGATGCTTGTACCTGCAATCATAAAACAATTTACAATAGTAAGCTCAAAACTTATTAAGTAACGTTTTTTTTATGTCATCAAGTATTACGATCATACGATTGTATCTTTCACCAATTTGACTCATATACCCCTGATAGGTATAATATTTAAATCTCATATATTTTGCATCATCTCATTTAATACTGATATCTCATAACAATCTATTATCTATCTCATTAAATCTCATCTTATATATCATCAAAACTATATAAATATCATCTCAATGAAATTCTTGTCTTAATACGTATTTCCTATCAATCTTCAACTCTTACAATTTACATATAATTCCAACGTAACCAATACAAGGGTATAGACTTGAATTCAGTCTAAACATATCAATAATCACAAAATCAATATATAGTAAATTTAATGTTCACTCACCTTGTTCCTTATGGTTTATTTAGATGATATATCTCAAGCTTGGAACTTCCTTGTTTTTCCCCTCTTCTCTATTTCCTAATCATAATTTTCTCATTAATATTATTAACAAGATCAAATACACATTTCAACTCATAATATCATCGTTCATCATAAACAGAATCTATGTGTATATCAATCAATAAATACTCGTAAAAAATCAATTTACCTATTATATCTTCTCAAACATCATAATTTAACATTCAAAGACTCATTTCATTAATTCATATTATTTCATTCTTGAATTTTAAGTTTTCATAAGTAGAATCTATCATACAAGTGTTGGGTTTTGTATACTACAACATCCTATGGTGCATATACAACCTTAAATGCTTTGGATCTTTGTTTTCTCTAATTATACATGCAATATTTTTTCCAAAGAATAAAGCCTAAACTATCATACAATTGACATAATCAACGTAAAAGTGAGTTATAGAATTGCCTCTTTGTTGTAGCTTGTAGTTTTGGCCTTAAGGAACTTAGCACCCCAAGTGTGATGCCTCAAACGGTTCACTACACACCCTTGAACAATTGGATGACTTGAGAGAGGTTACTAGGCACACAAATCGGTTATCAACTCCAAGAATACTTGTTGCCTCCGATTTTAGCCGTGGGGTTATGTGTGTGTGTGTCTGTATATATATATATATATATATATATATATATATATATATATATATATATATATATAGGAATCCAAGAGTCATGGGTAAACCCTAATCCATACTCTTTGGGTTATGATCCATATTCCATGTGGGATAACTCGTCATGGAAACTTACATAAGATTAGCCCATCATGGATCAATAGCCCAAACCATATATATCATTGATTTACATAATGAGTCTCCATTAATTTAATTAGTCTATTTTGATCACTAAATCAATTCCAAATTAATTCTTGATCAATACTAATTAAATAATATGATTTCATATTAATATATTCGAACTTATAATATATTAATAAATCATAAATAATCTCTTACTCAAATATCCATCCTCAAATTGTCCTGGTGATATGCAACCCGAAATGGACCATGTTACTCTCGGGTCAAGTACATACCAATTATAGTTATGGGCTTAGACACCTAATCCAACAGTGACCCACTTGGATAAGTCTAATAACTATTATTGCAAGTATGACTCCACAACCCGACTAGCAATCATAGCTCTTAAAAGTCGCTGTCGAACTCTGACCTAGTCAATGACGCGTCCATTAGATAAGGGATCATAAATTCCTCCATTATACAAGATATCATATGGACTGAGACATGGATTATAATCATTCACTTTGTCCATCTGTTGTTTCCCAATTTCTAATTTATGATGAGTGACTAATTGAACAAATCAAATCAGTCCAGGCTTGGCCAAGCACTTAGGGTTGTCATCACTAAATCATCGAGGGGCCCATAAATATCGCTTTTATCCCACTAAGGGTAAAAGGAATAGATAAACTTTGACTCAAATGCTTGCTTGTACTTACTCATCAGATCACACACAACAATATGTTTCATAACACCAAGTTACTGGTGCGTTTACATATGTCAATATGCAACCGACTTGTCAACTACAACTCACATGTCTTGGTTTCACGAATATAAGATATTATCGTCTTACAATCACTCGTGATAAAATCCATAAAATGATTCAGATGAGTGTGGGTTTAATCCAATACTAGAATCTTATTCCAGGAGTACTCATGAACACTGCAGCAAACTTGTGATATGTCCAAAACAACTAGACAATCTATAGTCAAATTCATGACAGTCTTGCCTCAATATCTACTTCCAAAGTATGATCGACTGTGGATAGTTTGAATAACCTAGTTATTTTCGGGAAGTCAAAACATGCAAAGTGAAACACAAGAATAATCGAATCTAATATGGTCTCAAAACTTATGAATACAAATAAAAAAACCTTTTATTTAATCACCATATTGATTACACATTGTTCATTGTATAATGTTTCGATTAATCAACTTAATACTTGAATTAAAACAACAGTTATGCCATGCTCCAAGCATGCACAATATGTTTGCCTACGGTCCTTTCTTTATGAAATAGATCAATCGAAAACATTTCAACGACACTCATTTCAAAATTCCAAATCCTTATCGTAAATGTAAGAATACCAAATTCTTGTCATTTACTGTAATCTGTTAGATTTTAAACTTATATGCAATGATCCTCTTGTAATGACTATGCACGAAGTCACAGAGACTTAGCAACAGACATTTCAAGGTATTCACTTGGAGAGTAGTTCCATGAAACGAAGTCTCACATTCAAAGTACATTCCTTTGAACATCTTTCTTGCATTATGTTTCCTAATATTACATAGATTTAAAGAATAACTTCCACTTATGGAAACATTTCCATATTCCCATTTTGACTATCACTTCTGAACAAGATTTACCTCTTCTCAGAGTATGTCAATATGGTCCTCTCCAAAATTTACAATATACTTCCAACTGTCCATAAGCAACCAATCTTTAGTAAACCTCAGATTGTCCTCGACAATTGCTTAACCATTTTAGTCATATCCAGTTCTGGTCATTTTTCCCTCTTAATGCCCTAGGCATTTGGAAAATACAAAAGACATAAATATCACAACATATGCAATCGATCAAATACCCTAAGCATATGGGATACAATACATAACATATTACATAAAGACGGGGTACTATACCAATCTCTTGACATAACATTTCCATATATAGAATTTCCTTATGTCAAATCTTTTCAACATAACATTCATATACATCCTTGACTAAATTTGATTAAAATCTCAATCTAAGCTTTTATATTTGAAATGAAGTATGAATCCTCTCCCTTAATTACAGCAAAACAACTTTTCAAACCCTACATCTTTGCAAATTGAAACTTTTGTTTTCTATAATTAACATTGCTAACTCGCAACTCTTAACGTAATAATTGTGCTCCCACTAGCATAATAATTACATTCTTATTGGCATAACACTTATGCTCCCACTAGCTTTGACATGTACTCATAAATCAACTGGACTTCTAGAAATCAATACTTATTGACTTTCTTACCAAAGTTCAAATTTTTGATACGAGGTGCTTTGATAATACTTTATCTAGGCTTCTCAAACTCATACACCTTTGTTAGATAGCTTACATGTATGTCTAAGCACTTTTAGAACTTACACCCATAAGTCTGAAATGTTTAGACCTTTTTCCATTTCTCACAATTAGAACTATGAAGAGGGATGTCGTAATCATAATCCAATTTGAGAATGCAAATAACACAATTGCTATCTTCTTAAAATCTACTTAGTGAAAGCGTATCCACATAATCATTTTCATGAATTAGAGAGAAACCTTATGACACTTAGATTTTATGGTGTATGTGTTCCTATCCATGTGAATTCGTCATAACCATAATCACAAGACAAGGTTAGTGACAAATCTAAACTCATATGGACTAAACTTGTTCGATCTTAATTTCTTGCCACCTGGCAGCACAAGGGCCTACCATTGCTTCCAAGTTGATATGAAAACAATTGAGAACTCATAGAACTCACATGCATAATCAACTTTAACTGGAATGGGCACAAAAACAAGAATATGTCAACACGATAGGTTATTATAAACCTCAAGTCATGTACTAGTGATAAACAATTGGTTTACTCTTGATTAGTTCTTGAAACTCTTCAAGACCTTTAAGACTCCCACTGAACTCTTGACATATAAGATTATCTTTGTCAAGAAACATTACTTGACATACAAATATTCAAGAGTTAATGTGGTTTCTTATCAAGACAAAACACTTCACATAATTGGTCTTAGTTGGTCTTTGTCTTATCCAAGACATCACAACTTACCGGTTTCAAATGTACAAGAGTAAGAAAACATTCTACTCTACATTTGATAAGTGTTATAAACCTTTCTTAAGATTACTTCACTCAAGGCTCAATCTTGGAGTGTGACTCTAAGATCTGACTTTGGAAGAAAGTATGATTCACCTTTTGATTTCACCATTTTAACAATTCACGATTCTTCTTCTTAGTCATACAAATGCACTAAGGCGTCCTTAGAGGATAAATTGTGATATGGTTTCATAATCACTAAGATAATCATAAAACACAATACTCAAGTATTTTCCCTTCTTTTCAGATTAGATAAACTTTATCTTTCTACCAAATTTGATTCTTCATATTCCTTCTGCCATACATTGAAACTTTTCAAACAGTTCAGAATTATACTTAATCTTGTAAGTATAACCATATTTACTAAACTTTAATAAATCATAACGAATAGACTTGTCGTTCTTTGTGGTGGACATGATTAGCGCACAACCAAGTGTACCCGATCCCTTAGTCCTTCACTTGACTCACATACACTGTTGGATTAGTGTCTAAGTCCATAACTATTTTGGTATGTACTTGTCCCGATGGTGCATGGTCCTTTTGGGTTGCCTTCACCAAAGCAACTTGATTGGAGAAATAAATAAAGAAAGAGAGGTTATTATGATTTATTAATATGTTATAAGAATAATATATTAAAGGAGAAATCATATTTGTTTAATTAATATTGGTCAATAATTAATTAAGAATTAATTTTGTGATCAAGTGTAATTAATTAAACTAGAGGGGCTGAATTGTAATTATGTGATAGTTACAAAATAAGGTAAGGATTATCTTATATATATGGTGAACGAATTTGAGGTGTAAATCTCTTAGAATTCGACTAGGATAAGGATTTCTAGGACTTATCTTATGGTTGCTTGGTGGACAAGCAACTAGATAAGGATAAGGACTAGAACCCTAATCTTTACACCTATATAAACCCCCTAAGGCGTAGGAATTCGTCCAACCCTTCCCAAGAGGTCCTAAGGACGAATTCTAACCTCCCTCCTCTCTCTTTATACCTTCTCCACTTGCTTATGGTGTTTGTAAGCCATTAGAGGAGTGACACTTGTGACTCTCTGCTTTCCAAGGTCAATTCAAAGAGGAATTAGATTGTTATTGCTATATAACAATCAAGGTATGTTCTTAAACCTATTTACATGTGAATTCTGATTTCCATATGCTAGAATTAGGGTTTATAGTCTTGGAATCATAGCATGTACAATAGAGAAACCTAGATCCAAGCATTAGGGTTTGTATGAGCACATAAGATGTCTTATGACTAAAACCCATCAGTGGTATCCGAGCCATGATTGGTTTCTATTGTATTGATGCTTGATGTAACTGAAAATCGTGTTTTGGCCTCACTGTTCGACCTGACTCGGCGAGTCACTCTTAGACTCGGCGAGTCAGCCTTACTCGGCGAGTTCCAGAGGGTGACTCGGCAAGTCGGTGCGTCAGACAGTGCTTATCTCGGGATTTCTTGCTGTTTTTGCATTGGGATAATTACCTTATCATGTTAGATTAATATTAATCCGATTATATGATATATTTGACTATAATTTTAATCTAATTGAAGATACTTATCAATTAATAGGATAATTGTTTCCTTATAAGATAATTGATTAATTATTTTAAGTAAATTGATAAATTATTTTGCAAGAAATCATCAAATATGGATAATTATGTGATTAAATGTTAATTTGAATTATTTGTTATTTGATCCTTGTTGTTGTGAAAAGTTTCATATTTGGCCCTTTAAGTTTTATAGTTTAAATTTGAACCCCAAAAGTTTTGTTGTTTTGAAATTTAAATAGTTGAAACCCTAATGTTTTGAAAAAGGTTTCAAAACTTGCCCTCAAGTTTTGGAATTTAAATTTTGATTAAATAGTTTAATTTTGATGCATATTTAAATTCTAAACTCTAATGTGTTGAAATGTTTCAAAACTTGCCCTCAAGTTTTGGAATTTAAAAGTTGATTAAAAGTTTAATTAGGAATGTTAAATTCTAAAACTCTAAGAAGTTTTGAAAAAGTTCAAATCACACCATTATGGTTTTATTAATTAATTAAGGTGTATAATTAAAAGAGATTTAATAAATCCATAAAAGTTTAGGTTTACAATTTAAGTGAATTAAAAGTATAATTGTTAAATTGAACCACCTAATATTTTAAAAGTGTAAAATACACCCTATACTATATATAACATTAAAAGTCTAACATTATATATATGTATGAGTAAAAGTCAGTCTTACCGTTAATAGGCCTCATTCACGAAGCTGGTCTATAAGGGGTGTTTAAGGAAATTGCCTATAAAATGGCGATTGAATGGGTATCCACTCTTACCCACCGCACTCTTGACTAGTGGAGAGTCGGTAGCCGAACGGGTAAGATAGGACGAAACCTTCCATTATAAGTATAATGAATTATTAAAGTAACTAAATGTTTTCATAAAATTCCCAATCTTAGTTACTTAGGCAAAAGTGAATTGATGCAATTCCATGAAATTACACTTTGTGCCCTTGCGAAGACGTTAGTGGAGCGTGTGTGGTTAACCGGCACACTAAATGGGTCTAAGCAAAGGTAGCAAAGGGTGACTCAATGTTTGTCATAGTTCGGTGGAGCGTGTGTGGTTTACCGGCACATCGAATAGGTGACTGTAACATGTGAGGGCACCATGTAAGTTTGCATGGTTATTCACACCCGCTTTGTGATCCTCGGCATCCCAGTCACAAACAAGAGGGGCATATCGAGATTTAAACATGCCATTGAAAGTTCAATGAATCTCAAAGGATCTAGGCGTTTTCATAGATTTAAAACTTAAATTCTTTTTCGTTTTTCGTGGTGGAAATTAGTGAATCGTCATTCACTTACCTTCAAATATTCTGCAATTAGGGTTACGACATCCCTCTCCCGAGTTGTAGAATATTGTGTTGGGTCCTAGCCTTAGTATCTCATTTGGGTGATTTACTAAGGACTCAATCTATCAACTAACTTGAATTCGTTTTCTCCCGTTTTGTAGATGTCAAAGTTCGACAACTATGGTCTTCCCAAATCCCGTGGAACAAGCATTCCACATGAAGATGATATTCCACGATTCAATCGAGGAACGAGAAATCATGCTTCACTTCCTCCTCCTCCTCCTATTTTTCTCCCCAACCCACAAGATCGAAGAATTGAAAAGTTCAATATCACTCAAGCCCTTTTGGCAAGTAAACATAAAGAAGGAAAGTCGGTGTGTGCACACGTCCTAGGGATGAAGTCGCACATTGATAGACTAAGAATGTTGGGATCCGTTGTCTGTGAGGAAATAGTTGTTGATTGGGTTCTTCAGTCACTTCCCAACTCATATAGTGAGTTCGTAAGAGAGTACTATATGATGAATCACGACGTGACCCTTATAGATCTCACCTACATGCTTATTGCTGCTGAATCAGTAATGGTTTGGCACAATAGAAAAGCAAAGTTGATTGGTAAATTTGTCTTCAAGACCTCTATGGATATAGACAATGGCAATGAAAGACATGCAATGATCGAAAAGTTTGATCATAAGAGAAAGGCGATGTCTAAAGTAGTTCCATGTGTTGTTCCAAAAGAGTCATTTTGCTTTTATTGCCAAGAGAAGGGGCATTGGAGACGAAGTTGCCCTAATTACTTAAGAGATCTAAGAGATGGGAGAGTCAGAATGTATGGCTCTACTTTAGGTAAGAATCCACTATCTAACTCCGTTAAGTTCCTATTCATTAATTCTTAATACATGATGTAATAAGATTGCATTTGAGTGTTTTTGCAGGATCGGTGAAAAGAAAGGAAGCTTGTTGAGAGAGCAAGATGAATCTAATCACCAAGAGATGGATCTTGATCGCATAGGACTTGAAGATTAGATTTTGAGCTTAAATAGTTATGATAGAGTTGTTAGAAATAAAATCGCGAATTTACCAAATAGGGAGAGTTTCTCATCGCCCAAAGTTTCAATTGGACAGAAATTTGGAATAACGCAACTTGGTTGCACGATGAATGAGAAATTTCATATTTGGAAATTAGACAAATTCATTGACAAAGTGTCAAGTGAAAGACTAAGAGATCGAGCACACAATGTTGCGTGTTGATCAAGACCACCATAAGAGTAACAATGATATTCGTCATGATTTACTAAAGGTTTAGTAAATATGATTATACTTACAAGATTAAGTGTAATTTTGAATTGATTAAAGGGTTTAGATCAATAGCAGAACGAATAAGAAGAATCAAGTAGGCAGAAAGATAAAAGTTTCTCCATTCTAAGAAGATGGGAGAGTACCTTTTATGCTTTATGATAGGTCTTAATGATTAAGAACCATATCTCAATTGATCCTCTAAGTGAGTCTTAGTACAATTGTATGTCTAAGAAGAGAAATCAAGAATTGAAGAAATGGTTAAATCAATAAGTCAATCATACTTCATTCCAATAACAAGTCTTAAAGTTAAGATTGTGACATTGAGTGAAAGGTATTAAGAAGGTTTGTAACTTTCATTAAATGTGGAAAGTTGTGATGTCTTGGATAAGACAAAGACCAACTAGGACCAATTTATGAAGTGTTTTGATAAAAGCTACACTAACTCTTGAATATTTGTTTGTCAAGAAATGGTTTTTGACAAGAGAATCATATATGTCAAGGAGTCAGTGGGAGTCTTAATAGTCTTGAAAGGTTTCAAGAACAAATCAAATAAACCTTATCGATCATCACTAGCACACGAGTTGAGGTTTACAACCTATCGTGTTGACATTATTTTGATTCTATGCCAATCCAATCGAGTTAATTATGCATGTGAGTTCTATGAGTTCTCATTTTGAACACATAAAAGGCAAAGCACCTTAATCAATGAAAGGTACATTGATAGGAAAGGGTGAGCTGCTTAACTACTTGGAAGACATGGTGGGCAGCTGTGCTACCATAAGGCAAGAAATCAAGATTAAGAAAGTTCGCTCCATATGAGTTTGAATTTGTCGTAAACTTGGTTTTGACAAATTCACATGGATAGGAACAAATACACTGTTTAAATCTAAGTGTCATAAGATTTCCTCCTTCATGAAAATGATTGTGAGGAAATGCTTTCACTAAGACAGATTTTAAGAAGATAGTAATTGTAAAATTGCATTCTCGAATTCAATTATGGTTACGGCATCCCTTTCCATAATTTGAATTGTGAGGTTTGTCAATTAGTCTTAATTGTTTAGACACACATATGAACTATCGAAGACAAATGTGTATAAGTTCAAGAAACCTTGATAAAAGATTATCAAAGCACTAAGTATTAGAAACATGAACTTAAGAAATTCAATAAGCATTTTTTTCTGGAAGTTAAGATGTTTTGAATACATGTCGAAGCTAGTGGGAGCATAAGTGTTATGTTTTATAGTAATCATCATGATAGTGGGAGCATAAAAGTTATGATTGTATGATTATTATGGAAAGTATTGCAAGTTAGCAATATTAATTATAGAAAACAAGAGTTATTCCTTGCAAAGTCGTAAGGGTTGTAAAGTTGTTTTGCTATAATTAAGGGAGAGAATATTATACTTCATTTCAAATCTAAAGGTTTAGGTTGAGAAATGTTAAATTTAGTCAAAGGTACAAAGTGTGTTCACAATTCGAATTTTGAGAACATAGCAAATAAAACATTATGCGTCGTGTCCCATACGCTTCGGGTATAGGATCGATTGCAAATGCTTTAATGTTTGACCATTCTAAAATTTTCCAAATGTCGAGCGCATTTAGAGGGAAAAGGGACTAGAATTGGTTTTGACTAAAATAATTAAACAACTATCAAAGGACAATCCAAATTCGACGAGGATTGGTTGCTTGTGAGTAGTTGGAAGTATAGTATTGGAAAATATGGAAATGTTTCCATATTGGATGGACCATATCGACATCATTACGAATAGATAAGATTCTATTAAGAATGAGTTGTCATATGGAACATATGGAAGTGTGTCCATATTGGAAATTGAATATTGAGAAATCTATGATTAGATTAGAAACTTCTATGCAAAAGGATGTTCAAAGAAAGTACTTTGAGTGAGAGACATCACATCTATGGAATTGTCTTGTAACAATATCCGATAGAAGACTTTGTAATATCATTGGCAATAGTCTTTGTGACTTTGGTGCAGTGACATTACAAAAGGATCATTGCATAAAGTGTTAGAATCTAGCATATTCTATAAGTGACAAATATTTGATATTCTTTCACTTATGAAAAGGATTTGGAGTTGTGAAATGAGAATGATTGGAAATGTGTTCAATGTGATCTATTTCACAAAGTAAGAACCATAGGTAAACATTGTGTGCATGCTAGGAGCATGGGACAAGTGTTGTAATTCAAGTAAGAAGTTGATTACCCGCAACCACAAAAAATGAGTAATCAATATGGTGATAAATAAAAGGTGTTTTATTTATGCTCAAAGGGTTGAGGCCATATAGGATTAGTATTATTCTTGTGTTTCACATTTGCATGTTTTGACTTCCAGAATAATTGAGTTTATTAAGAATAATCGAATTATTCAAACGGGCCACAGTCGTTCATATGTTGGAAGTAGATATGAATGAAGACTGTCGTGAATTGGTGTGTGGAATGTCTAGAAAAGTATTAGACATAAGCAAATGTTTGCTGCAACGTTCATGAGTGCTTATGAATGTGATTTGAGCATTGGATTAGACCCACGCTCACTTGGATCACTACATGGATTTTATCACGAGTGATTGGTGAGACGATAACATCTTATATTCTTGAAACCAAGATGTGTGAGTTGTATCTTGCAAATCGGTTGCACGTTGATAATATGTAAACGCACCAGTAACTTGGTGTTATAAAACATATTGTTGTGTGTGATTCGGTGCGTGAGTACAAGCGAGCATTGTATCAAAGTTTATCCGTTCCTTTTATCCAAAGTAGGATAAAAGCGATATCTTTGGGCCCCTCGATGGTTTAGTGATGACAAACGTAAATGCTCGGCCGGGCTAGGGCTAATTTGATTTGTTCAATTAGTCAGTCGTCATAAATCAGGAATCGAGATATAGTACAAAGAGAATGATTTGAAATCATATCTCATATGATATCTAGAATGGAGGAATATATGATCCCTTATCTAAGGACACGCGTATTTGATATGATCAGAGTTGACAGCGGCTTTGGAAAGCTACGATTGCAAATCGGGATCCGAAGTCATACGCAGAATAGCTGTTAGACTTATCCAAGTGGGAGACTGTTGGATTAGTGTCTAAGTCCATAACTATTTTGGTATGTACTTGTCCCGATGGTGCATGGTCCTTTTGGGTTGCCTTCACCAAAGCAACTTGATTGGAGAAATAAATAAAGAAAGAGAGGTTATTATGATTTATTAATATGTTATAAGAATGATATATTAAAGGAGAAATCATATTTGTTTAATTAATATTGGTCAATAATTAATTAAGAATTATTTTTGTGATCAAGTGTAATTAATTAAACTAGAGGGGCTGAATTGTAATTATGTGATAGTTACAAAATAAGGTAAGGATTATCTTATATATATGGTGAACGAATTTGAGGTGTAAATCTCTTAGAATTCGACTAGGATAAGGATTTCTAGGACTTATCTTATGGTTGCTTGGTGGACAAGCAACTAGATAAGGATAAGGACTAGAACCCTAATCTTTACACCTATATAAACCCCCTAAGGCGTAGGAATTCGTCCAACCCTTCCCAAGAGGTCCTAAGGACGAATTCTAACCTCCCTCCTCTCTCTTTATACCTTCTCCACTTGCTTATGGTGTTTGTAAGCCATTAGAGGAGTGACACTTGTGACTCTCTGCTTTCCAAGGTCAATTCAAAGAGGAATTAGATTGTTATTGCTATATAACAATCAAGGTATGTTCTTAAACCTATTTACATGTGAATTCTGATTTCCATATGCTAGAATTAGGGTTTATAGTCTTGGAATCATAGCATGTACAATAGAGAAACCTAGATCCAAGCATTAGGGTTTGTATGAGCACATAAGATGTCTTATGACTAAAACCCATCATACACATGTGAACAAGGAATTCGTCTTAATTTCCCAAAGACGAAAGTTCTCATTTATCACATAATACAAGTTGCATGATTTAATGTTTCTGTCCAACTGAAACTTGGGTGATGAAAATATTTCCTTATTTGGTAAATTATGACGCTACCATAAACGAAAGAATCAAATCCTTTTCCAATATTGCTATCAATGGAAACATATAAACACCGATTTTCACAAATGCCATTGTAATGAAACTTAAAATAAGATAAATTTCAAAAAAAATCTTTATTTATCAAAAAAAATGTGGAAAACTTATCCTTACAATGCAAATACACATGAAAACTATGTTGTTATCTATTCCTAAGCAATCTATCATAACTCTTAAGCAACAGCTCAAAATCATGATCATCGAACCATGCGATTGAAATCCATCTCTTCATGATCAGATTCAACTTACTCTTCCTTTAAGTTTCCTTTCATTTCTTCGATTCTACAAAACATCAAAATGTAATTACATTACATCATGTATTAAGAATCTCCAATTAGGAACTTAATAGAGTTAGATAGTGGATTTTAGCTGAAGTAGAGTCAAACATTTTGACTTTACCATCCTTGCAATCTCTCAGGTAAATATGGAGGCTTCGCAACCAATGCCCCTTCTCTTGGCAATAGAAACACATGGACTCTTTGAGAATGGTACACAAGACTATCTCAGACTTAGCCTTTCTCCTTACGATTTGGTCAAATGACTTGACCATGGCCGATCCTTTTCCATTGGGAATAGAAAGCTTTTCTGGACTTCCAATGTTACCATTGTCAATGTCCATGGAAGTTTGGGAAGTAGATCTTCCAATCAAATTTGTTTTACTAGTGTGCCAAATCATTTTTGATTCAGCAGCAACAAACAAATAGGTAAGATCGATAAGGGTCTTTTCCTGGTCTGTCATATAGTAGTCCTTAATGAACTCACTATACGACTTAAGGAGTCACTGAAGAACCAAGTCAACAACCAGCTTCCTTGAGACTTTGACACCCAGATCTCCCAGCCTGTCAATATGTAACTTCATCTCCAAGATATGAGCACATACAAAGTTTCTATCTTTGTGTTTGCTCGCCAATAGGGCTTGAGTGACATTGAACTTTTCAAGTCTTCGAACATGTGGGTTAGGGAGAATTATTGGAGGAGGTGGAGGAAGTGAAGTTCCACTACAACACAAAGAAGGGATTAATCTTTCACCTTGATCGTCTCGTGGAATATCATCTTTATGAGGAAAGCTTTTTCCAAAATGATAAGGTAGAGCATAGTTGTCATAACTAGACATCTATAACGGATAAATTCAAGTTTAGTTGATTTAAGTCCTTAATATAACACCCAACATGAAATATTAAGGCTAGGACCCAACACAATGTTTTACAATTCAGAAGAGGGATATCGTAATCCAATTGCAAAATATTTGAAGGTAGGTAAAAATTATATTTACCAATTTCCACCATGAAAAGCGAAAATGAATTTTAGGTTTTAAATGAATTAAAATTCCTAGATCCTTTGAGATTCATTGAACTTTTCAATGACATGTTTAAATCTCGATTGTGCCCTTCACGTTTGTGACTGGGATGCCGAGGATCACAAACAAGGTGTGAATAACCATGTAAATTAGCTTGGTACTCTCGATGTCATTTATCACCTAATCAATGTGTCGGTTAACCACACACGCTCCATTGATCTATGAGAAATATCAAGCTACCCTTTACCACCCTTGTTAGTCCAAGTTAGTGTGTCGGTTAACCACACACGCTCCACTAACGACTTGGCAAGGTGCAAAGTACAATTTCATGGGTTAGCAAAGATTGGGAATTTATAAGTGTTAGTTACTTGGTATTTTTCATTATACTTTTAATGAGAATTAATGTCCTATCCTACCCGTTAGGCTAACGACCCTCCACTAGTGAAGGAAGCGATGGGTGAGAGTGAACACCCATTAAACCACAATTTTATAGGCAATAACCTTATACCCCCTTTATAGACCGACTTCGTGAATGAGGCCTACTAATGGTAAGATTGACTCTTTAACTTATACATATATAGTAATTAAACTTTTAATTTTATACAGTATAAGGATGTATTTTAAACTTCTAAAATACTAGATGGTTTAATTTATTAATAAATTATACTCTTAATTTAATTAAACTTAAATCATGTCATTATGAAATTATTAATCCTATTTTAATTAAACACTTTAATTAATTTAATAAAGTCCATAAGGTGCAATTTGAACTACTCAAATACTTCAAGGTTCTAAATATAAAAATTAAAAATTAAAAACTATTTAATTTTTTTTAATTTATGAACCTAAGAGTTACACCTTTTTAATTACAAGAGTTTCTTAATTTGAGACTTTTCAAATACCTAAACTTCAGGGCAAATTTTGTAACTCTTGAAAAACCTCTGATTTCCATAACATATGAGTTAATATGGTTTTTATGAAAAAACTTTTCATGTTCCATAACTTGAGGACAAGTTATGGAGGACATTAAAAACTTTTAAGATCAAATATTTCAATTAACAAAATAATCAAATAATTCATCTATGATCAAGTTAAACTCATAAGTCAAGATAATTCATATCAACAATTTGCAAGAAATTAGCCTAATCATATAAACTAATACAAATCTTGAAATTTTGACAATTATCTTTTAGTTGGATAAGCATGCTCACTACCATATCAACAAAATCAAATTTTATGAACTAAAAAATTTTGTGGTGATGATCCAAAACACACAAAAAAATCTCGAAAATCTGCCATCAGAAGCATCAACTCGTCGAGTGCATGAACATAACTCGCCGAGTTGACCTTATACCGAGTGGACTCGTCGAGTCAGCCAGTGGACTCGGCGAATTCATCAGTCAGAGGCCAGTAAATCGATTTTTTCAACTTTGAAAAATTAAGCCATGCATCACATATAATAGAAAACAATCTTATGCTCTGATACCACTGTTGGGTTTTGTATACTACAACATCCTATGGTGCACATACAACCCTAAATGCTTTGGATCTATGTTTTCTCTAATTATACATGTAATATTGTTTCCAAAGCATAAAGCCTACAACTAGCATAAAATTGACATAATCAATATAAAAGTGAGTAATAGAATTACCTATTTGTTGTAGCTTGTAGTTTTGGCCTTTAATAACTTAGCACCCCAAGTGTGATGCCTCAAACGGTTCACAGCACACCCTTGAACAATTGGATGACTCGAGAGAGATTACTAGGCACACAAATCAGTTATCAACTCCAAGAACACTTGTTGCCTCCGATTTTAGCCATGGGGCTATGTGTGTGTGTGTGTATATATATATATATATATATATATATATATATATATATATATATATATATATATATATATATATATATATATATATATATATATATAGGAATCCAAGAGTCATGGGTAAACCCTAATCCATACTCTTTGGGTTATGATCCATATTCCATGTGGGCTAACTCTGCATGGAAACTTACATAAGATTAGCCCATCATGGATCAATAGCCCAAACCATATATATCATTGATTTACATAATGAGTCCCCATTAATTTAATTAGTCTCTTTTGATCATTAAATTAATTCCAAATTAATTATTGATCAATATTAATTAAATAATATTATTTCATATTAATATATTCGAACTTATAATATATTAATAAATCATAAATAATCTCTTACTCAAGTATCCATCCTCAAATTGTCCTGGTGATATGCAACCCGAAATGGACCATGTTACTCTCGGGTTAAGTACATACCAATTATAGTTATGAGCTTAGACACCTAATCCAACAACAAGTTCATACTCACTAGTTTGAGTTAAAATCATGTTATCCTACAACATGTAACATCTTGATTTTGTGAATCAAGCTCAAACCCTTCACTTAGGGTTTCAACAAAACCCTCAAAATCTTGCCCTAATTTCATAATTAAAGGGTTAAGAGCATTAATCCATACCTTAACCTAACTAATTAAAGCTTTAATCCTTTACGCCTTTCAAAATCGGACCTGGAAGGCTTATGTGTGTATAAATGGCACCTTAGTATAGGTTTTTAAGAGCGTTTGTATCTTATTAATCTGTTTAAGACGTATTTTATTTTTATATCTGATGTGTCTTTATGTCGTGACGTTTTATCGGTCACGTCGTGAGCATATCTCGTGACGTTTCTTCCTTACGAAAAAACCTAATATGTCGCTAATAATATAAGGTAACATACTTTCTCATGTCGTGCCGTTCAAGTCGTGACATTTCTAAAGTAAAATATTATCCCTGTTCATTTACGTAACTCGTATCACCGTTCTCGGTCACGTAATGTCATCTTATTTGTCACCTCGTGAGGCTAGATCCTCATGTTTTTCACATTCTATGTGTTACATACCAATCATAAGGCTATACTATCGAAACTTTTATACATTAATACTCATTTTAAGCAAATAAAACATAATATATCTCTACATAAACATTATCATAGATCAAGTCGAAATTCACAAAAACTGTAACACTTGTTTTCTTGGATGAATCGAATTAGGGTTTCAAGGAGTCAAAAGGTTGGAATTTAGATGAAAAGGATCCTCACGACGTGAGACATAGAGGCTCATGATGTGAGATGGGTTATACGAAAACTTTTGTTTGGGACTGGTCTCACGACGTGAGACATAGAGGCTCACGTGTGAGAACTAATGCAACCCAAGCACATGATCTTTTAGGATTTAGTTCATATTTAAGCACCTCTAAACCCATTTTAGGGTTCATTATCAGACTCCAAATCCTATTTCGCCTTAGAAACCCTAGCCTTCATCCCTTGTTTGGTTCTTGGTCATTTTGGAGCCTTTCTTGGTTTGAAGAAAAAGAGAAGAAAAAGAAGCAAGTGGTGGTATTTATAAGAGGCTTGCAAGTAATCATCATCATCATCACCTCATATTGTTTTTGGACCCTTGTAAGTGTCAAAGCTTCCACCTTTGTTGTTGTTTGTGCTAGATCTAACTTTTTTCCCACTTTTCTCTTTGATTGAGAAAGTTTGGATGAATGGAAACCATAAAGTTGGCAACTTTATGGGTTTTAAGGGTCTTAAGAGTTTCATGAAGTTCATATATAGTGAATGGTTTGGTTATGGAACCTTGCATTAAAGTTGGATGACCTTTTCTTCAATTATCGACCCAAATGAGATCGAGACATGTATTGGACATATATGTCTTAAAACCATCAAATTGCAAGTGTATTAAGGAGTTATAAGACTTTCTGGAAAGTTAGAGTAAAAGGCTTAATGGATTAAGGACTAAAATGTTGGATTTTTAGCTTCAGATTGTGCACATGACATGAGACTTAGGGTCTTACAACGTGAGGATTGAATGATCCCGTTTCTGTTAAGCTCATTGGGGCTTACGACGTGAGAAAAGGTTGTTCACATCATGAGGTCAACTCCAATGACTTTTCTTGTCTAGGTTGGCTGAGTTGAGTCGAGATGAGTTGGAATCGGACCGAGTGATATTTCATGACGTGAGGATGAATGTGACATCCCCATTTTCACGGCCAGAAAAGACCGATTTTGTTTTTGCTTTATAAAAATCAGAGTATCTCTTTCAATAAAAACGTTGCGGAATTTGTTCCCAGAAAAACATGATAATTTCATTATCAAAGCATTTCCGAAGAGATGTATTTTTATTCATCTTAAAACATTTGGGATGTCATCGTCAATACATAAACATAAGCATAAATAAAACTTATATTCATTTACACTAGTGATCTATATCTCCTTAATCTCTCAGTGTAATGTAGCTTCACATCGTCACCTGTGATACAAGTAAACTGAGTGGGTCAGGTTGGGAAACCTGGTGAGTACATAGGGTTTTCAACCCACAATAATATAATTATTATGTTTAATCATCAAACAATTAACCCAATTACCCATCCCCATTATTTTCTTTATTCCTAAGTACCTTCCTAAGAATTTATCCTAAGGTCCGTCTCCTACATCATATTTACCTCTCATCTCCTTACATCGCATTTCCTTATACGTTTGTTCCTAACGACTCTCCCTAAGGATCATCGCCTACATCGCATAGACAGTATTGATTCAGGGATTACTCCCTCAATACGTGCCCAACAAGGGTTAGGGTATCATCGCATGAATATGTAGTTACAACATCACATGAACTCGTAATTCATAGTAAGGGGTCAGAGTATCATCACATGAATATGCAGTTACAACATCGCATGAACTCGTAATTCATCACCTACAAGTTATGAGCCTGTTGGTGTTTCCACGGGGTTGTCTATAATAGTCTGTGGTCACCATCTATACTCTGGTAGATGACTACATCTCTAAATTTTCGGACAAGGTTATAGTATCTTTCATCCTACATCACCGATTCATCCTCACTTAATTATCATCACCTATCTCTCATAATTTTATTTCATCACACATCAACTATTTCATCCACCCATGTTTTATCCCAACATATTTGTAGATATAAAATAAATATATAGTTTAAATCATTTAAAACATGTATAAAATCATTCATCCAGCATAGACAGCAAGTATCCAGATAATATGCACACATGACACGTAGTTTATATAAAATACTTCATATCTATATGTAAGATGAAAGTAACTATCCACTCACTTGGTAATGTGGTGATTCCGAACTCAGACGGCGCTTGGTTACTCTTAAAACAATTTTCTTCGAGAAAACCTAGTATCAATACCACTAGGGTTTAGTCTAACGTTAACCGCGACTAATTAACAGTCTAGCTATTATTACTATTATATAAGCGTTAAATAACACTCAATATAACTCGTAATAATAGCCCAAATAATTATTTTAAGGTCCTAATAATGTTACTATAATTAAATAAAAGGTATACTAAATATAGTATAGGCGTAGCTCACTTACAACGGGTTTTTATTAAAAATCGGGCTTCGCTGGGGCAGCGTTTCCTAGCCTGAAGCTTTTCTTCTCGGAGCCGTCGGGCGCTCCGAGGCTTCTTTCTCGTGCTAGGGAGATTCCCTAGACCTGGGAGGGGTTTAGGGAGGCTAGAGAGAAGTTAGAGAGAGAAAGAAAGGCTTATGGTGTGAAGAAAATTTGACGAGTTCACCCTTTATTTATAGGAGTTTTATAGTAAAGTAGTCTCTAAGCTTCGTCCGTATCTTCCGCGTACGAGCTACGTTTTCTACGTTCTTTATATACACGCATTGGTACTTACGAGTACTACAACTTTCATTTAGACCCCGTCGGCTAATTTTCCTTCTATCTCATATTTACAAAAATTGTATCGAATTCGCCGCGCTCGAAAAGTAGAGACTAAGCTTTCGCATACGATCTCCGTTTTTGCCGATATTTATATCCACGCGTTGGTATTTATGATTACTACAACTTTCATTTAGACCTCGTTGGCTAATTCTCATTCTATCTCGGATTTACAAAACTGTATCGAATTCGCCGTACTCGAAAAGTAGAGACTAAGCTTCATCCATAACTTTCGCATACGAGCTCCGTTTTTGACGTTATTTATATTCACGCGTAGGTAAAAATAAAATCTACAACTTTCCTTTTTACTCTGTCGGCTAATTCTCGACCGATCTTAAATTTAACAGTAGGAGGTGATTACACTGTTAAATGTCCGCGTAAAATTCATAACTTTTATATACGGACTCCGTTTTCGTCCGTCTTTTTGTTGTTGAGTTCCTGTTAATGAGATATTAAATTCTCATTTAGGTCGCGTAAGCCAAAAACCGCTCGAACTAAAATTCGAGTTTCGGGTCATGCACCGCAATGCCAAAATCTTAGAAAAATCATAACTTCCTCATACGAAGTCAGATTTGGGCGTTCTTTTTATGTACACTCTCAGTTTAACATTTTCTACGAATTTTTCTTAGATCGCTAAGGATAAAAGGCGCTCTATCATAAATTCACTATTTACACTCCCCGGTGTCGTGTCGGTTCCGTCGCGAAACTTCGACGGGTGATAACTTCTTCGTTATAAATCGGATTTTGGCGCTCTTTATATGTACGGAAACCTTGTAACATATACTACAACTTGGTTTAGATTATTTATTCTAAATAATCTTTTGTCGAAAATTCTTTTTCGACCCCTATTATCTCTAAATTGAGTAGCTCGAATATACGGGCGTTACAATTATATCCCCCTTAGGATGATTACGTCCCGGAATCATCAAAGAATCAGGGTTCACACGATGACTCCACACGTTATCTCTTCATCCTATGTAATAACCGTAACTTTGATGTTTCTTCAAACGAGTATCTAACTCTAAGATTTCCTGACTACAGGCGGTGTCTGATCTTGGACCCGTTCCCTATCTCACGTTGGACTCCCAATTATGACCTTCAAGTCACAATCTCGATCCTTACTGGAGACTGCTTCTTCCTCTTAACAATCTTAGGATTACTACCATGGACCGATGTGTCATATTGTAATGACCTAACATCGTATGTTGCAACGCTTAGACTCAGGTCTTTTAGAGTCAAATTTCCAGAACAGACTATACCTCCCTTCATGTTCTAATGTGATATAATCAAATCTTAAAAGGTAGCATTCCTAGCTACAAGCAACTAACCAGATACCTCTACTGATCGCTTTGATTGTCTTTCACTTCAATCTTCTAGCTTAAGTCATATACTACATCGGACTTGGTTCTCTAACCCATGTATCATACTCATCGTATTCGGACTCAATTTGATATGACCATTAGGGTTAGAATAACAATAATCTTCTTAGTCATTACCGAAATGATGGTAAAGACATGCTTGAATAAAACGGTATTTATTACTAGCTTCTTGGTAACCTTGTGACTTTCCCTGATCCAAGTGCGAGTCCTGTGCTTCCGGTAGTATAGGCCTCTACTACCATTCACACCTACTCATACTCGTCCAAAGTATTGTCTCGCAGCCCTACCAAGTTACTATCACAAAAACAAATTTAACACATAAAAATGTGTCCAATCAATCATAAAATTTTCCCCTAGACTTTACTAGGACTTCTTCCACGCGTATCTTCAATTATCAATCCTGCTTTAACTCGGTTGGTGGTGGAAATGCCATATGATGGGACAACTTCAGGAATTATGCCAATCGTTCCATCATCCCGCCAATCGAAGGTGTTCTATGGACGTACCGTACTCCTCTAAACGTACTGTCTAATATATACCAAAGGCAAGATACCACTCTTACGATATCTTCTGATAGGTGTCATTCACTATCATAACCCTTTTCATTTCCTCTATTTACTCAATTCTCCATGAGTCTTCACTATGACGTTATTTTCACGGAAGCATGCATTCATTGCATCGAGACGAGAATATGGATAGAGAAGATTTAGACGCGTAATCCTCCTTATTACCCTGAAAAGTTACATGACAGTTCTGATATCGTAATTAAACGTTTAGAAATCTGAACACATAAAATTTCAAGATCCGGTCGGCAACAGACCATAGATCCGATCAAATAATAACATCATAAAGCATCATAAATCAGTTAGCACATAAAAGCATTTTAGTCATCTTCCCTAAATAAGCTAGTGCTTGTGTCTATTTAGGTGTACTTCCTAAAATATATTAGACACACTCCTCACAATCATCGCTTAGCATTCTAAGTTTAAGTCTAGAAATAAATCGTTATTCTTAGTTCGCTTAAACTAATGCTCTGATACCAACTGTGACATCGCCATTTTCACGGCTAGAAAAGACCAATTTTGTTTATGCTTTATAAAAATTAGAGTATCTCTTTCAATAAAAACGTTGCGGAATTTGTTCCCAGAAAAACATGATAATTTCATTATCAAAGCATTTCCGAAGAGATGTATTTTTATTCATCTTAAAACATTTGGGATGTCATCGTCAATACATAAACATAAGCATAAACAAAACTTACATTCATTTACACTAGTGATCTATATCTCCTTAATCTCTCAGTGTAATGTAACTTCACATCGTCACCTTTGATACAAGTAAACTGAGTGTGTCAGGTTGGGAAACCTGGTGAGTACATAGGGTTTTCAACCCACAATAATATAATTATTATGTTTAATCATCAAACAATTAACCCAATTACCCATCCCTATTATCTTCTTTATTCCTAAGTACCTTCCTAAGGATTTATCCTAAGGGCCGTCTCCATAGGCGGATCCAAGGGGTATCCCGGGGTAGCCCGGGATACCCCTCAAAAAAGAATTTAGAATATTTTCGTTTTTTTAGTGTATATATATGCATCCCTTCACTTTTAAACACAAACATATAGCTAGTCTATTGGTTAAGGTGTTGGGTTATTGACATAAAGGTCTCAAGATCAATTCTTGCTCCCTACAAATCCTTTGTTTATATTTCTTTTATTTTTCCAGCTATTCTATTCTTTTTTAATTTCTAAGCTATTCTATCTCACATCGCAAAACACATGTAAACTCAGTTATTTTCATCTATTATAAAAACTTGTTATCATCATGATTCATTTTATATCAACTTTGAGTCCCACATTGATTCAAGTATCAAAAGATACTTCAACTTTATATTTATATAACAAGACTTAAAGTTAGATAAGGATTCTATTAAGTTTTGAGTTTAATACCAAAACCAAACGAGGAAACCCATGTACAAGCTGAAAACCGTAACACCGAACTGATGGGTTTAAGTTTGGTTTGGTTTTAAAAGCTTCAAAACCGTGGCTGTCGGTTTTTGGTTCGATTTTAGGTCAAAACTGACTCGCCCCGCCCCATGCTCAGCCGTTGCGGTGATACCCGAAATTTTTTTTTTGATACCCCTTTGCTTTTAGTCTGGCTCCGCCACTGGCCGTCTCCTACATCATATTTACCTCTCATCTCCTTAAATCGCATTTCCTTATATGTTTGTTCCTAACGACTCTCCCTAAGGATCATCGCCTACATCGGATAGACAATATTGATTCAGGGATTACTCCCTCAATACGTGCCCAACAAGGGTTAGGGTATCATCGCATGAATATGTAGTTACAACATCGCCTGAACTCGTAATTCATCACCTACAAGTTATGAGTCTGTTGGTGTTTCCACGAGGTTGTCTATAATAGTCTGTGGTCACCATCTATACTCTGGTAGATGACTACATCTCCAAATTTTCGGACAAGGTTATAGTATCTTTCATCCTACATCACTGATTCATCATCACCTATCTATCCTCACCTAATTATCATCACCCATCTCTCATAATTTTATTTCATCACACATCAACTATTTCATCTACCCATGTTTTATCACAACATATTTGTAGATATAAAACAAATATATAGTTTAAATCATTTAAAACATGTATAAAATCATTCATCCAACATAGACATCAAGTATCCAGATAATATGCACACATGGCACCCACTTTATATAAAATACTTCATATCTATGTGTAAGATGAAAGTAACTATGCACTCACTTGGTAAGGTGGTGATTCCGAACTCAGACTGCGCTTCGTTACTCTTAAAACAATTTCCTTCGAGAAAACCTAGTATCAATACCACTAGGGTTTAGTCTAACGTTAACCACGACTAATTAACAATCTAGCTATTATTACTATTATATAAGTGTTAAATAACACTCAATATAACTCGTAATAATAGCCAAAATAATTATTTTAAGGTCCTAATAATGTTACTATAATTAAATAAAAGGTATACTAAATATAGTATAGGCGTAGCTCACTTACAACGGGGTTTTATTAAAAATCGGGCTTCGTTGGAGCAGCGTTTCTGAGCCGAAAGCTTTTCTTCTCGAAGTCGTCAGGCGCTCCGGGGCTTCTTTCTCGTGCTAGGGAGATTCCCTAGACTTGGGAGGGGTTTAGCGAGGCTAGAGAGAAGTTAGAGAGAGAAAGAAAGGCTTATGGTGTGAAGAAAATAAGACTGTTGGATTAGTGTCTAAGTCCATAACTATTTTGGTATGTACTTGACCCGATGGTGCATGGTCCTTTTGGGTTGCCTTCACCAAAGCAACTTGATTGGAGAAATAAATAGAAATAGAGGATAATATGATTTATTAATATGTTATAAGAATAATATATTAAAGGAGAAATCATATTTGTTTAATTAATATTGGTCGATAATTAATTAAGAATTAGTTTTGTGATCAAATGTAATTAATTAAACTTGAGGGGCTGAATTGTAATTATGTGATAGTTACAAAATAAGGTAAGGATTATCTTATAAGTATGGTGAACGAATTTAAGGTTGGAAAGCCTTAGAATTCGAGTATGATAAGGATTCAAGGATTATCTTATTGGTTGCTTAATGGATAATCAACTAGATAAGGATAATGACTGAAACCCTATCTCTACACCTATATAAACACCCATAGGGTTATGAATTCGGTGATCCCTTCCCAAGAAGTCCCAAATACGAATTCTAACCTCCCTCCTCTCTCCTTATACCTTCTCCACTTGCTTATGGTGTTTGTAAGCCATTAGAGGAGTGACACTTGTGACTCTTTGCTTTCCAAGGTCAATTCAAGGAGGAATTGGATTGTTATTGCTACATAACAATCAAGGTATGTTCTTAAACCTATTTACATGTGAATTCTGATTTCCATATGCTAGTATTAGGGTTCAAAGTCTTGGATTCAAAGTATGTACAACAGAGAAACCTAGATCCAAGCTTTAGGGTTTGTATGAGCACATAGGATGTCTTATGACCAAAACCCATCAGTGGTATCAGAGCCTTGATTGGTTTCTATTGTATTGATGCTTGTTGTAACTGAAAAAATTCGATTTTTTGCATTCTGGAGGCTGGACTCGCCGAGTCCATGGCTGAACTCGCCGAGTCCAAGGTGACTCGACGAGTCCAAGGCTGACTCGACGAGTCAACTCGTCAGAAGGAGGGTACTTCGGGATTTCTTGCTGTTTTTGCTTATGGATAATTACCTTATCATGTTAGATTAATATTAATCCGATTATATGATATATTTGACTATATTTTTAATCTAATTGAAGATATTTATCAATTAATAGGATAATTGTTTCCTTATAAGATAATTGATTAATTATTTTAAGTAAATTGATAAATTATTTTGCAAGAAATCATCAAATATGGATAATTATGTGATTAAATGTTAATTTGAATTATTTGTTATTTGATCCTTGTTGTTGTGAAAAGTTTCATATTTGGCCCTTTAGGTTTTATAGTTTAAATTTGAACCCTAAAAGTTTTGTTGTTTTGAAATTTAAATAGTTGAAACCCTAATGTTTTGAAAAAGGTTTCAAAACTTGCCCTCAAGTTTTGGAATTTAAAAGTTGATTAAAAGTTTAATTAGGAATGTGAAATTCTAAAACTCTGGTATTGTTTTGAAAAAGTTCAAATCACACCCTTATGGTTTTATTAATTAATTAAGGTGTATAATTAAAAGAGAGTTAATAAATCCATTAAAGTTTAGGTTAACCATTTAATAGAATTAAAAGTGTAATTGTTAAAGTTAACCACATAGTATTTTAAAAGTTATAAAATACACCCTATACTATATATAACATTAAAAGTCTAACATTATATATATGTATAACTAAAAGTCAGTCTTACCGTTAGTAGGCCTCATTCACGAAGCTGGTCTATAAGGGGTGTTTAAGGAAATTGCCTATAAAATGGCGATTGAATGGGTATCCACTCTTACCCACCGCACTCTTGACTAGTGGAGGGTCGTTAGCCGAACGGGTAGGATAGGACGAAACCTTCCATTATAAGTATAATGAATTATCAAGTAACTAAATGTTTTATAAAATTCCCAATCTTAGTTACTTAGGCAAAAGTGAATTGATGCAATTCCATGAAATTACACTTTGTGCCCTTGCGAAGACGTTAGTGGAGCGTGTGTGGTTAACCGGCACACTAAATGGGTCTAAGCAAAGGTAGCAAAGGGTGACTCAATGTTTGTCATAGTTCGGTGGAGCGTGTGTGGTTTACCGGCACATCGAATAGGCGACTGTAACATGTGAGGGCACCATGTAGTTTGCATGGTTATTCACACCCGCTTTGTGATCCTCGGCATCCCAGTCACAAACAAGAGGGGCATATCGAGATATAAACATGCCATTGAAAGTTCAATGTATCTCAAAGGATCTAGGAGTTTTCATAGATTTAAAACTTAAATTTCTTTTTCGTTTTTCATGGTGGAAATTAGTGAATCGTCATTCACTTACCTTCAAATATTCTGCAACTAGATTACGGCATCCCTTTTCTAGGTTGTAGCGTATTGTGTTGGGTCCTAGCCTTGGAATTTCATTTGGGTGATCTACCAAGGACTCAATCTATCAACTAACTTGAATTCATTTTTCTCCCGGTTTGTAGATGTCAAAGTTCGACAACTATGGTCTTCCCAAATCCCGTGGAACAAGCATTCCACATGAAGATGGTATTCCACGATTCAATCGAGGAACGAGAAATCATACTTCACTTCCTCCTCCTCCTCCTATTGTTCTCCCCAACCCACAAGATCGAAGAATTGAAAGGTTCAATATCACTAAAGCCCTATTGGAAATGAAACATGAAGATGGTAAACCCGTGTGTGCCCACGTTCTAGGAATGAAATCACACATTGATAGGTTGAAAATGTTGGGTGTGTCATTCCCGAATGAGTTGGCTGTGAATTGGGTTTTGCAGTCACTTCCAGAATCATATAATGAGTTCAAAAGAAAGTATTATATGATGAATCATGATGACAACCTCATTGACCTAACTTACATGCTCATTGCTACTGAATCAGAAATGATTTGGCGAAGCAATGGAGCGTATTTGTTGGGAGAGTCAACCGAACATACTTCCGAGGACGTTCTAGGAGAACCGACCTGCGTTTGCTGCCAAAAGAAAGGGCGTTGGATACAAGTCTGCCCAAAGAGCCTGAAGAGTCCAGAAGATGGGAGAGTCAAAGAGTATGGCTGCGCTTCAGGTAAAATCCACTATATAACTCCATTAAGTTCCTATTCATTAATTCTTAATACATAATGTAATAAGATTGCATTTGAATGTTTTACAGGATCGGTGAAAAGAAAGGAAGCTTGATAAGAGAGCAAGATGAATCTAATCACAAGAGATGGATCTCGATCGCATGGACTTGAAGATTAGATTTCGAGCTTAGAAAGTTATGATAGAGTTGTTAGAAATTTTCTTTTGTACATAGTTTTCAATGGATTTTGCATTGTAAGGACAAATTTTTCCGCTGCTTTTATAAATAAAATAAATTTTGACTTATTTATTTATTTGTTTATTTCCTTACAATGAAATCGTTATGAAAATTGATGTTCGAATATTTCTACAACGAATGGATATGATTCTTAGTTATGTTATTTATGGAAATGTCAAGAATTTACCAAATAGGGAGAGTTTCTCATCGCCCAAAGTTTCAATTGGACAGAAACTTGGAATCATGCAACGTGGATGCACGATGAATGAGAAACTTCGTATTTGGAAATTAGACTGATTCGTTGACAAAGTGTCAAGTGAAGGACTAAGAGATCGAGCACACAAAGTTGCGTGTTGATCAAGTCCACCATAAGAGTAACAAGATATTCGTCATGATTTACTAAAGGTTTAGTAAATATGATTATACTTACAAGATTAAGTGTAATTCTGAATTGATTAAAGGGTTTAGATCAATAGCAGAACGAATAAGAAGAATCAAGTAGGCAGAAAGATAAAAGTTTCTCCATTCTAAGAAGATGGGAGAGTACCTTTTATGCTTTATGATAGGTCTTAATGATTAAGAACCATATCTCAATTGATCCTCTAAGTGAGTCTTAGTACAATTGTATGTCTAAGAAGAGGAATCAAGAATTGAAGAAATGGTTAAATCAAGAAGTCAATCATACTTCGTTCCAATGATAAATCTTAAAGTTAAGATTGTGACAATGAGTGATAAGTATTAAGAAGGTTTGTAACTTTCATTAAATGTGGTAAGATTGTGATGTCTTGAATAAGACAAAGACCAACTTGGACCAATTTATGAAGTGTTTTGATAAAAGCTACACTAACTCTTGAATATTTGTTTGTCAAGAAATGTTTTGACAAGAGAATCTTATATGTCAAGGAGTCAGTGGGAGTCTTAATGGTCTTGAAAGGTTTCAAGAACAAATCAAATAAACCTTATCGATCATCACTAGCACACGAGTTGAGGTTTACAACCTATCGTGTTGACATTATTTTGATTATGTGCCAATCCAATCGAGTTAATTGTGCATGTGAGTTCTATGAGTTCTCATTTTGAACGCATAGAAGGCAAAGCACCTTAATCAATGAAAGGTACATTGATAGGAAAGGGTGAGCTGCTTAACTACTTGGATGACATGGTGGGCAGCTGTGCTACCATAAAGGCAAGAAATCGAGATCAAGAAAGTTCGATCCATAAGAGTTTGAATTTGTCGTAAACTTTGGTTTTGACAAATTCACATGGATAGGAACAAATACACTGTTTAAATCTAAGTGTCATAAGATTTCCTTCTTCATGAAAATGATTGTGAGGAAATGCTTTCACTAAGACAGATTTTAAGAAGATAGTGATTGTAAAATTGCATTCTCGAATTCAATTATGGTTACGGCATCCCTTTCCATAATTTGAATTGTGAGGTTTGGCAATTAGTCTTAATTGTTTAGACACACATATGGACTATCGAAGGCAAATGTGTATAAGTTCAAGAAACCTTGATAAAAGATTATCAAAGCACTATGTATTAGAAACATGGACTCAAGAAATTCAATAGGTATTGTCTTTCTGGAAGTTAAGATGTTTAAGAATACATGTCGAAGCTAGTGGGAGCATAAGTGTTATGTGTTATAATAATCATCAAGATAGTGGGAGCATAAATGTTATGATTGTATGATTATTAAGGAAAGTATTGCAAGATTAGCAATATTAATTATAGAAAACAAGAGTTATTCCTTGCAAAGTTGTAAGGGTTGTAAAGTTGTTTTGCTATAATTAAGGGAGAGAATATTATACTTCATTTCAAATCTAAAGGTTTAGGTTGAGAAATGTTAATAAATTTAGTCAAAGGTACATAGTGTGTTCTTAAAATTTCGATTATGATTACGGCATCCCTTTTCACAATTCGAATTTTAAGAACATAGCAAATAAAACATTATGCGTTGTGTCCCATACGCTTCGGGTATAGGATCGATTGCAAATGCTTTAATGTTTGACCATTCTAAAATTTTCCAAATGTCGAGCACATTTAGAGGGAAAAAGGACAAGAATCGGTTTAGACTAAAATAATTAAACAACTATCAAAGGACAATCCAAGTTCGACGAGGATTGGTCGCTTGTGAGTAGTTGGAAGTATAGTATTGGAAAATATGGAAATGTTTCCATATTGGATGGACCATATCGACATCATAGATAAGATTCTATTAAGAATGAGTTGTCATATGGAACATATGGAAGTGTATCCATATTGGGAATTGAATATTGAGAAATCTATGATTAGATTAAAGACTTCTATGCAAAAGGATGTTCAAAGAATGTACTTTGAGAGAGAGACATCACGTCTATGGAATTGTCTTGTAACAATCTCCGATAGAGGACTTTGTAATATCATTGGCAATAGTCTTTGTGACTTTGGTGCAGTGACATTACGAAAGGATAGTTGCATAGAATGTTAGAATCTAGCATATTCTATAAGTAGCAAGAATTTGATATTCTTTGACTTATGAAAAACGGATTTGGAGTTGTGAAATGAGAAGGATTGGAAATGTATTCGATGAGATTCTATTAAGAATGAGTTGTCATATGGAACATATGGAAGTGTATCCATATTGGGAATTGAATATTGAGAAATCTATGATTAGATTAGAGACTTCTATGCAAAAGGATGTTCAAAGAATGTACTTTGAGAGAGAGACATCACGTCTATGGAATTGTCTTGTAACAATCTCCGATAGAGGACTTTGTAATATCATTGGCAATAGTCTTTGTGACTTTAGTGCAGTGACATTACGAAAGGATAGTTGCATAGAATGTTAGAATCTAGCATATTCTATAAGTAGCAAGAATTTGATATTCTTTGACTTATGAAAAACGGATTTGGAGTTGTGAAATGAGAAGGATTGGAAATGTATTCGATGAGATCTATTTCACAAAGTAAGAACCATAGGTAAACATTGTGTTCATGCTAGGAGCATGGGACAAGTATTGTAATTCAAGTAAGAAGTTGATTACCCGAAACGACAAATAATGAGTAATCAATATGGTGATAAATAAAAAGTGTTTTATTTATACTCAAAGGTTTGAGGCCATATGGGATTAGTATTATTCTTGTGTTTCACTTTGCATGTTTTGACTTCCAGAATAATTGAATTTATTAAGAATAATCGAATTATTCAAACGGGCCACAGTCGTTCATATGTTGGAAGTAGATATGAATGAAGACTGTCGTGAATTGGTGTGTGGAATGTCTAGAAAAGTATTAGACATAAGCAAATGTTTGCTGCAACGTTCATGAGTGCTTATGAATGTGATTTGAGCATTGGATTAGACCCACGCTCACTTGGATCACTCCATGGATTGTATCACGAGTGATTGGTGAGACGATAACATCTTATATTCTTGAAACCGAGATGTGTGAGTTGTATCTTACAAATCGGTTACACATTGATAATATGTAAACGCACCAGTAACTTGGTGTTATAAAACATATTGTTGTGTGTGATTCGGTGCGTGAGTACAAGCGAGCATTGTATCAAAGTTTATTCGTTCCTTTTATCCAAAGTAGGATAAAAGCGATATCTTTGGGCCCCTCGATGGTTTAGTGATGACAAACGTAAATGCTCGGCCGGGCTAGGGCTAATTTGATTTGTTCGATTAGTCAGTCGTCATAAATCGAGAAATCGAGATAGAGTACAAAGAGAATGATTTGAAATCATATCTCATATGATATCTAGAATGGAGGAATATTTGATCCCTTATCTAAGGACACGCGTATTTGATATGATCAGAGTTGACAGCGGCTTTGGAAAGCTACGATTGCAGATCGGGATCCGAAGTCATACGCAGAATAGTTATTAGACTTATCCAAGTGGGAGACTGTTGGATTAGTGTCTAAGTCCATAACTATTTTGGTATGTACTTGACCCGATGGTGCATGGTCCTTTTGGGTTGCCTTCACCAAAGCAACTTGATTGGAGAAATAAATAGAAAGAGAGGATAATATGATTTATTAATATGTTATAAGAATAATATATTAAAGGAGAAATCATATTTGTTTAATTAATATTGGTCGATAATTAATTAAGAATTAGTTTTGTGATCAAATGTAATTAATTAAACTTGAGGGGCTGAATTGTAATTATGTGATAGTTACAAAATAAGGTAAGGATTATCTTATAAGTATGGTGAACGAATTTAAGGTTGGAAAGCCTTAGAATTCGAGTATGATAAGGATTCAAGGATTATCTTATTGGTTGCTTAATGGATAATCAACTAGATAAGGATAATGACTGAAACCCTATATCTACACCTATATAAACACCCATAGGGTTATGAATTCGGTGATCCCTTCCCAAGAAGTCCCAAATACGAATTCTAACCTCCCTCCTCTCTCCTTATACCTTCTCCACTTGCTTATGGTGTTTGTAAGCCATTAGAGGAGTGACACTTGTGACTCTTTGCTTTCCAAGGTCAATTCAAGGAGGAATTGGATTGTTATTGCTACATAACAATCAAGGTATGTTCTTAAACCTATTTACATGTGAATTCTGATTTCCATATGCTAGTATTAGGGTTCAAAGTCTTGGATTCAAAGTATGTACAATAGAGAAACCTAGATCCACGCTTTAGGGTTTGTATGAGCACATAGGATGTCTTATGACCAAAACCCATCAAAGACGAGTTCACCCTTTATTTATAGGAGTTTTATAGTAAAGTAGTCTCTAAGCTTCGTCTGTATCTTCCGCGTACGAGCTCCGTTTTCTACGTTCTTTATATACACGCATTGGTATTTACGAGTACTACAACTTTCATTTAGACCCCGTCGGCTAATTTTCCTTCTATCTCATATTTACAAAAACTGTATCGAATTTGTCGCGCTCGAAAAGTAGAGACTAAGCTTCGTCCATAACTTTCGCATACGATCTTCGTTTTTGTCAATATTTATATCCACACGTTGGTATTTATGATTACTACAACTTTCATTTAGACCTCGTTGTCTAATTCTCATTCTATCTCGGATTTACAAAACTGTATCGAATTCGCCGTGCTCGAAAAGTAGAGACTAAACTTCATCCATAACTTTCGCATACGAGCTCCGTTTTTGACGTTATTTATATCCACGCATAGGTAAAAATCAAATCTATAACTTTCCTTTTTACTCCGTCGGCTAATTCTCGACCGATCTTAAATTTAACAGTAGGAGGTGATTACACTGTTAAATGTCCGTGTAAAATTCATAACTTTTACATACGGACTCCATTTTCGTCCGTCTTTTTGTCGTTGATTTCCTGTTAATGAGATATTAAATTCTCATTTAGTTTGCGTAAGCCAAAAACCGCTCGAACTAAAATTCGAGTTTTGGGTCATGCACCGCAATGCCAAATCTTAGAAAAATCATAACTTCCTCGTACGAAGTTAGATTTGGGCGTTCTTTTTATGTACACTCTCGGTTTAACATTTTCTATGACTTTTGTTTAGATTGCTAAGGCTAAAAGTCATTCTATCATAAATTCACTATTTACACTTCCCGGTGTCGTGTCGGTTCCGTCGCGAAACTTCGACGGGTCATAACTTCTTCGTTATAACTTGGATTTCGGTGTTCTTTATATGTACGGAAACCTTGTAACATATACTAAAACTTGGTTAAGATTATTTATTCTAAATAATCTTTTGTCGAAAATTCGTTTTCGACCCCAATTATCTCTAAATTGACTAGCCCGAATATACGGGCGTTACACTGAATAAGTTGACATTATATACTATTTACTTGACCGTTGACTTGTGACTTGGATTGACTTTTTGTTAAATTTTAGTTTTAGATGTATACTTAGGGTTTACCTTGTGTGGATCAATAGGAGGTGTCAAGCACCCATCTTTTGGCAGGAGAGAAGTTAGTTGTGGTCGACTTTGAGATTCAGGTGAGTCTCTTCATTGTACTCGTGGGTCGAAGGCACCAATGTCGACCCACTAGGTTATGTTATATGCTAGTTGTCTTTGTGACTCTTGCATGGTATGTTGGGCTAGGCCCATTGTATGAAGGAATTTGTCCCATGGTATGTCGGGTGGGGCTTATGGATCAGGAAGGGTTAGGCTCAATGTATGTTCGGTTGGATGCTAGTTGTCTTTGTGACTCTTACATTGTATATCGGGGTAGGCCCATTATGGTGGCTTGGGACCAATGTGAGGGTTAGGCCCAAAGATATGTATAGTATGTGGTATTTTGGGTAACTCACTAAGCTTTATGCTTACGGATTTATGGTTATGGTTTCAGGTACTTCCGGTTCGAGAGGGAAGTGCCCGACTTGATCGCAGCGCATCCACCCATTTTTCCGCACCTTATGATTTTGGAAATTGTACTATGATAATTATTTTTTCTTTGACATACTTCTGAATGGTTGATAAGAAGAAATGATGTTTTGTGTTAATCTAAAAATGAAAATTTTGCCTTATAATTTTTGGGATGTTACAAGTTGGTATCAGGACCTTGGTTTGAGGGATCCGGGCACACTCTCGGGTGTGATTGAACTCAAATTGAGGAACTGGTAATCTTCTGAAAGAAAATAAATTTTTAGAAAAGATTTTTATAATGAAAAAGGAGGTGTGATGTGTGCAATCCGCCGAGCTCATTTAAGTAATTCACAGAATACCCATACATGTTGATATGTCATATGATATGAATGTTTGCATGCCAGGATAAGGCTATGGATACTTTCAGGATTTGCATGATAGATTGGCCTGATATGTGATGCCTCGTAGCTTATGAGGAATAGGATGTTATGATATATTTGGATTTTGTATTAGTATAGGTTATTGCTAAGTGTATGCTTTAAAAATTGTATACAATTAGGATCATATAGCCCTAGAATGACCGATTTAACCTTATTTCCTATTCCTTGACTGGTTGAGGTCCTAGGGTTGAGCCTAGGGATGAGCATCTGGATCGGGAAACCGGTACCGGAACCGGAACGAGATAGTGTTGGATTAGGTGACTAAGCCCATAACTATAATTAGTATGTACTTGACCCAAGAGTATCATTGTCCATTTGGGTTGCCTTCACCATAGCAATTTGATATGATGGACTTTTGAGAAGAGGTTATTTATGATTTATTAATATATTATAAGTTCTAATATATTAATATGAAATCATATTATTTAATTAGTATTGATCAAAAATTAATTTAGTGATCAAAAAAGACTAATAAAATTTATGGGGACTAATTGTTTAAATTAGTTATATATATATATATATATATATATATATATATATATATATATATATATATATATATATATAGTTTGGGCTTATGGACTAAGTTTATGTAAGGATTCATAAAGAGTTAATCCACATGGATCATGGATAATAAGCCCAAGTGTATGGATTAAGGTTTACACCCTTGGATTCCTACACTATATATATATATATATATATCACACCCATTTGGCCAAAAATGGGTGGAAGATGTATTCTTGGAGAAGCATAGCCGAATTTTAGTGCTCCATATTCTCTCTCAAAAAGTACTCCATTTGTTCATGGTGTTTGTGAACCATTTGAGGCATCACATTTGAGGTGCTAAGTTCTTAAGGGCCAAAACTACAAGCTACAACAACAAGGTAATTCTATAACTCACTTTTATGTTGTTTATGTCAATTGTATGCTAGTTGTCACACCCCGACTGACGGTGGAAACGCCGGGGTTGCGACGCCAACTTTGGATCACAGTTAACAACACATATTGAAGCATACAATGATTTATATAACATTACATTCTTCCATGGAGCAAGTATGAAGAATTACAATGTTTAACAATCCAAAAGACGATAATTACTTAATACAAGTTCAACAAAACGTAAGGTAGAATAGAAAAAAAGCCTATCATATCGGCTAACCATTTCAAGTAACAAAATAATATTTTCATGACACACAGGGTGTGTCCTCCATCTCTTAAGTTCCTGAAGATACATACGTTTAAAAATACGTCAACAATAATGTTGGTGAGTTTTACAGGTTTTAAGTCGGTGTGTTATTATAATCAAACGTGTGTTTAAACTAATGATTTATAAAAATATAAAATATAACATGTTTACACTTGTAATCTCATAAGAGTAAATGAGACTTGCTTACACCCATAACTAATAAAACATAAGTTATAATTCAATAAAATGTCGTGTCAAAACTTTATAAGGTATTATATATTTTAAAATAATAATTAAATTAACACTTATCTATTTGAACAAAGCGTTCCCACATTTATTATGTACATTCGAGAATGAATTTTCAGGGTTTATAACGAGCCTATAAGCAAACTACGGACGAGAAGTCTCTGAAAGACACTGTGAAGGGTGTGTCGATATCACTAACACATCATCAACGTTGTCAAAGTATGAAGATAATGAATATATATATATATATATATATATATATATATATATATATATATATATATATATATATATATATCCGCCGTAATAAATGAAGTTTTTTTTGCCACATGTCAATCTCTTATAAGTTTTGACACTTGTCATTTTGTGGTATTTTTGAAATAAATATTATCCACTTGTCAATTTTTGGTTTGTTTCAATTTTTAAAATTAAAATCATATACTTATATATGTAAAATATTAAATATCATATATATGATATTAAATTGCAATAAATATGTTTCTTTCTTTCTTATTTTAAAGTTGTACATTAAAAAATATTTTCACTTTACATTTTAATATTTAATATTTTTTTAAATCAACCCGTGTATTACACGGGTCTGAACACCTAGTGTATATATATATATATATATATATATTATTACTAATTTGCATATATATACTTGAAAACATCATTTTATGTATAAAGACTCATTTTTTACCTACTTTTGTGTACTTCACTATCATGTACATGTATAATACATATTCCAATAAGTATGTATATATACATATATATCAATATATCAGGTGTTTAAATATCTCTATAGTTTATATAAAACATTTGTGAACATTATTTGACATCGTTTTATATATGATACATTTATGAACTTTATTTGACATATTTTTTTATACAAAACCCATATAAGAACATTAATTGTCATTTAAGAACATTACATGTTATGTTTTTATATAAAACCCATATTAAAACAATCATTGGATATCTTTTTATATAAAACAT